>NC_044909.1:35487996-35818424 GCF_001633185.2 Quercus lobata
TCTTTTTTTCCTTTTTTTCTTTTTCCTTATAACAAGTGAGAGAGGAGGGATTGAAACCCAAGGTTTTCTCAATGGGATCAGACAATACTAATGACCCATACGGCCACTAACAAATGATCTTGGATTAAGATCTGACGCAAAGATGGGAGATTCAAACACATCTTTTCCCAATGGGATCAAACAGTACTCAAAAGTCTCTTGGCTACTAATTAACAAATGATCTTGTACTGCGATCCAGTGCTAGCTAGACCTCTCACCCCTTTCATGAAAATTTCTTTACTTGTCATCCTTCTACATTTTGTTTTTTCTTTTTATTCAAAGGCTAAAATTAAAAGTTAACTTTTTAACTTTTAATCTCATTCCTTTAAAAATATTACACTCGGTGAAATTATACCCTAGCAAATTTTGATTTATTGCGTCCAATCTTAATCAAATGATATTTCTTCTTAACGATCAATATATTTTGATATATTATAAGTTAAAAAAAAAGGTCTTGGATTGAGATCTAGGAATTGCACCTAGTGCAATACGCCTCATCCCTTTCATAATATTTTTCACTTAATTTTGATTATTTACCCTTTAACTTTTTGCACCTTTTTCCTTGTTTAATGATTGAGATTAAAATTTAACTTTTAACTTTTAATCAAAACCTTTAAAACTATTGTATCCGGTGTAATTCCCAAGCAAATTTGATATATTGCTCTAGATCTTAATCCCATGATCGATCGTTCTTTTTATCCTTATATTTTGATATATTAATTATAAGTGATAGGCCAAAAATGAATTGACCCCCTTGTGATTAATTAATTGATTAATTAGCCAAGTTTATTAATTAATCAAATTAATATGCAAACATGTGGTAGCACAAACAAATCACCAATAAACTAATTATGCAGCGGAAAATAAATTTGACACGGTAATTTGTTTACAAATGGGGAAAACCTAACGGCAAAAATCCCATCGAATGATTTTCAGGTCACCACTACCGAAATTTCACTATTATCAAAACAAATGGTTACAAGTAAAGGAATTTCAGTACCTTATACCAACCTACAATTAAACCCTTACCCCAATACCCAATTGGACTTGTTTTATAGTGACAATTTCCCCTTTTGATGCACGGCTTCCAAGTACGTTGTTAGGTTCTAAAGACTTAGGATTTTATGTATTTAGAACTCTAATTTGTATTGTTAGCAAACCATGATCAAAACAATGTGTTTAGAAATGTTTTAGTCTAGCTTAAAGTTGTGCATTTATGTAAAGTTGGAATCGAGTTAAAGTAGGAAAGCATTGTGCCTTTCGGCCTGGCTCGATCGATCGAAGCTCGGGCAGAATGATTTTCTGCAGATTTTTCCAACTTAGCCCTAGGTGTTTTAAAACGTTTTTAGGGTTTCTTATTTGTCCTAAGTATAAAAGGTAAACCCTAGTCACGTTTTAATGTTGCTCATATTGCGGTTTGTGTAAATCTCTTGTGAGATCTAGAGGAGCTTTCCTTTACACAAACTTAGGATTTTCAAGGAGAAGATTTATCTACACCTTGATGATCAATTCAGTTGCTGCCATTGAAGCTTAAAGAAAACACAAGCGGGTGTGCTTGTATCTGGTGGTGAATCCAAGAAAGAAGGAGTCCGTGGATTCGAAGCTTGCACGTGGTCGTGTCAGTAAGTTCTACTGGTTGGTAGCAATAAGAAGTCGAGCGTGGGGGCTTGTAAGTTTTATTGTATGAACTTCAATTCTTTCAAAATAGTGGATTCAAGTTTACCTTGAGGATAGCTAGGTCAAATCCTCCCCAGGTTTTTACCGGTTTGGTTTCCTAGGTGATTATATCTTGTATTATTTATTTTCCGCTGCTTTGCATGATTTGATCTTTGTTATTGTGATAACCTAATCTTGTTTAATTGGACTAAGTAACAACTTGGCTAATTACCTAGGTTAAATTAATTGTTTAAGGGGTCTAAAAACTATCATACTTGACTAACCAATGCGCGGATCCCAGTACGCGACTTCAATCACTAACTAGAAAAGGTTGTTGGCTGCAAAGTTCTTCAGTTTATCCCAACGATGAAGATTAAGAAGATGTTTGGTCACGAAACCCTACAGTGCACATACATAACAACTTCTTCATAAGAATGATGAACTAAGGCAAAACTTTGTTTTCGGTTAAAAATTTTTTGAACAAACTTTGCTCAACACTTGTGCAACTTGTGTACACTTTGAAGGCCCTTAAAATAATCATTTTATATGTCTAGGGATAGAAGAAAAGAAAACCCAAACACATAATCACGGATTAGAGTCAAAACAGAATTGGAATTTTGTTTTTCATAAAACTCGATAGATACCTATTTGTCGAGATGTTGTCGAGCAACTGTCGAGCCATAGGGCTGGAACAGCTTCTTAAACTCGATGGATAGCTAGTTGTCGAGTTTTAATGAACAGCACTTCTTTAACTTGAATCTTGAACAGACTTGCATGTTCTAAACACCTGATCTTGAAACACAGTTTTTTGAAGTACTAAACACATCTTAGATCTACCCAAATACAAGTAAAATACGTTTTGTCAAATGATAAGCCAATTACATAAAATAGTGACATATGTTCCTAATACGTGAATCACATATGTCCTAACAATCTCCTCCTTTGGCAATTTGTGACAAAACCACAACAAACAAATGAACATATGAGAGAAGTCATAAATCACTCAACTCATATTCACTTGTTGAATACAATAAAATCGATCCTAACACAAACTCTTGAAAAATTTTGCAAGAAGAGAGTTTATGGCAAGTAGACTTTGACAACCTGTATTTCTGAAACACTTTAAACAAAACTCATCAAGACATCTTTGTGTGAAACAGAAATAATAGATTGCATACACGTAATAAGAGGCATGTGCATAAAGAGAGAAAAGAAACAACACATATAAGAGTAGGTGAAAGAAACATAAATCAACATATATAAAGAAGATAAGTACAATGTATGTCAAAAATGGTCACAAGACCCATGTACAAGAACAAATGTATCTAAAATAGAGAAAAGAAAAAGATACAAGTAATCCTCACTACATCCCTCAGATATCAACACTGCCCCTAATAAAATGTCCTATACTAACTCTACTCCTAGGAATGACTACTCTCATATCCAAAACTACTCTCCCTTTTTGTCACGAGTGACAAAGGATAAAAGTGTCAAGTAGACATCTCATCGGTAGAGCTAGCATCTCCATTATCATCATCCGAAGCATCATCATCATCACCATCACCATCATCCTCATCCTCAGAATCAAAAGCCACTGGAGGAGGTAGTGGAAGAGAAGCCTCAAGAGGAGAAGCCTTAAGAGTATAACCACCCATGGTCGCCTGTCACCGTGCAATATGATCGACACGAATGTTCACTTGATACAACTCTATAGAGAGTGCATCAAGGTGAGCATCCATGCGCTGCAGCTACGCCATGATGTCTCCTAGAGTCACATCGCCTAAAGAAGAGGAGAGAGCAAATGTGGTGGAGCAGAACGAGACAGAGCTGAACAGGAGGGAGGAGCTACTGAATCCAACTGTCGAGACCTAAACTACGCTTTGCTACATTTAACGATAGCGTAGTCTATGGCACACATGACAGAAAAATGGTCGGAAGAGGAAAAGGGAACAAAAAAATGGCATAGAATCCGCATGATAGCCGAAGGGAAAATGAGCTTATCACAGGTAGCCGAATCCCTATACACATCTAAGATAGAAAGAATAAAATGTGAAGGAAAATCTATAGTTAGATGCTCTAATAAAGAAAGCAAAAATCGAGCACAAGGCTCTATGATAGAGTTATAATAAGAGAGTGGGTGCAAAATAAAAGTCATCACCATGTTTATGAATCTAGGACCTTTAGCAAAGGCTTTACATGGTGTAAACTGACGATCACCCCAATCTGCGGGACGCTCACAGAAAGCGGAAATCATCTCGTCTTTGGACACAGTCCTCAGACGCTCATAAACGGGGTAGTTAGGATGCTTTACCCTCGGAACATAAAGCACATTCGCAACAAGCTATGGTGTGACTACAATGCGCGTACCCCAAACGCTAGTAGAAAAGAGAGGTACTGAAAAATCGAATCCATGTATGTTAGAGTAAAACTCCTAGATCAGCACGGATGGACAAGTGACCGGGACGTCACACAGTGACTCCCATCCCCGACTATAAATGACAGTGGAAAGGTCAGTGTCAGCGAAGTCTGCCAAAATGACTCGGCGTTCCGAATGAACACCTCGTCGAGAAAAGTTCTCCGAAAAGTCCTTTCGGGCGTCCTTATCATAGAACCGAATATGAGAAGGAGTAGGATCAAAAGAAGACGATGCCCTAGAGCGCAAAGGGTTCTGGGACGGAGCTAACTTACACTTAGGTGCCATAGACAAGATTAACGTAAACAGAAAGAGAGGGAGAGAAAGAAAGACAATCAGAAAAATCCCAAAGCAAATCAAATATAACAAGTATATTGAAAAGAGAGTATGTATGCATGGGGAATGCATAAACATGTGATATGCAAAAGAATTTGCATCATGGGCTTAGCCCAATCTAATCCTACTAGCATACAATTAATTTGCACACATCTAAATGCATGATAATACAGTTATAATGCACATGGAATGCAATGCATGAAGTTTTTAAGATTGAATCATCAAAACCCATCCCAAAAATTACACAAAAACATCTTTGATTTGAAAAACCCCAAATTTTGCAAAAATCCCAAAAGCTTAGGTTTCAAAGAATGAAATGCATGAAAATGAGAGAATCAAAACTTACCAAGTGAAGAAAAGCTTGATTAATCTCGAAAAAAAATGCTTAAGGAAGAGGTTAGAAGTGAAAGAGAGAGTGTTTAGGAAATGAACAGGTGCGAACAGATCGAGAGAGATCGAAGAAATGAGAACCGGATTGCGAAGAACGAATATATAGATCCTCACTAATTCTCGAAAGATAGAGGTGTCGAGCCATCTGTCGAGGAAGGTGTCGAGAAAAACAACATCGACAGATACAGCTATTGAGAAGGTGTCAAGAAACATAGCAAAGACACAAAAAGAGAAGCTCAATTGATCCACCAGCTGTCGAGAAGCTATCGAGGGTCCAGGAACTTTTTCGATCGATCCACTAGTTGTCGAGAATCTGTCGAGATTGTGATAAGAAAACACCTTAAGATCTCGACAGATAGCAAGGTGTCGAGGAGGTGTCAAGATTGCTTAAAAACCGTTTTTCAAGAAGGGAAAAACACAGATATGAATGCAATCAAGCATACAACTCAAGCAAAGATCCAATCAACATTTTAAACTCTCAAAATCATCTCTCAACAAAAAAAATTTTAAGCACAATGATCCCAAAAACACACACACACACACTAAACAAGTCTAACCAATTTTATATTTCAAAAACAAGTTAAGACAGTTTAGTGAGCATACATTAACACATGTAAAATCTTGTGATGGCCAAATCACATTGTACCTACACATGTATCAAAATATTGCGTGTTGTGTGTGAAAAACATCGCAAGATTGCATAAGTGTATACATGTTATGATGATTTAAGATATGAGAAAATCACTTTAACTCACACACAATCATAACTGTTTGATGGGGACTATCACTTTCAAGGTACATCCTATAACTTTCACATCTCCAAGAATACACACTTGCAATCATATTTAAAGCATTTTTGATCTTTTTGCTTTTCATTTTCTTTGCATATTTTTATTTAAGCAAATCATGCATAGGCATATAAGAAAGAGGAAAGAAATACCCAATGATGGTAAGCATTTGACATTCCAATTTTGCTATGCCGAAGCACACAAATGTCATTGACACTGCACTTTTGCTATGCCGAAGTATACGTGTGTCATATTATGATTGGCAGGTAATAGTGGTGAGATGGTTATTTATGCATTTCTCTTAGGATTTTCTAGTTCTTCCTGTCAAAAAGAGTGATACGAGTGTTAAGTAGAAGAGATTACTTAATTTTACTCATCACAAACACGAGCCACAAAGCTCACTTGCTTAGTTGTGTATAGAGATGCTCATCTAAGCTACAAGAGATATAGAGTTTAGAAAACTTTATTTCAATGGTCATTCAAGATACACAAGTACCAATGTATACAAAATACACACTGTTTTTGTATTTTTCTGATTTTTCAATTTTTTATTATTTTAATATTAAAAACAAAATAAACAAAACTGAAAACAAACAAAAACATGTTAAACAATGCAAAGTCTAAAAACTAGACTGACTCAAAACTTGAAAGCAAAACACACAAGTAATACACACACAAAAACAAGAAAAGAGAAAGAGAAAAGTGATGGAATCACTTGGAGCCCTTTTCCTTCCACACCTTAGAAGAGCCTTTCCTTTGATTAAACCTTTGAATCAGCGGTGAGGGGGGAGAATTTAAGGTTTTGAGAAGATCTCCAAGGGGAGCAAGAGAGGATTAAAGCTGATTCTAGCTTCCAGATGTTATCATGCCATTCCTCTGTTGCATGGCTAACCACTTATAGCGATTTGGTCGAGTATGACCGGCAGCTCCACAATGATGATAGAGATGCTGCCTCTTTTGTTTAGACTTTTGAGAGTTAGCCTTCTTAGCCCTAGGGTTCTTAGCTTCCTTCTTATCTTGCTTAGGGGGTGCTCCTAAGATAGATTTGCCTTTGTCTAAGTTCTCACTAGCTAAATCAGTTTTAACATCATTGTTCTCAATTTCAACATTATTACTAGGAGGAACAAAAACTATAGTACTAGTAGAAGCAGTATTAGAGGAAGAGAAACCATACCCTAGAACTATTCAATCAGAAGCAGATTTCTGAAGACTGAGCATCTCATCAAGCTTTGCACTTGAAGTCTTCTCCAATTGAGCTCTGACTTGAAACAGCTCCGCTTCAAGTTTCTTAGTCTTCTCAACCAGGAAATTATTCTCGAACCTCAGTGCTCCAATAGTCTGATTAGCTTCATCAAACTTTGTGGAAAGCTCCTCACGATCAAGTTCCACATCACTGAGCTTCTTGGTGGTCAGCCTATATAGTTTCTCATACTTCTTAGAAAGCTTGTACAGCTTCTGATAGGCTGTATGGATGTCATCCTGATCATCCATCTTCTCAAACTTGGACTCTACCAATTCCTCTTCTTCATCCACATCTTCAACAATCCCATCAGTAGGATTGACAGTGGCAGTGAAGGCATTCAAGATTCTGTCATCCTTATTTTTGGAATCATCCTCAGGCTCGATGTCGCTTAAGGTAGCTGCAAGTGCCTTGCTCTTCCTAATGCTCTTGAGATATGTAAGACACTCTTGTTTTATATGACCGAAGCCTTGACAGCCAAAGCACTTAGGTCCTGCGAGAATGGTATACTGACCGCCATCCCTTGCATCCTTCTTCCCTTTGTCTTGGATCTTGAACTGAGAAGAACTAGATTGCCTACGGTCCTTGTCGAAGCCCTTCCCATTGGCATTCTTTATGAACTTCTTGAATTGCTTGGCGATGTAGGACTTCATCTTAGAATCTTTATCGTCTGAAGACTCATCTGTGTCACTGCTCTTGGCTTTCAAAGCCATGCTCTTGCTCTTGCCTGACTTACCAATCCTTGTTAACCCTAACTCGTAAGTTTGCAGATTTCCAACCAGCTGTGTCAAAGGAATCTTGTCAATGTCCTTTGATTCCTCGATCGTCGTAATCTTGGCATGGAATCTCTCAGGTAAAGATCTGAGCACCTTTCTCACAATCTTAGGTTCAGGAATGGTTTCCCCAAGATTGAAAGCTAAGTTCACTATGTCCTTGAGCTTGGCATAGAACTCATCGAATGACTCATCATCCTCCATCTTAATCTCTTCAAAGCTTGTAATGAGCCTTTGAAGCTTTGAATCCTTAACAACCTTTGTTCCCTCATAGGTTGTCTGGAGGATGGTCCATGCTTCCTTAGCAGTTTCAGTGGAGGATATCTTTTTGAACTCCTCATTGATGATCGCATTGACTAAGGCATTCAACGCTCTGCTGTCGAAGTTTGCTGCCTTGATCTTGGCATCATCCTAGTCGGTCGGCGCTTTTGTAGGCTTAGTCTAGTCTATCTCCATAGCTTGTCATACTTTCTCATCTAAAGACTACAAGAAAGCTCTCATGCATACTTTCCAGTATGCATAGTTAGTGCCATCAAATAAATGAGGTATAATTAACGACTGTCCTCTATCCATGACAAACAGGGGTTAATGGATTAACACAGCAAAGACTAAACCCTAATCAGAGTGTGTCTGTTCTGATACCACTTGATTGGCCAAAAACGAATTGACTCCCTTATGATTAATTAATTGATTAATTAACCAAGTTTATTAATTAATCAAATTAAAATGTAAATACGTGATAGCACAAAAAAATCACCAATAAACTAATTATGCAGCGAAAAATAAATTTGACACAGTGATTTGTTTACGAATGGGAAAAACCTAACGGCAAAAACCCCACCAGGTGATTTTCAGGTCACCACTCCTGAAATTCCACTATTATCAAAACAAGCGGTTACAAGTAAAGGAATCTCAGTACCTTATATCAACCTACAGTTGAACCCTTATCCCAATACCTAATTGGACTTGTTTTGTAGTGACAATTTCCCCTTTTGATGCACGACTCCCAAGTACGTGACTAACCAATGTGCGGATCCCAGTACGCGACTTCAATCACCAACTAGAGAAGGTTGTTAGCTACAAAGTTCTTTAGTTCATCCCAACGATGAAGATCAAGAAGATGCTTGGTCACAAAACCCTACGGTACACATACACAGCAACTTCTTCACAAGAATGATGAACTAGGGCAAAACTTTGTCTCCAGTTACAAATTACTTGAACAAACTTTGCTCAACACTTGTGCAACTTGTGTACACCTTGACAGCCCTTAAAATAATCATTTTATATGTCTAGGGTTAGAATAAAAGAAAGCCCAAACACATAATCACGGATTAGAGTCAAAACAGAACTGGAATTCTATTTTTCATAAAGCTCGACAGATACCTGTCTGTTGAGATGCTGTCGAGCCATGGGGCTGGAATAGCTTCTTAAGCTCGATGGATAACTAGCTGTCAAGCTGTAATGAACAACACTTCTTCAGCTTGAATCTTGAAAAGACTTGCATGTCTTCAACACTTGATATTGAAACATAGTTTCTTGAAGTATTAAATACATCCTAGATCTACCCAAATACAAGTAAAGTGCATTTTGTCAAAGGATAAGTCAATTACATAAAATAGTGACATATGTTCCTAACAAGTGAATCACATATGTCCTAACAATAAGTAAAACAAACTTATAAAAAGCCAATTTGTACTAGGAAAAAATTAATCTTCTTAAATTTGCATGTAGTCTATATATTGTGCTAAAGCATAGAATGTGCATTTTCAACATTCCTACTTACACACTATCCCCTTCTGAATTGAAATTTGAAGTTTTAAAATGATGAGATTTCTCTATTGATTTCCTAGAGGTTTTTGAAGCCAACTGGAACATTTATGATGGTGAATTCGACACATCTAATGGATTTCGTAATGATGGATACGGTGTTGCAAAGCATGTGAGAGCTATGGCTGCACCCTTGCTTGTTACTCACTTTGGAGATGCAATAATTGACATGGTTTTTCATAGATATGGAAAAATTGTTAATGATCACATTTCTAAAGAAAAGACTTAGTTTATCAGTCTGATAATTTTAGTGTCAAAAAAATGATGACTTCTATATTTAGGGAGAGGTTCACCTCCAGTTTAAATATCTCCAGTTTTCTCCCATTTTTAAGTAGATGAGTGATACGTGGAAAAATAAAACATCTAAAGGCTTAAAAAAGACATGCCAACCATAGTTTTTTTTTTTTTTTTTTTTTCTCTTTCCAGTTTCCGACATCACGTTCTACTCTCTCTCTCTCTGTCCCCAATATAACCACCGACAAAACATAGGAATTTTTCAGAGACGAAAAGTTAGAAGCACAAAACAAATAGATCCAGGCGCCTCAGTGGTGGAGATTTACCATGGCCATTGTTGGTGAACGACGCACTGAAGCAGTGGCTAAGGGCGACGACAAGTGGATCGGTGGTCAGAAAATTCAAGTGGCATGTGGTAGTGCGTGAAGTGGAACATGGGGATCAGATTCCTGGGTTTTGCATATCGGAGGTTGGTTGAGGGATTTGAGGTGTTGGTTTTGTGAAGGGATTTATGAAATCTCATAAATCTAAAGGGAGGCTTGAATTGCTTATGGTTTTGTACTTGCAACGGCAATCGCTTTTAATGGTGGCGAGGCAACGGCAGAGACTTGGCGGCTTCATGGGTCATAGTGGAGGATTTGTGTTGCCAGTGACTATGTGATTTGTTGTGGAGGAAAGAGGCAACAAAAAAAAATGAGAAAGTTTTTTTTTTTTTTTTTTTTTTTTTTTTTTTTCTCTAACCGTTAGATTTTTATTTTTCCACGTGTCACTTATTTACTTAAAAATGGGAGGAAATTGGAGATACTTAAACTGGAGGTGAGCCTCTCCCTAATATTTATATATATAGCTAATCGAATAAGGTCATTTCCTAATATGAATGACTTAAAAGCACTAGCATTGGGGGGTGTAAACACCCCCCCCCCCCTAATTGCTATTTTACAACCAAAATCCCAAAAAACATGCTCCATCCGGGTTGGCATATGTAAAAAATTATGCCACTCGTGAACATTAAGTTTCTACTTATATAACCCTACTGTTCACGGGTTGTATACTTAAAATCCATTATTTTAATCTCACTCCCTCCCTTCTCTCTTCTCTGACTCTCCCTCTTTTCTATCAAAATTCTTTGTCTATCTCTCTTTCTCTGTCTCTCCCCTCTTCACTCTATATTTGATTTCTTTTTCCTCTCTTCTCTGTTTTGTTCTTTGCTTTCTCTGTCTCTTCCCTCTTCAATCTGTATTTGATTTTTTTCTCTCTTCTCTATTTCTTTCTCAGCTGTTTTTGGTTGGTTTGAATCGGTGATTATTGGGTTTAAAATGGTGGGTTGTTTCAATGGTTGATGGGTTCGGATTGGTGGTGGTGGGTTTCGGTGGTGGTCGTTTAAGTGTTGGCTGGGTTTCACGGTGGAGATCTGGTTTATGTCACAGTGGAGATTGGGTTATAGGTCACAGTGGAGATCGGGTTTGAAATTGGGTTTTTGGGTTTCAGTTATTTCTCGATCTCAGCTCCAATGGTGGTCGATATGGAGAGTAGTGGAGGTGTGGCTTGAATTGGTTGGGGCTGGTTTTGTGTTTCGGTGGTGTGGATCAGCGGTTGGTTTTGTGGGTTGATTTTGGTGTTTCGATGATGGCTGAGTTTCAGTTTCACGGGGGTTGTTGGCAGCGCTGGGTTTGTTATGGTGGTGCTGCGGCAGGTTTGGTGGTTTTGGGTTATTTGGGTTTGTTGTAATTTTTTTTTTTTTTGAGTGATTTTGGAATGGGTTTGTTGGGATTTTGCTGTGTTTATTTTGGGTCAAGCTTCTTGTTGATTTAGGTATAGATTTAATTAGTTGATTTTGGTAGGGAAGGATTTGGTTACTAGGAGCACGGAGAGGAGAGGAAGACTCTCTGGTAGGCAGTAGCAAACTTGAAAAAATAAAGAGATAGAAAGGAAGAGAGAGAATAAAAAATAGATAAATGAGAAAGAGAGAATTGATTGGTTTATATTATTTTAAAAAGTTGTAGTAAAAATAGAAATTGGGATGTTGGGTGGATTGTAAAATGAGATAGTATAATAGATAAAGTAGGTTTTGAGGGTGTAAAATTGTTGGGAAATTTAGGCCCCGGTTGATAGAATTAACAAATTTTAAACCCAAGTTATTAATTAGATTTATTATGAATAAATCTTGTTAAAACAAACAAACATCAATATCATGTCAATATCATGCACAGTGGAAAAGTATATAAAACAAGATATGATGATTCAGTAAAACCAATGAAACAAACTAGGTTCATAGTAAATAACCTGGGGGAAACCTTCTCGAAAAGTAATCCACTATAATAAAGAGAAGTTTCAAATTTAGTACAAAACATTTGTCTCTAGACTCTACAATCCCCGTAGATGAACTTACAGCAGAAACCTTCTATCGTTTCAGAACCTTTGAACTTTTCAATATATGAATGCCACCCTTTTTGGACAGATCCTAGTATATGACTAACCAATGATGCACGGCTCTCGATACGTGACTAACACACCAACTTGAAGAAGATTATTGGTTGCAAAATTCTTCACTTCATCAACAATGAAGATCAAGAAGCACTTGGTTACAAAACCCTAAAGCGCAAAGATGCAGTAGCTTCTTTCAGAGAGAATAAGGCACTCTGTCACTTTTTGCATATGTTCTCCTTTTATTCTTATCTGTGACAGCCTTTAAAAGAAGCCTTATATATGTCTAGGGTTGTGAGAAAAGAAACCCTACACATACATGTCAGCATATGCCGAAAATCAAATTTGAAAATTCTAATTTTGTAAATCTCGATAGATACAGCTGTCGAGCTATCTATTAAGACCTCGATAGATATATCTGTCGAGCAGCTGTCGAGAATCTATCCAGCTTTAATGAACAACTTTTTTTCATTTGTTTCTTGCTCCAATCTTCATGGCTTTAATACTTGGCTTGAATAACATATTTCTTGAAGTATTAAACACATCCTAGATTTACCCAATTACAAGTAAAGTGCATTTTGTCAAAGGATTAGCCAATTCTAAATGACATATGTTTCTAACATGATTCACATATGTCCTAACAATCTCCCCCTTTGGCAATCCGTGACAAAACCACAACAAACAAATGAACATATGAGAGAAGTCAAATCACTCAACTCATACTCACTTGTTGAATACAATAAAATCTAATCCTAACACAAACTCTTGAAAAACTTTGCAAGAAGAGAGTTCATGGCAAGAAAGACTTTGACAACCTGTATTTCTAAAACACTTTAAACAAAACTCATCACGGCATCTTAATGTGAAACAGAAATATAAAAGATTACATACAATTAATAAGAAGCACGTGTTTAAAAAGGAAAAAGAAAACACATGATGAGATAGTTGAAAAAGACATACATCATATATATATGTGTGTGTGTGTGTGTGTGTGTGTGTATTTATATCAAAGATAAGCACAATGTATGTAAACATGGTTACAAGACCGATGTATAAGAAGCTAAAAGAAGCTTCTAAAACAACAAGAAGGTAAACACTCCCTCTAACAAGATGAAACACATCTCTCCCTTACAAGGGCATGTATTTCTCCCCCAAACATGCATAATCTTAAAAAGAAACCACATTTTCTCCCCCTTTTTGTCATGATTGACAAAGGGTACAAGAAGCTATAAAGCTTCACCCGAGAAACATGATCAAAGATGATCAAAGGGGTACCAAGAATCCATATAAATGCATAAATGTAATGAAACAAGATGTTATGAATGACAAGATAAAAGAAAGATGCAAAACATTTAAAAAACAATGCATGCAAGAGGATCTCGACAAATCGAGAAGCTGTCAAGCAGCTATCGAACAGAACCCAACCTCAATGGATCGAACAGCTATTGAGCAGACAGAAAGTTTCTTGATGTGTTCGAGAATCTGTCGTGAAGCTATCGAGACAAAGTCCAGAAAGCTCGATGGATCGAGATTGCGTTAACTTCTATCAAGACAAGAAGAAAAAGGGGCTTGATAGATAGCAATCTATCAAGAGATGTCGAGTAGCTGTCGAGATGTTCAAAAACAGTTTTTCAAAGAAGAGAAAAACACAGACATGAATGCAATTAAGCATGCTACTCAACCAATGATCCAATCAACATTTTAAGCTCTCAAAAACATCTCTCAATAAGAAAAATGCAAAGCATTCAATGTCCAAAACCCACACACACACACACAAAAAAATTCTAACCAATTTTATATTTCAAAAACAAGTTAAGACAATTTAGTGAGCATACATTAACACATGTATTCCTTGTGATGGTCAAATCACACTGTACCTGCACATATATCAAAAGTTGCAAAGAATATTGCGTGTTGTATGTGAAAAACATCGCAAGATTACATAAGTATGAGAAAATCACTTTAACTCACACACAATCATAACTGCTTGATGGGGACTATCGCCTTCAAGGTACATCCTATAACTCTCACATATCTTAGAAGACACGCTTGCAAACATATATAAAGCATTTTGATTCTTTTTTATTTTTATTTTTCTTTGCATATTTTCTTTTGTTAAGCATATCATGCATGGGTATATAAGAGAGAGAGACAAGAAATACCCAATGATGTTAAGCTTTTGACATTGCACTTTTGCTATACCAAAGCATACAGATGTCATTTCATGATTGGCGGGCAACGGTGTGAGATGGTTATTTATACCTTTCTATTAGGATTTTCTAGTTCTTCTCGTTAAAAAAAGAGTGATACAAGTGTTAAGTAGAAGAAATTACTTAATCTTACTCATCAGAAACATAAGCAACAAAACTCACTTGTTTAGTTATGCATAAAGATGCTTATCTAAGTTACAAAAGATATAAAGTTTAGAAAATTTTGTTTCAATGGCCATCCAATGTACACAAACACACGCTGTTTTTGTATTTTTTTTTAATTTTTTTTCTTCTTTTTTTTATTTTATTTTTAAAACAAAACAAAATAAAAACTAAATAACCAAACAAAAACAAACAAACAACATGAAAGTATAAAGATAGATGCAGATGCATGAAAGCATGATTCCAAAAACAGATAAGAAATCAAGCAAAGAGAGTCCTACTATAGATAGAAAGAATTAAAGTAGAGTAAAAATGGAAAAGACAGTTAAGTCTTAGGCTCCTTTCTCACCCACTTTAACTGTGAAGATGAAAAAGCATGTGTCCTAGTATGTCTACTAAAGGACAAAGAAGAATTATAATTCTCCTGAAATTGAGTTAAAAAGTTCAAAACTTTTAATAACTCTCCAAACAAAGGTATAGGTCCTTGAGAAGAAACCTATGACCATTTGGACACTTGCTTTTGAGGATACAACTTAAAACAATTAGAACGACTGTGTCCAAAAACACCACAATGGTGAAAAACATGAGGTCTAACAAAGGATTTAAAATTAGATAAATTAGTTTTGAATTTCATACCTTTATCATCTTTCATAGATTGGGGCATAAAGACAGTTTTTGATTCAGAAGCCATGGAAGAGAAGGGGTCGGAGAAACAGTATATCCTAAGCTAGTCTTATCAGAACTAGGCTTTTGAGCACTCAATACCTCATCAAGCTTTGCACTAGACAATCTCTCTATTTGAGTTCTAGCTTTACTAAGCTCAACCTCGAGATTCTTGACCTTCTCTTATAATGAGGTGTTTTCCACAATAAGAGTCTCAACTAACCTTATAGTCTCATATAGTTTGACTAACAAATCAGCTTTTTCAATTTTTACCTCATTAAGCTCTTTTCTACAAAGATGAGAAGTCTTTTCAAATTTTATAAATTCAGTGCATAGCTTATCATAGGCTTCCTGAATGGTCAACTTCTTGGGTACTTCATCATTAGAAGAATCCTCACTGTCACTAGCACTCTCTACAATCACCTTATCGGTTGTGGCAGCAAAAGCCATAAAGTGACCACATTCATCCACATACTCATTAGAAGAGTCATTCTCAGTATCACTCCAAGTAGCAACCAACCCTTTATCTTTTGACTTCTTGGTCTTTTCCTTCATAAGGTAGTTTGGGCACTCTATCCTCAAATGACCAAAACCTTTGCACTCATGGCATTGGATGAGGGGTTTCTCATTCTTGCTCTTTCTTGAGGATTTAGATTTCCTAGGAGGTTTGCCTTAATCCTTTTTCTTAAATTGAAGAAGCTTGATAATCTCATCAACTATGAAGGTTAGATCCTTATCCTCATCATCCTCTTCATTTTTGATTTCATCTTCATCTTCAGAGTCATCAATCTCTTCCTCTATACCTATAAGAGCCTCCACCTTTTCCCATTAAACCTAATCCCATCTCATAGGTTTGAAGGTTCCCTACAAGCTTAGTTAAAGGAATTTAATCAATGTCCTTCACTTCTTCAATGGCAGTGATTTTGGCATGGATTCTTTCAAGTAAGGACCTAAGGATTTTCCTAACAAATTTGGATTCTGTTATAAATTCTCCAAGGTTGAAGGCAGAATTCTCAATATCCTTGAGTTTAGCATAGAAGTCATCAAAGGTCTCATCCTCCTCCATCATTTTTTCTTCAAAACTACTAGTGAGTCTTTGAAGTTTCACAGTCTTTACTGTCTTGGTACCTTCATAGGTGGTCTAAAGAATGGTCTATGCTTCCTTGGCAACTTCCGTGGATGATATTTTCTTGCATTCCTCATTGGTCACCCCACAAAATAAAGCATTCAAGACCATACTATTGAAATTTTCCATTTTGATTGTTGCTTCATTCCAATCCACTGACACTTCCTTTGGCTTAATCCAGCCAACTTCAACAGTTTGCCATACCTATTCACCTAGAGCCTGCAAAAAAACTTTCATACGAACTTTCCAGCATGCATAATTAATGCCATCAAATAAATGAGGAATCAAAAAAGATTGTCCATGATCCATGACAATGGGGGTCAAGGATCACACTCAGGAAATTAATCCAATCAAAGTGCACCCGCTCTAATACCACTTGTTGGGAAATTTAGATACCGGTTGATAGAATTAACAAGTTTTAAACCCAAGTTGTTAATTAGATTTATTATGAATAAATCTTGTTAAAACAAACAAACATCAATATCATGTCAATATCATACACAACAGAAAAGTAAATAAGACAAGATATGATGACCTAGGAAAACCAATGAAACAAACTAGGTTCACAGTAAATAACCTGGGGAAAAACCTTCCTGAAAAGCAATCCACTATAATAAAAAGAAGTTTCAGATCTAGTACAAAATATTTGTTTCTAGACTCTACAATCATTGTAGATGAACTTACAGCAGGAACTTTCTACCGTTTTAGAACCTCTGAACTCTTCAATATATGAACGCTACCCTTTTTACATGGATCTTAGTATGTGGCTAACCAATGATGCAAGACTCTTGGTACGTGACTAACACACCAATTTGAAGAAGATTGTTGACTGCAAAGTTCTTCACTTCATCAATAATGAAGATCAAGAAGCACTTGGTTACAAAACCGTAAGGCGCAAAGATACAGTAGCTTCTTTCAGAGAGAATAAGGCACTTGGTCACTTTTTGCATATGTTCTCCGTTTATTCTCCTCTATGATAGCCTTTAAAATAAGCCTTATATATGTCTAGCGCTGTGAGAAAAGAAACCCTACACATACATGTCAGCATGTGCCAAAAATTAGATCTGAAAATTCTGATTTTGTAAATCTCGATAGATACAGCTATCGAGCTATTTCTCGAGACCTCGATAGATATATCTGTTAAGCAGCTGTCAAGAATCTGTCCAATTTTAATGAACAGATTTTCTTCACTTGTTTCTTGCTCCAATCTTCATTGCTTTAATACTTGGCTTGAACAACATGTTTTTTGAAGTATTAAACATATCCTATATCTACCCAATTACAAATAAAGTGTGTTTTGTCAAAAGATTAGCCAATTTTAAATGACATATGTTCTTAATATGATTCACATATATCCTAACAAAAATAAGAACTTTTTTGCATCCCCAGATGCTAATGCTCTAAATAGTGTTGTTGTCCAATAATAAGGTGGTAGGAAAAGTTTGTATTTTATCTTTTCTAATTCTAGTATGAAGGATTGATATGTTATTCACATGTGCTTTTTATGTGCTAAAATAACGCTTATGAAAGTTTGGCTTGGATTGTTCTTATTGACTGACAGTGCCTACAATTTCTCCTTAATTTCTAGCAATTTGACATGAAAAATGTTCAGAATCAATCATTGAGAAACTTGTGATATTGACACACACACACACCAAATTACTAATAGTCCATTCGAGGCCAAAGGATCAAACAAAATAATACCCCAACAGTCTAAAATAGGTTCCAAACCTCTTTTAGCTACTTGAAAAACACCTCTATTGGTTGCTATTCTCTAATGATTTCTAAGCACTGAAAATTGCTAGTGTAACCCAAGTTAGTGATGCATACTCATAAGGAATTTGATGAATATTTAGATGCCTTTAGCTACGTGAAACATCCACATATATAAAAAGTCTTGCTCTCATCAAGGTTGTTAAACCCGGACCGGACCATACAGTCCGATCGGGAAACCCGTGAACCGTTCAGTTTCACGATTCGTTTAAGGTGAGGAACCGTTCCATGTGAAAAAAGCATGGACCCGTCCGGACTGCAGTCCGACCGTCCGGTTTTGTGAACCGTGATTGGTTCACACATTTCGAACGATTGCCTTGTTTCAGCCTTAAAACGGCGTCATTCCACCTCTTTTCCCCCCCTATACGGCGTCGTTTAGAGCATATATTTAACCCTCTCTCAAAAATCACTCTCGGCCTCTTCCTCACTCTGAAACCCTCTCTCAATCACTCTCGGCCTCTTCCTCACTCTCTCAAAAATCACTCTTGGCTTCTTCCTCACTCTGAAACCCTTTCTCAATCACTCTCGGTCTCTCCCTCATCGTCGTCGCACTGTCGCAGCTCAGCCCATATCACAGCTCAACACAGATCTCTTCCTCACTCTCTCAAAGTCTCAATCACTCTCTCGTCTCTGCCTCTCTCCCTCGTTGCCATCGCAGCTTAGCCCAGATCACAGCTCACTCTCTCGCGCTCATCTTTGCCTCTCTCCCTTGTCGCTGTCGCAGCTCACTCTCTGCCTCGTTGCCGTCGCTGTCGTTTGGTACTTTATTACCTCTAATATGCTTTTTCTTTGTTAATATTTGCAAGTTGATTGTGGATGATGATATTGATCTGAAGTGTTGGTGTGTAAATTGATTTGGGTCAATTGAAAATGTTTATTGTTGAATCTTTTGATTGTGGACTTCTTGGGGGTGTGGGTGAAGCTATATTATTAATAGAGTTTTACTGCTAATCTTTTTTAATTATCTATGTCCGATAATTTTATCATAGGTTTGAAGGTTTGTAATTTTAACTCTTGGGTTTGAAGGTTCTGACATTTTGGATATGATCATTTGAAATTTACTTCGTAAATTTTTTTTCCTCTGCTGGTAATTTTATAATTTACATCTGATTCTCTTGCTACTTGATCGATGTTTTCTTCTGTGTTTTAAAGTGTCTCTCTTATAAAATCTATCTGCTATTTGATATGGTGATTAATTCATCAAATTGTGTATGCGAGCTATGTTTCTTAAGATTTTCCATTTTTTCTAATTAAAAAAAAAAAGTGACATTAACTGGTACATTACTACAGGGGATAGTGATTGACATGAATGATAGAGGTTTTACAAGTGGTAAGAATGGAGTTTACTCTTGTGGAAATTGAGAACATGGAAACGCATTCAAATTGGCATGTATCATCTGGATTCTAGTTGTCTTACTATTGTATCTTTTCTATGTTATGTGCATATGTGGGAAAGTGGGGAAGGAATGGGAAATTATAGTTTACCAACTTGTGGTTTTGATTGAGTTTGAATTACTAACCTATAATTTAAAAGTTGCACTCACTTGTCACAAAAAAAGAAATAGATAATTAAAATAGCTACTCAGGTGTTTTACTGCTAATCTTTTTTAACAGATTATCTATGTTCAATAAAGCCTTCCGAGGCTTTGTTATGTTTCCTCTATAAAATACTGATTGTTCCATTCCCTTCCAAATCTTCAAAATTACCAGATAGTAACTCATCCAAGATTTCATTAACATTTTTCTCTAACTCGTCCATTGAACCTATTTAGAATGCAATTAATCATGATATTACAGGGTTGCATATTTATCGTCATGTCCATATCAATTGTAAATTTATTGTTGATTATGGAAAGCTTTTTGTTTTTTGTTTTTGTTTTTTTTTTTTTCCTTCTTAATCTGTATTTTCATGTTTGTCTTGGTTGTTTGTCAGAATAGGTTTCTAATTTGTATATTACATTATTCTCAAATTTTTTATGTGCTTGAAGTTTATGATTCTCTCTATATCAGCACCTATAGATCAATTTGTGATTCTTTGACTCTATGACTTTGTGTATATTAGTTTGTCAATTTGACTCTGTGTATGAAGTTGTGATTCTTTGACTATCTGTACTTCAAAAATTGATGGGTGTATGCGTGTTTGATTGGTTGTTTAGTCTTTTAGATTAAAATGGAAACAGAGACCGAGTCTACTCCATCACATGAAGTTGATTCCAATGTAGTGGAGTCTAGCTCAAGAGTAAGAGAAAAGGTTGATCCGGCTTGGGAACATTTTAGCCTTGGGGCAGATGAGAAGGGACGGAATACTTTTACATGTGTGTATTGTAGGAAAACATATAAAGGTGGGGGTATTAATAGGATGAAAAAACACTTTGCGAGGATTAAAGGTGATATTGGATCGTGTCATGATATGAGATACCAAATGTTGGAATATGTGAAGGAGGTTGAGTTGAAGAAAAAAGCTGAGAAACAACGTCAAGAAGAAATGTTTAGTGTGGCTTCCACAAATAGTGATATGCAAGAAGATGAAGATGTTCAAAAAGTATTTAGTCGTGGGTTGCCTAAAAAACCTGTTTTAGGTAAAAGAAAGGGTACAAATCTAGTGGATAATTACTTTGCTCCAAGAACTACTCCAGGATCTCAACCTGGTCTTAAAAGTGTGTTCCAAAGTAAAGAAATGGTGAGGCAAGCTGATATGGCTATTGCAAGGTTTCTGTATGACAATTGCATTCCTTTTAATGTAGTGAATTCAGTGTACTACCAAAGGATGATTGACGCCATAGCTACTGCTGGTCCTAGTTACAAAAGTCCATCTTATCATGCTATACGGGCCCCTTTGTTGAGGGACCAAAAGAAAGAGGTTCAGTTGTTGGTTGAGTCACAATTTAGGCATTGGGCAGAAGTTGGATGTACACTTATAGCTAATGGTTGGATAGATACTAGACATAGGTCATTGATTAATTTCCTTGTTTATTGTCCTAAGAGAATGGTATTTGTAAATTTAGTTGATGCCTCAGATATTGTGAAGAGTACCAGAAACTTGTTTAAATTGTTTGATGAAGTAGTTACATGGGTTGATCCAAAAAACATAGTTCACATGGTTACTAATAATGCTTCCAATTATGTATCTGTTGGTAAATTGTTGTGTGAAAAGTATAAAACTATTAGTTGGTCTCCTTGTGCAGCACATTGCCTGAATCTTGTGTTGCAGGATATGGGAGACATGCCTCATGTGGAGAGACTCAAAAAACGTGCATCCAAAGTTACAATTTTTATTTATAATCATGTGGCTTTGATTGCTTGGTTGAGGAAGAGACCTGGTTGGACAGATATTGTACGTGTAGGAGCAACAAGATTTGCTACTACTTTCCTTTCATTTGGAAGTCTTCATCTGCATAAGCATGACTTGCAAGCCTTAGTGACTAGCAAGTTCTTTGTGGACAATAGATTGGTAAGAGAGTCAGAGGCAAAAGAAGTAGTTTCTATCATTTTAGATAATTCTTTTTGGGATGATATTAATGTTCTTGTCAAGATTTCATCGCCACTCATTCGTTTGTTACGAATTGTTGATTCTGATCAAAGGCCTGCAATAGGATATATGTATGAAGGCATGCATAGAGCACGGTTGGGAATCAAGAAGATCTTCCGAATGAAGAAGCAGTTGTACAAGCCATACACCTCAATTATAAAAAACCGTTGGGACAAACATTTGCATAAAGAACTTCATGCTGCTGCATATTGGTTAAATCCCGATTTTCAATATGATGAGAAGAATTTTTGTCGGAAACCAGCAGTACAAATGGTTGTTTTGGACTACATTGGGACAAAATATGATGGTGATAAAGAAAAGATAATTAAGGAAGCCCAATATTTTCGAGACCGTATTGGGAGCTTTGATAGAGATCTTGCATTGTCAACAAGCACAACCACTCATCCAGGTGAGAAGTAATTAGTTTACTTTAATACTATAAACAAATCTTAGTTTTTTTTTGTTCATGTTGAAAGTTAGTTTTGTCACTATAGTTAGAATAACTGAAGTGATTATTCAATTGAAAGTTTGTTTGTTTATGTTGATTAATATTAGATTATGTTGTGTTATGAAAATTAGATGAATGGTGGAAGTTGTTGGGTGCTGATGCTCCAAACTTGCAAAAATTGGCAATTAGAATCCTTAGCCAAACTTTCGCCTCTTCTGGATGTGAGCATTGTTGGAGTTTATTTGACCAAATACATTCTAAGAGGAGAAATAGGTTGGAGCATCAAAGGCTCAATGATCTTGTGTTTGTTCATCATAACTTGCAATTGAGACATAGGTAACTAAATGCTATATCTTGTCATTATATTAATTTTTAAGAAGTCATTTATATAATGTAATTGTTAGTTACTAATTATGTTCAAATTCCAATAATGAGCATGACATTTTATGATGCAGGCTTTACAACAAAAAGTTTAATTTTGACCCAATTGATTATGCAAATATCGACAAAATTAATTTTTGGGTATTTGTGGAAGAGGAAGACCCATATCTTAATTATGAAGAGTTGGAGAATGCAATTTATGAAGAGGGTGCATATCCAACAAGTGCAGGGCCTTCTTCTAATATTGAAGGTTAGTTTATATGTAAACAATTTGATAACCTATAACGATTTTTCTTTTATTTTTTTAAAACTTGTATAAACGTTATAATGATTTTTCTTTTTATTTTGTTCAAACTTGTGTGTAGAATCTGTAGATGATAGTAGTGAGGTTGAAGGAATTGATTTGGGAACATTTGGACAACCTGTTGGCCCTTCTCCTGGATTTCCAGGGAATGATGATGAGCATGATAACTATCATGACATTGATGATTTATGATCATAATAATTTTGTTTGAACTTTGAAGTTCTATTTTGTATTTTAGAGATAATTTCTATATCTTTTTGTAAGACACAGTGTGTAACTTGGAGTTTGAAGTTTTATTATTGTTTTTTAGAAATAAGTTTTTATGTATTTTTGTAAGAAACAATGTGTAGTTGTGTTTGTGTACTATAACTTGGAAAACATTATTATGAGAAACAAGGTTGTACACAATGTGTAGTTATATTATGAGAAACAATGTGTAGTTGTATTTTGGATTAACAAACACAGTTAATGCACACAGTTTATGCATACAGTGTTTGTATAGTTTATGTTTGGATTAACAATGTTTTATGCACACAGAATATATTAATCCAAACACAAACAAAGTTTATGCACAGTTTATGTTTGAATTAACATTGTTTTATGCACACAATTTATGCATATAGTTTATGCACACAGTGTGTAACAATGTGTAATTGTGTACTGTATTTTTGTAAGTTTTATGTATTTTTTAGAAATAAGCTTCTCTAAATGAATTAGATTATTTTAGTTAATTTTTCTATTTTTTATTAATTTAATGTTTATATATATATATATATATATTTAAAATAATTATTAAATTAATTATGATATCATCATGGTTCGACCCCAGTTCGACCTCGGTTCAACTTCAAAACCCTTGAACCTCTCCCTTTTATGGTTCAATAAACAATCCAGATTTGAAAACCTTGGCTATCATTACTTTCGCCTTGAGTTAGCCCAAAACTGAAATATACTTCCACTTGTTGACTTGCATATATTTGAATATACATGGTTTCCGTTGGGCAAGTTTTCTGAACATCTCGAAATAAATGATCACAGTATAATGCGAATAAAGAAACAGCTAAAATAAGCAAGCTAGATCAAAGACCTTATTGGTCATCCATAAGATCTGCTTCATCTAAAAGGTCTGGCCAAGACTCTTATTTTTCTTGAGCTCATCCTTGTGCGGTGCATGTGCCCGTATAGTCGTATACTGATTGTAATGGACATTGACAAACTCAAAAGGAAACGGCCTTCTCGCTTCGGCTTTTGTCCTTCCTTTCTTTGGCCTTTTTTTTTTTTTTTTTGATAAGTGAGAACAATATATTAAAAGAAGACTACTTCATGCACAATGGACACGAAGTAGTCAAAAAAATTACAAAAGAATCATGTACAAAAGGACAGAGACTCTAAAAACAATGGAGTGGAATCCAAGAACAACTTATTCAGCTTTACAAAGCCAATCAAATTGAAGATGAAAGAATCTATTATGATGTAAAAAAGTGAAAAGTGGTCCAGACAGGTTGCCAACTGAAAAAGACCAGGGCACTGTCATAATCTGTATTGGTTCAACTTCAATTCTCTTTGTTTCCCAAATGGGAATGAGGATAGTAATATAATAACTAAGAGGGTAATGAACCATGAGACCTATCCTATATTATGAAGCTGAGCAATTATTGACAAGCAGAACAATATTAACAGGGCATAGTTTGGATACCCAAGAACTATTTTTTCCAATTCCTCGTCGAATACCTTTTGTACTGTCTTGGAGTTTATAAAGGAATATATAAACAGGAATTAGATGGGGTAAAAAGGATTGGGTTGTTTTAGTAGTCTTTTCTCAGCACTTGGCTTCTCCATCTTTAATTTATCTCTTCTGAAATAAATGAAATTAATATTTGATCATAGATAATTTTAAATGATAGGGTTGTAATTTGCAAAGCCCAATTTTTCATGCAAATACAATTTTTTTAACGATGGAATTGAAAACCCCCCGTCATTTTAGTTTTTCCATGCAGACATCAATTATTCCTTGATCCAAAAACAATGTTAATTACTAGTTTGACCTCTACTTTGATTTTTTTTTTTTTAAATAATAAAAACACATGAATAAAAGGTGAAGAGTATATATAAATTTCTTCCTTTTATTATGAACTTCCAAATAAACGGTATAACATTAACAATAGAGACGCCCTTGTCCCTGAGAAAGAGCGTAATCAAACGAGTGTGACATTAGTGTTAGACAGAGCATGATAGTCTACCTCAATATTCTATCGAGCAACAGTAAAGGACTTCTTGCTTTGTTAAGAAATCAATTAACCCCCTAATAAGAAGCAATGTGTAGTGGAACGACACTAAGAGCAATCACATCTGGGAATTCTATCTCATCCTATTTTATCATCCCAAAAAACTACTTTATCAATTATATCATACCATTTTACAGTACACCCAATATCCCAACTTTTATTTTATCATACTACACATTAAAATATTATAAATTATACAATAAAAAAATAATATAAAATTATCTCCCTCTTTCCTTTATCCCCAATTTCTGTCACTTTTCCTCGTTGCCTCTCTCTCTTAGTCACACCGCCACCAACAACAGGCACCACTACACCAAAACCCATTATTTAACCACCAAGAACGCAGCTAAGATTTTTCTCAAAAGAGAAAAATAAATAAATAAATAACAGCCAAGAACAAAGCAGCAACAAATCCACCAAATCACCCAAAAATAGTCACTGCCATTGCCATCACTCCAAACATAAACACTGCTTAGTGGGTCCGGCCATGGGTGGCTCTGGTGATGGTGTTCATGTGCATGGGTTTTGGGTTTGAAGAAAATGTGTTTGAAGAGAAGATTTAAGAGAGAGGAACCCACACTGCTGACAACCATCACTCCAATCTCCCTGACAACCACACCACCACACTGATCAATAAACCCGCCACGTTGATCTCCACCTCACCACGCCGATCAGCGCTGAGAGAGAGAGAAAGGAATTGATATACATGTGGATGAAAAAATTGGAAAATTTGCAATTGTAAAAAAAAAAAAAAAAAAAAGGGGAGATGAGAGTGTGACCGGTGAGAGAGAGAGAAAGGAATTGATAAAGTTTGAATAAAATATTAGTTTTTTTTTTTTTTTTTTTACAATTGAGCTACAGGGCAATTCTACCTTTAGAATTGCACTATAGTACAATTGCAAATTTTTTTGCAATACTGCCCATTTGGTGAGTTCATTTGAGTAATGTTGTTTGAGTGTTTTTGATATACATGTGGATGAAAAAATATGTGAAAATGTGTGTTATGTTGTTTAAAATGTGTAGTTTTGTGTTTGAGTAGGATTGCCAAACAGGCCGTTTTTACAAGTCTGAGTGTTGGGGGTCTTTGGGCTTCAATGCTAAATTTGTCATACATTTAGCATTTGGGGTCTCCTATTTAGTCAACATCAGAGTAGGCACGTAATACTGGGTCATTGGAGTAGAGAAAGAAGCCCATAAACTGATAGACAAAGATGCACAACATGTGAAATGTAGGACAAGTGATTGTTAAATATACAAAATTGCCAACTAATTAATTGTCGTCTCTAGAGAGTGGCATTGTGAAGCGTCTCCCCATCTGTGGCATGAGACATAATTTTGGGGTATGGTCCAGTGACCTAAAGCAAACTTACAGTTAGTAAGGCTCAGCACAAGAGATGAGATGTGAGTCATCACTCATCATGACAGGGAAAGGAAATGACCTCGGAATCAAGAAAGTAACTAAGTGTACTCTATCCTTCATTTCAAAGTGGCGACTAAAAGATCATTTGAGTTGCCTAATCCCATAAGATCATTGCAATGATAACCATGTCATATATATATATATATATATATATATATAAGAGCGAAAGAGTGGCACCATTATCTAGGAGAAAGTTAAAAAGGATAGAGTTGTAAAGGCCAGAGGAAAAGCCTTGCTGTGAGATTGTAGTTTGGAAATTTTGGATTGAAGGGCATGTTTGAGGCCATAAAGAGCTTTGCAAAGATGACAGCCAATGTGAAGCAACTCAAGTAAGTGCTCAAAGCCATAAGGAGGTTGTATTTAAACATCTTTGATGAGGGAGAAAAATGGCAAAATACCATTTTATTTTCTGAATATTTAGCAAAATAGCAATGTTTTTAAAATATCTGACAAAATTAATACCACTATTTTGGAACTTGATGTTGTGAAAATTGAGTTCTATACAGAACTTGATTTTCACAATATTGATCCATGCTTGTTTTGCCATGATGATTGTTTGATTTTAGACCCCTTAAAACACAACTAGATTAACCTAGGTAATTAGCCAAGTGATTACCTAGTCAAATTATCAAGTCTAGGTTAAAACAAAACAATCATATCATGCAAAGCAGTGGAAATATAAAGAACACAATAATATGATGGCCCAAGAAAACCAAATTGGTAAAAAACCTAGGGAGGATTTAACCTAGCTATCCTTAAGGTAAAAAGCAAATCCACTATGAAAGAATTGAAGTTTGTACAATAAAACTTAGACCACTAACATTCTCTTGTTACCCACCAGTAGAAAACTTACTACCACGACCCCATGATAGCTCCAAGTCCACAGACTACTTCTTTCCTTAGCCTTTGCAAAACACAAATACCCACATTTGTGACTTTGAGATCCCACTCAAAGGTTTAGCAACAAAAACTCTCATGTTTGTGACTCCAAGACACCTTTGAAGGTTTAGATCATCAGCACCTTTGATGACTAGAGAAGGCAGCAACTTCTACAACACCGGATCTTGAGATTCTTCAAGTAATAACACTGGTAGAAGACATAAGAGAGCTTTTGGGTACAAAATCCTAGATCTACAAAAGAGGCACACTCTTCTCTTTCTTCAAAACCTTATAAAAACGTACGTAGGGTTTCCTTTATATACTGGGATGGGTTTCCTTTATATACTGGGAGAAGTAGATCTGAAACCCTAATCCTTAATGGGCTTGAACTGCTGTTTGGGCTTAATTAAAATTCTGCAGATACAACTTTCAATCGGTTAAGTCTATCTTTTGATCGATCGAACCAGGCAGATTATGAAATCTTCTTCCTGTAGCTTGTATATTCTTATGTGTTCACGATTTGCCAATTGTTCTAAACTTTTAGAACCTAACAATAATAGGTGGTTAGGTGCTAATGTGGCTTTAACTAAATAAAAAATGCCACGTTGAACACGATATTAGAAAAATTGAGTTCTATACAATTTTTTTTTTTTTTTTTTTTTTTAAGTGGAACTCACTATTACTAGTATCAAGTTCTTTGCATTTTTTTTTTTTTTAATTAAGTGGAATTTGATATCCATAATATCAAGTTCCACTGCAAATAAACCCAAAAGCAAAAGATTCTATGAGAGAAAGGTACTTGCAATGCTACTTTTGTAAGACAAGAGTACAAGTCAGACAATAGAAAAAAAATGATACAATAAAAGTAGGGCCAGATAAATTGAAACTAATTTATTGTGGAAATCAAACAAAACACGCACAGTTCATTAATAGCAAAAGAGACTATGTTTTCTCTTGCTCTCTTTCTTGTGCAATCCGCCACATAAAGGCATATATATTGATCAAAGGTTCACAAACTTCAACAACTGATTTCCAGTGCATGTGTTAGCAAGCAATATTGTGCAGCAGGAAAGTCAATGTTGGCAAGCTTGTTCCTACAAGAAAGTCCTTAGGCTTGATCAAAAATTTGATGGCTAGGCTTGATATTTCAAGCCACCTATTCTGTTAGGTTCTAAGTACTTAGGAACTAATGTATTAGAACTCTAATGTGTATTGTTGGCAAACCATGATCAAAACAGGTTGTTTAGTTTTGTTTAGACTTGCTCAAAGTTGTGTCTTTTATGTAAAGTTGGAATCGAGCTATTGCAGAATTAAGTATGCATTTCGGCCTGGCTCGATCGATCGAAGCTTAGACTCGATCGATTGAATCTCGGGCATAATGTTTTTTCTGCAAAAGTTTTCTAACTCAGCCCTAGCCTATTAAAATACGTAAGGTTTTATATTTTGCCATAAGTATAAAAGGAAAATCCTAGCCACGTTTTAGAGGTTGCTCTATTTTGCTCTGTGTGTGAATCTCTTGTGAGATCTAGAGGTGGTTGCCTTCCACATGCTTAGAATTATCAAGAAAGAGATTTGATTGAGAGCTTGATAATCATTCAGTTGCTGCACTAAGGAGTTTAAAGAAACACAAGTGGGTGTGCTTGTACTTGCTGGAGAATCCAAGAAAGAAGGAGTTCGTGGTCTCAGAGCTTACTCGTGGTCGTGTTAGTAAGTTTCTACTGGTGGGTAGCAATAGGATGTTAGTGGTCTAAGCCACTATTGTAAAATTTCGATTCTTTCATAGTGGATTCATGTTTACCTTGAAGATAGCTAGGTTAAATTCTCCTCAGGTTTTTACCGGTGTGGTTTCCTGGGTCTTCATATCATTGTGTTATTTATATTTTTGCTGCTATGCATGATATGATTTTTTGATTGTGATAACCTAGATCTAGAATTTAGACTAAGTAATAACTTAGCTAATTAACTAGGTTAATCCAATTGTGTTTTAAGGGGTCTAAAAACATACATATTCTATGTAGGAATGTTACAAGAATCAACTTGTGTTGAAATTGCATGCAAAAAAGAGAGAAATGCAATTAAGGCTTGAGAAAAAGTCAAGCCATCTTCTGACATATCACATATATCACCACGAAGACGATAGGAATTAAACTGTGAATCCTCAAATCAAGCAAAACTTCTTTAAAAATCTCTACTGTCATGTTACCATTGTTTTCACACAGACTTCTCAATTAAAACAAAACTAACTTGGATGTTAGTTTCATTTTTGTTTACATGAAACTCAATATTACGGATACGAGTTCCACTTAATTACAAAACTGGTTGTAGCTTAAAACTACAACATTACTCAATAAAATAAATATTACTACATATTTTGAAAATCTAACAATTAAATTACATGTTTTTTACATTTTTAATACACATGTCAAATTTTGTGTCAATCAGATATTATTTATTATTTGATCTATAAGCTTATATTTTATGTATTATTTCAAATTACAAAAATTTGCAGTTTAAACAATTTATTGATGACATAACTAGTGATCTCTAATTTTCTAGAAATTTTGTAAGTATGAAGGATATAATAAGAAGATATAATCTAATAGTGCATTTGTCAAAATTCACTTCCAATAAAAAGATATTGAGTAAGGTTGTAACATAAGGCTACAACCAATTTTGTAGCTAAATTTTGTCATTTTTACATGTCACACTGTTAAATAGTTTTTGTGGGGACGCAGGCCCAAATATATATTGGGCCATGGGCCTTGTCCAAGGAGGCACAGTGGTTCGAGAATAGATCAACAATAAAGAAGGAGTAAGGCTTTGAACTTCACAAGCGAGCTATGACTGTAAAGGCTGAGAGAGGTAGGCCAAAGAGGAATATCTCCTTAGCTAAACAAAGAAAGGGTCAGTAGGTGAGTTCAATTATCCAAAGTGACATTCCAGGGAGTTCTGTTGATAAGGATATGCACTGTGAACGTACAGGACAAAGTGGGAGCTGAAAAATATCTAAGAAAAAACTGTTACCACTGCATTGAATGCTATGCAGCTAACTCTCTGGTAGCATTTATGTAGAGAAGACCCCTGAACAGTGCTGCTTTGGTCGCCCCAACTCACAGAGGGCTTGTGAGGGTGTCCGATGGGACAAGCATTCAAATAGTGGTTTGGTCGAATGACAAGTGGAGGGTCAAGATCATTTAAAGAGAGATATATAATGTAAGAAACCCCTGATGAAAGGGGGGAAGAAAAAGGAGAAAGAAACACTATAACAATCGAGAACTGAACTTGTAATCAAACTTGAGAATCAATATATAAGAACTGATCTCTTCGAATTATGCCAATGACGATTTTATTTAGAATAAGCCAGTCTATCTTCATTTGCTTGTCGTCTAAATCCACTTTACTCGTTGTTTGATTTATTAAAACCCAGTTTTTCAACCACTCTATACAAATTCATTGTATTCGACTTTTTAGGCCTAAGTCCGTCCACCTTTTGGGCTAGGGACCCAAATCTATTCCTTACAGTTTTATATGTGCTTTCGGGTTTGTTTGTATTTTTTTTTTTTCCCCTTAAATAGTGGAAGATTAAGAATTTGAACACATCTTTTCACCATAATGGATTAGGCAAGATTACTAAGCCATAGATCTTTTGTCTATTGACAACGATGATTTTTTCTTCTTCCTTTTTTTCTTCTTATATTTCAATATATTATAAATAAAACAAACTTTCATACAAGGAAGGAAAAACTCTTCACAATTTTGCTTAAAGTCTATTGTGCTAAAATATATGACATATATTTTAGGGACTCACAGAAGAAGATAAAATGGATTCATTCAACATCCCTCAATACACACCACCCTGTCATAAGTCAAATTCAAAATTTTAAAAGGAGGATACTTCTCCATTGATAGTCTGGAGGTTTCTGAAGTCAATTGGAACGTCTATAACAATGAATTCAACCCATCTGATGCATTTTGTGATTATTAATACAATGTTGCAAAGTGTATGAGAGCTGTGGCTGAACCCTTGCTTGTTAGTCATTTTGAAGATGCAATAATTGACGAGGTTTTTTTTGTAGGTGTTAGGAAATTATTTCTGATCACATTTCTAAAGAGAATACTCAATTTATCAATGTGACCAGTTCTACGACAAAAAGAGGATGGTCAAGATATTTATATATATATGGTTGATTGTCATTTCCTCGTTTGAATGACTTAAATGGTGTTGTTGTCTAATAATATTGTGGTAAGTCAAGATCTTGAATTTTGCTTTTCAAATTCCAGTACCAAGGGTTGTGATGTACTAATTATCTGCTAGTGCTTTTTTATGTACTCAAATTACGTGTATGAAAATTGGCTTGTATTGTTCTTAGTGACCTGTATTGCTGACAATTTCTCCTCCTCTCTAGCAATTCAATATGAAGAAAGTTCAAAACTAACCAATGGGAGTTTCTCAACCAAAAAAAAAGAAAAAAGAAAAAACCAATGGGAGACCTGTGACACACACAAACACAAGGTTATTCACAATGTTACCAATAGCCTGTTCCTTGGGATTTTGAGGCCAAATTAAGGACGAAAAAGAAGCAGAGATAATCTAATGAAAGGTTCTAAACCTCTTTTAGCTACTTCAAACACCCCTTGACGACAGCTCAATTCATAAAGCTTTGTTTTAATGAACCTGATATGTAATATTTTGAACAAACCCCTTTGCAATTGACTTGATACCCCTACAGGACATTTGGCTTTTTGTAAAGGCGAAAACCACGCAAAAGACCAAAAATAAGAAAACTACTGGTAAAAATTTGGCAATACTGAGCTTGATCATTGCTAAAATTCTGTAGATAGGCTTATAGTAGCTGCTTTTTCGAACCGTTGGAATAGATTTTCTTACCAGGCGGTTCATTTAGCAATGGTTGAAAACTGCTGCAACAAGTGTTAACAAATTTTACCTCCGGTTTCAAAACCGCTGCTGTAGGTATTTTATTGCAGCAAATTTAAAAACCACAGCCGCTGTAAGTTTTTTTTTTTTTTTTTTGAGAATCAAGTCAATGAATTTTATTAATCAGATGCACAAAGTCTATCAGATATAACATAAGGACTAATGTCAGGAGGAACAGACTCCATCCAGACAGTTAAAGATGAGCCAAACTTAGCTTTCTCAGCTAAAACATCAGCCACAAAATTGCCTTGTCTGAGTACATGGGAGAAAGTGCATCTCTCAAGAGCTTCTACATATGCTAATGTATCATGTATTGGTTAGGGAGATTAAATCCGAAGCAATACCTAGGTGCTATACCTCACATTTCTCTTGCAATTTTTTTTCCTCACTTTTAACCTTTTTTTTTTCTTTTTTATTTCCTACTTTTTAAAATCAAGAGTTGAGATTAAAAGTTAATTTTTTAATCTCAATCCTTCAAAAGTATTGTAGTGCAAAATCTATTGTATTGTGGATTATATTTTAATCCTTGTTATGTAATTGGTAAAACATTGACATAAGAGTGCTTCCAAAATTATTTTTAACTTATTTTCAAAGTAATCTTTTTTCGAAATAAACTTTGTTTAAATTGGTATCCAAAAATCCTATTAAAGGGAGAATTGCTTCCCAAAGGGCCATGAAACTCATTATTATCTTGAAAAATGATTTTCTAAAAATCATGATATTTTTCATCCTTGAAAATACTTACCTGAAAATACGTTCCCAAAAATCCCATGCATTCTTCCCTTTAAAAATTATTATCCAAAACCCTGGGGTTTTTCACTCTTAAAAATTCTTTTCCAAAACCCATGTGAGTTTTTCCTTTAAATTTTTTTTTTCCAAAATCCATGGGATTTTTTTTTTCTCTTAATTGTATTTCCAAAACTTGATGAAATTTTTACCCTTAAAAATTGTTTCCTCAAAATCTATGGAAATTCATCCTTTTTGAAAACAAACTACTTTCATTTTTCAAAAAAGAATTCCAAAATTGGTTTTCCTCTAAAAAAAAATTCCAAAAACAATTTTCATGAATAAGTTTCTTTAATAAATCATCATTTTTCAAAATCCATATGAACAAAATGCTTTCATTTTGAAATTTCCTTATTTCCCAACAAATCACTCTTATATATTTTCAAAAACTCTAAATGCTTTGTCCATGGCTTAATAAAAACCCATGGAGTCCATCAACTCCAAAATCAAGCCAACAAACCCCTCCCCCAAAATTTAACCATTGTGCTTCTTGTTGTCTTTTTGCACAAGAAAATTACATTGGAGAACAAGTTGCAATTTAAGCCTTGCTATGCTTTCTAAAGGAGAAAGGTTAGCCATAGTTAATTCAAATGCAATTTACTTTTCTAACAATTAGTTGATTAAAGCATTTATATCTTACTTTCAAAGAATTTCCAAAACTAAATTTTTTTTTTCCAAGGATCCAATGCCAATTATTTAAGTTACTTTTCAAATAATTAGCCAAGAGTGAATCAAAAGAAGGTACCATCAAAATATGAGCATTGTGAAGTGCCTAACACCTTTCCTACACATAACTATGTTTCCAAGTCCAGGTCACTTACTTTGAGACATGTTATTGTTTTTTATTTAGTTTTGGAACCCTTAAGACCTTTCTTAACTAAATTATGAAATAAAGTTTAATTAGACATAAATGATTAATCACAATTTAAGAAAGATAAACTTAGCAGTAATAATATATAAAGAATAAAATAAACCTATTTACCTTAAAGGTAACTAATGAGAATAAGCTTAACAGTAAAAAGGTAAAATAGTGGGTTTGATAATGACTGGTGCTCAAGAGTTCAGATACTTAGAGAGAAAGGGAGCAAAAAGAATATATGGATTTGTTCCATTTTCAATTAGTTTGACAAATTTTCCAAGATTTTAAAATAATAACTAGCCTCATCACATGTGTTTCGCGAGTGCGATAAGGCTATTTTTTTTAGTGGTCCTATTTTGTAGAAAAAAACTGTGTTTTTTTAATTTTATATATATATATATATATATATATATTTATAGTTTGACAAATTTTCCAAGATTTTAAAATAATAACTAGCCTTATCACATGTGCTTCGCAAGTGCAATGAGGCTATTTTTTTTAGTGGTCCTATTTTGTAGAAAAAAACTGTGTCTTTTTAATTTTATATATATATATATATAATTTTTATTTTGAAAATTTAATTTATAAGTGGATAAAAAATTTTGAAAATTAACAAGATAGTGGTCCTATTTTTTAGGCAATGTTTTAGTGGGAGTTAGAGTTGCATTTTTACCGGATTGTCCTTTAGTTTTGTCTCTACTTAAATATAGGGATGTAGGGGCATTATTGAACTAAAAAAAGAGGAATCTAAACAAGGGAAACCCCTTAAATAATAATACTAACCTCATCACACGTGCTTCGTGCATGCGATGAGGCTTTTTTTAATTTTAGTTTAGTGGTCCTATTTAGTATTTTGTAGCAAAATAAAAATTTGTGTTGGTGGGTGGTGGTGGTTTACACGGCGAGCAAAGTAGCGAGGTACGGTGAGGAGAGCAGCTGGTGAACTCTCTCTCTCTCTCTCTCTCTCTCTCTCTCTCTCTCTCTCTCTCTCTCTCTCTCTCTCTCTCTCTCTCTCTCTCTCTCTCTTAAAGTTACACGGGTTAGGGATTTGGGTCCTTTGTTTTGTTTTGATTCAGAGGAAGGGGAACAATGAAATTTTTTTTTTAGATTTTTCTTATTTTCTTTTAATTTCGAATTTAAAAAAAAAAATAAAACACACATGCAAAATGGCATCGTTTCAGTGGTTCTAACGGCAGCACTGAGCTGTAACGAAGTCTTGTATTGACAAAAATTGAAAATTAAAGGACTGAATTGACAAAACTGAAAGTTAGAGGACTGAAATGAAAAAATTATGAAAATTAGAGGGTCAGTTTTGCATTTTTGCCTAATTTTTATTTTCAGGATCTAATTTATAAGTGGATAAAGCAATTTGAAAATTAATAGGAGTTTCCAAAAAAAAAAATAACAGGAGAGTAACTCAATTTTTTAGGCAATGTTTTAGTGGGAGTTAGAGTTGTATTTTTACCAGATTATCTTTTAGTTTTGTCTCTACTTAAAGAGTTGTATTTTTACCAGATTATCTTTTAGTTTTGTCTTTACTTAAACATAGAGGTGTAGGAGCATTTTTGAACCAAAAAAATGAGGAATCCAAACAAGGGAAGCCCCTTAAATAATAGTAATAATAGTATAGACTAACCTCATCACACCCACTTCGCGCATGCGATAAGGCTTTTTTTAATTTTATTTTAGTGGTCCTATTTAGTATTTTGTAGCAAAATAAATATTTGTGTTGGTGGGTGGTGGTGGTTTACATGGCGAGCAAAGCAGTGAGGTACGGCGAAGGACAGCGAGGAGAGCAGCTGGTGAACTCTCTCTCTCTCTCTCTCTCTCTCTCTCTCTCTCTCTCTCTCTCTCTCTCTCTCAAAGTTACAAGGGTTAGGGATTTGGGTCCTTTGTTTCGTTTTGATTCAGGGGAAGGGGAACGACAATTTTTTTTTATATAGATTTTTCTTATTTTCTTTTAATTCTGAATTATAAGAAAAATAAAAAAACACACACACACATGCAAAATGGCGTCATTTCAGTGGTTCAAACGGCAGCACTAACTAAGGTGTAACGGAGTCCTACATTGACAAAAAGACTAAATTAACAAAACTGAAAGTTAGAGGACTAAATTGACAAAACTAAAAGTTAGAGGACTGAAATGAAAAAATGTGAAAGTTAAAGGGTCAGATTTGCATTTTTGCCTAATTTTTATTTTGAGAATCTCATTTATAGGTGGATAAAGCAATTTGAAAATTAATAGGAGAATTTTCAAAAAAATAATAATAATAGGAGAGTAACCCTATTTTTTAGGCAATATTTTAGTGAAAGTTAGAATTGCTTTTTTACCGAATTGTCCTTTAGTTTTGTCTCTACTTAAATATAGGAGTATAGAGGCATTTTTAAACTAAAAAATGAGGAATCCAAATAGAGGAAACCCCTTAAATAATAGTATAGATAATAATTAATACGAGATATATTTTGTTTTAACTTTTAAGTCGCTATACAATTCCTTCTCCAAAAAAATGAAAAAAAAAAAAGTCGCTATAATAAATATAATATTACAACCAAAAAACAAAAGTGGCATAATGCAATTACCTAAAAATCCTATATAATGGAGTCGGAAAATTATTAGGTATTCTCGAACTACCATAAATGCATAGTCTCCTCTTTCACATGAATGGTGGATATCACTATGAATTTAATTAGTGAGATCTACCATTCATGTGAGAGAAGGAAGTGTGCATTTATGGTACTTCAGAAGTACACAATAATTTCCCAATAGAGTCAGCCCTGAGCAATATTGCATGCAGTACGATGATGTATGCTAGTTTGAGCTAACACCATTGATTATGGTGTCGTCAAATGGGGCATATTAGCGTAAGGTTTTTTTTTTTTTTTTTTTTTTTGGTAAATTAGCGTAAGATAATTAAGGGTGCTCACACACCATATAATATGGTGCATTAAGGTGCATTAATTCTCATGTATGCAATAAGGTCTAATTGGTGGATGATGTCACTTTATAGATATAGTATCTTTTTTGTGTGAAAAAGATACATTATTAAGATACGATATATATTTCCACTAATGAATATGTTCATTGCCAAGGGCACGGAATATATGAAAGCAGGCCAGGGTGACTCCACTTAGAGCGAGAGTTTAAATTATATAATATTTTTTTGAAAACTATATAATTTATATATATATATATATATATATATATATATAGTTTTGACCCTCCTAAAATAAAATCTTGAATACTTAGATTCTAGATTTTTTTAAACCCAGTTGAAATTAGTTTGAAAATGATCCTCTTATATAAGAATATTTTGACATTTTTAAATACAAAAAATGGCCAAATAACAAATTAATTTAATCTAAAATCTAGGAAAAAAAATTAATAAGCCCAACAACAAAAGTGGAAATTTGTTAATCTTAAACTTTAGAAAAAACTCATTTAGATCTTAACAAATTTGAAATAAACCAATCAAATGAAAAATCAATGGATGAATAATTGTTTGGCTATGAACATTGAAAAAGATGGAACTCGTAAGATTGATAATGAAGATATCATGCAACGATTTTAAAATATAAAATATCTTAGAAAGCAAATTGTAAAACTTTATTTATTTTGTTTTTTGATTTTTGTTTTTTGTAATGTCGATATATTCATGTTCTCTTTTAAAATTTTGTATAATATATATATATATATATATATATATATGATTCTTATTGACTCTCCCAAAAAAAAAAAAAAAATCCTAGAGGTATGAAAGCCTATAAATACGAAGACTCTCATTTGTTTTGGACACATCATCTCATCAGGAACATAGAACTAAATTTACGTCTGTGATAACCACCTTAACGGGATGACCATCCACGTTTGGGACCAACAAACATTACTAAGATACCACTTTACAATAGCATTATGAAGATTCAAACCAATAATAAGAAAGACAAAAGTAACTCAATAACCACACAATGAGAACATGAGAATTTTACATGCTTCAATAAGTTTCCTACATCTATGAGTATTAGAGGAGGAGAAGGTTTTACAATATATATATATATATATATATATGTGTGTGTGTGTGTGTGTGACAATAATAATATTATGTCATGAAGTATAAAATTGAACACACGTATAGGATTGGATATATGATTTTCATTCCCTTTTGAGCACATGGTGTTTATTGCATGCATTGGTCATGACGAGACAGACTTTTGTGAAACCCAATCCCACGTGATACATATTCTAGATCGACTAGCTAGCAATGGCATCAACATGCATGCACCACAAGCCATACATTTCAACACACGGAACACGTTCGGTATCGTTGTTGTGAAGATCATTTTGGCAAAGGTTGTTGTCACTCGATCACAGTACGCTCGTGCATCATATGTGAAGATCATTTTGGCAGAGGTTCTTTTAATTCTTGTTGCTACTTGGTAGCAAATTGATTGATTATTTATGGATTTTACTAACGTTTGCCTTAAGGGTACACAATAGTATATAATTTTTGAAAAAAATTTATTGAGAATTGAAAAAGCAGTCATGGGCTAAAGGTCGTGTTGATTACTACCCTTGAGAAACCAAAATGATCATGACCACCCATTCTTGATAAGAGGGAGATACCGGTGGTTATAAATTGGACCCTCTCCCTCAACACAATCAGCTCAAACTCACAGATCAACCCACATTATTTAAGAGAGAGAGAGAGAGAGAGAGATGGAAGTTGTTCAAGTGCTCTGCATGAATGGAGGAATTGGAGAAACAAGTTATGCAAACAATTCCTTGCTTCAGGAAAACTTACATTGTTACCAACCCCCTCCCACGAATATTTTCAAACTACATAAAGGTGGTAGATGGCTCTCCAACTTAATTGATTGCTCAAGTTAGTAGTGGTGGCTTCAAAAAATTTTTCTTGAGTGATCACTAAGAAACTTAAATATATTAACGTCACCCAAAAAAAAAGAAAAAAAAACACAAATATACATGAAGGATTCTGTTTGAGGAGCTAGAATTATTTTTGGAGTAATATTACATCTACACATTTTTAAAACAAATTTTATGCAATAATTTTTTATTAGTGGGCTAAAAAGTGATATCAATATTGAGTCTAAATTAGAATTAGTAATCACTTTCTACTTATCACATTTGATTTATTGTGAAATTATTGTAAAAATGTTGTGAATATAATGTTACTTTTATTTTTATTGAACTAAAATTTTTGTAATTTTCAAGTGAGGATGGTCAATATTTTTATTAAAGTGGTCAAAATAATGGGCATTTTGTGTGCCATATTTTGTTATAAATTACAAGAGGAAAAATGACACTCAAATATTTAAATTTAGGATACATACTCATCATTATGGCAATTATTTTTTTATTTGAGAAACACACACATATATGGGGGAAGAGAAATGAGATAAGGGAATACATTCACATGCCAACACTAAAACTGAATGCAACAGTTAGTGTCACGGAGCAAGTGATAAACCCCTTCTCAATATCACACCTTACCGATGTCGGCAATTATTAAGTACTTTAATAATACAGTATATGTGGCATTTGATATCAATAAAAGTGAATCACTTTAGTATAAAATTTAATTTTTTGACGTAAACAGTTTTATACATGCTATTTGTCTGCGAAAGAGGAGGAAAAAACAAAAGAATAATGTACTTTAGACTAATATGTGCACATAATTTTTACACTCAGTTCATCTCTATATTGTAATTAATTACTATGCTTTTAATTAGTTATGATAAAATTCATTGATAAAGGTCAATTATTTGCACTAATGTAGATTGCAACTCATTCAAACTCTTTGTTTGGACTATTTACAGCAAAAAGTAATATCTATGACCAAACCCATCGCAGAGGAAGCTATAGCCAATCTGTACTGCAACACCTTGCCAAGGAGCATAGCCATCGCAGACTTGGGTTGTTCTTCTGGACCAAATACTTTGTTCGTGGTTTCAGAACTTATCAAGGAAGTGGACAAGCTTCGCCAAAATCTAGGCCATGATTCACCTGAATATCAAGTGTTTTTGAACGACCTTCCAGGGAATGACTTTAATACCATTTTCAAGTCATTACCAAGCTTCCAGAAAGAAATGAGCTATCAACTGGGGCCTGGCGCTGGTCCATGTTTGTTTTCAGGAACTCCTGGTTCCTTCTATGGCAGGCTTTTTCCGAGCAATTGTCTGCATTTTGTCCATTCTTCTTAGAGTCTCCATTGGTTGTCTCAGGTAACTTATTCTATAAACACAAAAAGATTAATATGATTAATTATACCCATAATCACGTAATATGGGGTTAAATCCAACTTATCTTAGAAGTGATTATACAATACACCCATTATTTTGTGAGATGAGAGAATACAATATTATTGTACTCTTGGATTGTTGTGTAATTTTCCTTATCTTACAGCAGTTAGAGAGTTAAAATTTTAGTTTCAGAGGATCAAAGTATGAACTATGAACCAATTTTTCATATAAAAAAAATTAAGAAAAATAAAATAAAATTCAAGACTAAATATATTATGAAAAATAAAATTTGTTTCCATTCAATTATATAAACAAAAGGAAAAAAGCATTGTTAATGTGAAGAGAGTAATCTATATTTCAACCACACAAAATTAAAATAACCTTTTTGCACTGCATTAATCTTAAATATAGAAACACAAGACATAGTTTGTTTATTGTTTTTTGTGGTCATCACTCGATAGGTATTTGCATGACATTAACACCTGATAGGTTTTAAAAATGTCACTTCATAAGTATTAACCTTTGCATTCCATTAACAATGATTAAGGTATTTTTCATATATCATATTCCGAATATATGGCCTGTAGTGAAAAAGACTAATATAAAATAATTTAAAATGTAAATTAATTACTTTATAATGCAATACGTGTATTATAAAAATTATATATATTAAACTTGATAAATGTTTTCAATATTTTAAAAAATATTTGATATTTTTAACATATAATCAATAATCATTTAAGCACTAGACAAGTGCAATAATTAAAAGAATTAATATATATACAAATTATCACTAATGAAGTTGTGACTCTTTTTAAATGAATACAAATATCCTTAAATTTTCTTATAAAAACCATTTTCTAAAAAAAATTAATAATTTTTTAAATGTATAAATTTTAATTGAGATTTAAGATGTTATAAGCTTAGTTATTTTGCTCATTCATATTCATAATTAAGCACGTGGGCTTAATTATTATTTTTTTAATTTATATATACTTAAGATTTAAATAGGGTAAATTGTAAATTACACCTCTAAAGTTTGGGATAATTAAATTTTACACCCTAAAATTTCAGAATTTGGATTTTACTCCCTGAAGTTTTGTGATATTTGAATTTTACACCCTGACGTTTCAGAATTTGGATTATACCCCCTATATTTTAGAAATGTTTGGATTTTACCCCCTAAAGTTTAAAATTGTTTGGAATTTACACTCCAAATTCTGAAACTTTAGTGTGTAAATTCCAAACAACTCTAAACTTTAGGAGGTAAAATTTAAGTTTTAAAATGTTAGGGTGTAAAATCCAAACACTACATTCAATGGATAAAATCCAAATTCTGAAACTTTAAGGTATAAAATCCAATTATCCCAAACTTTAGGGATGTAATTTGTAATTTACCCCCAAAAAAAAAGAATACATATATATCATTTTTATTTTAAATTTTGGGGGCTAGTTACAAGCTTCGCCATTTCCTGCAAGTGGATTGAATTATTGCAACAAAAGTGCTGTTTTAATATTGTTATCTATTTAAGATCCATGCCATGATAAATTTATATGGTTCATAGTCTGTTGGCATCACATTAAAAAACACATTAACAAATATTAATATGTCTTATATATTGTAGGTCCCAGAAGGGGTGGATAATAACAAAGGAAACATTTACGTGGCATCTACAAGCCCTCCATGTGTATTTAAAGCGTACTACGAGCAATTCCAAAGAGATTTTTCAATATTTTTGAAGTGTCGTGCGGAAGAGTTGGTGGCTGGAGGGAGAATGGTATTAACATTGTTGGGAAGAAGAAGTGAAGATCCATCTAGCAAAGAGTGTTGTTACATTTATGAGCTTATGGCTTTGGCACTCAATGACATGGTCTCAGAGGTAATATTAACATATGCTACTACAAATTCAACTCTCGATAGTAAGTGATGGAAATCTTATTATTGGTTGCACTTAATTAGGATTGGTAGACACAACTAATTATTTCCTAAATTTTGATTATCTAAACTAAAATTAGATAAATTGATTGAAAATTTATAACAAAGGTAGATTCTTCTAAGCAAAATGGATCATTTATCATCAATAAAATATGATTCATGATAAATTTAATACATAATTAATCTTTTAAAGAGTCTTGTAATTCAACTGGTTGGCACCTTTTGTAACATAAACATCTAGGATTCAAATTTATCATTTTCCAACTGTCAAATTATTCACACACACAAAATCATAAAATTAATTTTTGAAAATATGTTTTATACCTGTGGGAGTTTCTTAACCATTTACTAACAAGAGATTAACTACTAATTAGCTGTCTTTTTTTTTATTTGCTTATAAAAAGTGAGAGATAAGGGATGGAAACACATGTTTTCCCAATGGGATCAGACAATACTAATGACCCATATGGCTACTAACAAATGATCTTGGATTGAGATCCAATGCAAAGAAGGATGATTCAAACACACCTTTTCCCAATGGGATCAGACAGTACTAATAACCCATAAGTCTCTTAGCTACTAACAAATGATCTTGGATTGATCTTAATCAAATGATCTTTCTTCTTATCCTTATATTTTGATATATATATATATATATATATATTATAAGTAAAACAAACTTATAAAGAGCAAATTTGTACTAGGAAAAAAAGAACTCTTCTCAAATTTGCATATAGTCTATATATTGTGCTAATTAAAGCATAGAATGTGCATTTCAGGGACTCATAGAAGAAGATAAAGTGGATTCCTTCAACATTCCTAATTACACACCATCCCCTACTGAATTGAAATTTGAAGTTTTAAAAGGAGGAGATTTCTCCATTGATCGCCTAGAGGTCTCTGAAGTCAACTGGAACATTTATGATGGTGAATTCAACACATCTAATGGGTTTAGTAATGATGGATATGGTGTTGCAAAATATATGAGAGCAGTGGTTGAACCCTTGCTTGTTACCCACTTTGGAGATGCAATAATTGACGAGGTTTTCCATAGATATGGCAAAATTATTGATGATCGCATTTCTAAAGAGAAGACGCAGTTTATCAATTTGACAATTTCCGTGACAAAAAAGGGATGATTATGATATTTAGATATATATGGCTGATTGAATATTGTCATTTCATAATATGAATGACTTAAGTAGTGTGGTTCTCCAATATAATAAGGTTATAGCTAGGCCAAGTTTGTATTTTGTCTTTTCTAATTCCCGTACGAAGGGTTGATGTGTTATTCGCAAGTGCTCCTTTATGTAATAAAATAATGCCTATGAAAAAGTTTGGCTTGAATTGTTCTCATTGACCGACAGTGCCTACAATATCCCCTCATTAATTTCTAACAATTTCACAGGAAAAAAATTCAGAACCGATCACTGACAAACTTGTGATACACACACACCAAGTTACTAATAACCCGTTCATTGGGAGTTGGGACCTTAAGGCCGAAGAATCAAAATAATAATAACAATTTGAAAAAGGTTCCAAATCTCTTTTAGCTACTTTAAAAACACGCATCTCTGTTGGTTGCTATTCCTTAATGATCTCTAAGCACTGAAAATTGTGTTCCTTGCTCTTGTAACCTAAGTTTGTGATGGCATACTCATGAGGCATTTGATGAAGATTAGAGGCCTTAATAGTTACGTGAAACATCCACATAAAAAGGCTTGCTCTCATTAATTTCGCCGTGAGGTGGCCAAAACCGAAATATACTTCCACTTCCTGACTTGCCTTGTACTTGGAAGGTTTTCTGAACATGCAAGATTGCCAATTCCATATGGCATTTTTTGCGTTTGGTTAGAGATTTAAATGTTGCGTTTTGGGCCCGAAAAAGTGAATTTCGAGTTGGATCAACAATACAAAAATGCAGCAAAAGTTCTGTAGAAAATACTCTCCCATATTTATAAATTAACCTTATATTTTTTTCTATAAACCCAAATTTGCCCTTTCGGGGTCCTTTTTTGGGTATGGATGTTATTTGATTAGAAAAAAAAGTTAAATTTTGGAAGAACTAAGAGAGAAAATAAAAAATCATTATTAATAATATATTTTGTACTTTATGGTAATTTACACCTCAAACGGCAATTTTGACAAGCTCTTGCCAAACACTTAAGAGTATATTTGGTAACTGTTTTTTCTCCTTATTTTCTGTTTTCAAAAACAATTTTTTATTTTTGAAACTAAAAAGCTTGTTTGGCAACCCAAAATTAATAGAAAACAAAAACTGTTCTCAAAACTCAATTTGTAAAGAAAACTGAAAACATGCAAAAGGCTGTCTTCAGTTTCTAATTTTCAAAAGTTAATGAAAATACGCATTTAATTTAATGAATCATGCTCATTTAATGAGTTAGCATTAAAGTTCAAATCCTATTAACAATATATTTTAGTATTTTTTATTTTTTTTCCTTCAAAAAACTATCTTTTTAATTTCAACTAACCAAACATGTTTTTTATTTCAAAAATACAAGAAAATTGTTTTTTTTTTTTATATTTCCAAAAACAAGTTTTTGAAAATAGAAAATAAAAACTGTGGGGCCCAACAATATTTGGGCCAGCTCCATTTATTCGTTGGAGCCCAAAGGCCCAAGCCGAGGAAGGTTATGGCCCAGGCACGGTAATGCAAGTACAAAATAGCATTGGGATACAGCCGAGGACGATTCAGTCCTCGGCCTGTCCAAAGTCTCCTCGGAAGGAAGGGCAAAAATGGTATAGAAACAACTTGGGAAAAAAATCTAAAATATCTATGCCAATAGAAAAGGGTATGCTGGAAAGTGTAACGACCGGGGAAAGCTGCCCTTATTGCCATTCAATACTCTGCACCTAACAGAGCCATACTCTCCAGCTTTTTCAACCACCCCCAACCACTCCGGGTATGGGCTGATGGGACAAGTATCAGTCTTGGAATGTCGATCCTACACGTGGACGAAGGATAAAAAAACACAGGCTAGTATAAAAGGAAAAGTAAGTAATTCAAAGAAGAGGCTGGGAAAAATGGCCAAAAACCAGAGCCTCCCAGCCCGCCTCCAAGAGAAAGACTTCAGGGGCGAAGACGACTTAACCATGTATGGGTATCACGAAAAACCCACCGTCTGGTGACCAAGGCCTAGCCTTTCAAACCCATGCTCTACAAATGATATTGTTTGGGCCTTTTTACGAGCGAGCCCGACACTGTTGTGGTTCGTTACAAATCGTGTCCTTACAATTGGCGCCGTCTGTGGGAAGGTTTGTGTGTTGGCATAGGCAGTAGGTCGAGAGAGTTCCTTTGTCGTTTCTAACAGCTGGTTATAGAGTTCTAGCGTAAAGTTCCGCTAGGGGTTATGATTCTTGACTAGGGGCTACGCTTGGTAGCTTCAATCGCTTAGATGGCTCTAGGGGCTTGGCCGAGGAGCTAATTCCCCTAAGGCCAAGGTCCCACGCCAAAAACTAAGTTTTGGACAGAACCAAGGTATTGTATGGTCCTCGGACTCAAACCTATAGGGAAACCAACTACTTAGATGAGAAAATTGAGTTTTGGACAGAACCAAGGTATTGTATGGTCCTCGGACTCAAACCTATGGGGAAACCAACTACTTAGATGAGAAAACTGAGTTTTGGACAGAACTAAGGTATTGTATGGTCCTCGGACTCAAACCTATGGGGAAACCAACTACTTAGATGAGCTCAAACCTGTGGTAAGGTCAGCTACTTAATAAAGATTCTAAGCTGCTCATCCCCGGCTCAAATACCATAAAAGGTTAAAGCTATTAAGTTTCTTAGGAGGATGATAAAACACCCTATTACTCAGCGACCTGGGGGGGCTGTTCGTTTCCGGGTTATATGTCTTCGGATGATTACCTCCTGCACCGCACATAGCATTCAGTTGTCATCTCGGCTATTTTGGGGTAAGTGTTGTTTTCACATGTCGGCAGTGTTGTGCCAAGCAACTTTGATTAAATTCGTGATAATAACTTTTCCTTAGCAAAAGTTTTTGATCCTAAGTATCATTAGTTCAAGTCTGCATTATTGTGCCGAACAGCACTCGTAAAGTCCATAACAGCGCCTTTTTCCTTGATAAGGGATTTCAGCCCTAAGTCTTGTGCTCTAAGGTCGGCGGTGTTGTGCCAGGCCGACTCAATAAGCTCATCATAATGTCCTTTCTTTTTCTTCCTAATAGGGGTTTCAGCCCTAGGTATCACTTGTTCGATTCAGTATTATTAAGTCAGATAGTTTCTATAAACACAAAACAAGATCTTTGTATGAACTAGGATTTCGGTCCTAGACGTCGGTCAAAGTGTAAAAATAAAAAGAATTTACAAGATTGTATATCTATTCACGGCGTAATCATTTCGGAAATAAAGAGATAGAACATATGAAGCAAAGCAATAACAATTTTTATTACTATAAAGAGGTATTACAACGTACAAATAAGGGCTTAAACAAGCCTATACAGAAGGTGGATTACAAAAATAATAAAAGGAAAAACAACAACAATATAACAAGTAAACAGTCCGATGTCCTTTTCTCTTGTCTTCAAAGTCCTTCCGAACTCTGCCCTAGTAGCGCCCATATTGAGAGGAGGACCTTCTTCAGAAGAAGATGGAGGAGATGAAGAGAAAGAAGGAGGAGAAGAAGAGGAAGAAGGAAAAGCGCCAGGATGGATCTGGCGGTGGAAAGAAGAAGAAAGAGAGGCAAAAGGAGGCACCAGTGAATGAAGAGAGGAAGAAGCAGGGGCACTTAGTCCCTGCGTCAGTCCTGACTCCTAACACACTGGTGTCATATTAGCTATACTCATGAGAGAGCGGCCGGTACTGATAATGGGTGTCCTCGGCTCAGTCACGCCGAAAGTTTGACGTGACGAGCCCCTGCTTCGGATTTTGGCTGAAAGGAAGGTGAGACAGATCTTGAGTCTCCGCCATCCCTGCCCTGACCGAACCATTTCGAGTTTTATTAGAACATGGTGTTTTTGGGAGGGGTATGGTTCCTTCATTACTTATTATTATGGTGAACGTATCACAACTTACTATATAACTAACGGGTAAAGTAAACTCTAGAGGAGGCTAAGGATTTCAGATCTTAGAAGGATAAAAAGGGTCTCTGTACAAGAGCAATAGCCTCCTACTTTTCTTCTTATATGAAGAGCAAAACGGAAGGTATTTAATTTATCCAGATTTCCAAGAGAATCTGTAAACGAGGATATACCCGTTCCACTTCCCCACATCATCAAACAAACCATCGAATTTAAGTAGTATCGTAAATAGAAGTCATTAAAGACGCGTTTCGGATAATCAAACGGCGAGAACGCGCCAGGAGTAAATTCAAAAGAATGTCTCGTAGACCAGTACATTTCCTAGGCAGATGGAGAACCGCCAACATTAATGAAAAGCTGAATTAAATGAGCCATAATAAAGGCTTGATATTACCAAAACCCTCCTCTCCAACCAAGAGATCGGACAGCAGGGTTTTGAGGGGCTATTGTGGAGCCCAACAATATTTGGGCCAGCTCCATTTATTCGTTGGAACCCAAAGGCCCAAGCCGAGGAAGGTTATGGCCCAGGCACGGTAATGCAAGTACAAAATAGTATTGGGATACAGCCGAGGACGATTCAGTCCTCGGCCTGTCCAAAGTCTCCTCGGAAGGAAGGGCAAAAATGGTATAGAAACAACTTAGGAAAAAATCTAAAATATCTATGCCAATAGAAAAGGGTATGCTGGAAAGTGTAACGACCGGGGAAAGCTGCCCTTACTGCCATTCAATACTCTGCACCTGACAGAGCCATACTCTCCAGCTTTTTCAACCACCCCCAACCACTCTGGGTATGGGCTGATGGGAAAAGTATCAGTCTTGGAATGTCGATCCTACACGTGGACGAAGGATAAAAAAACACAGGCTAGTATAAAAGAAAAAGTAAGTAATTCATAGAAGAGGCTGGGAAAAATGGCCAAAAACCAGAGCCTCCCAGCCCGCCTCCAGGAGAAAGACTCCAGGGGCGAAGACGACTTAACCATGTATGGGTATCACGAAAAACCCACCGCCTGGTGACCAAGGCCTAGCCTTTCAAACCCATGCTCTACAAATGATATTGTTTGGGCCTTTTTACGAGCGAGCCCGACACTGTTGTGGTTCGTTACGAATCGTGTCCTTACAAAAACTATTACCAAATATAACCTAAGGTTTTTTTTTTCCAAAAATACTATTTAATTAATAGCTTTTATCAAACACTCTACTTTAAAAGTTAAAAACCAAAACCAATTGTATACCGCACTTTTTGAAACCACACTTTTTCACCCCTAAACTAAATGACTATAGTATAATGCGAAGATAGAAATAGCTAAGAAAAGCAGCCTAGATCAAAGGATTAGTCATTTAGAAGATCAGCTTCATCTAAAAGGTTTGCTCGTATGCATGACTTTTTTTTTTAATCTTTTTTTCTCTCTCTTGCATGAACCCACAATGGTGTCCAATAAATTATAGTACTAAATTCTAAATATAGTGTACATGTCAAATCATTACCCACCTTTTTATCTAAAAAGACACTAATACCAAACACATAATTGTATTTTTTTGGGTAAACTACGTTTTTGGTCCTTATCTTATACACCATATTTCAATTTGATCATTAACCTTTCAAATGTGTCAATTCGGTCCTTAACCTTTTAGTACTGTGTCAATTTAGTTCCTTTTGTTATCTTTTGGATGAAAATTAATGACATGTCTAATGGCCAAAATGAACAATTAGCTTCCGTTGATGTGAGAATAAACTAAAATTTTATTTTGGCCGTTTTCCATATCATTAATTTTCATACAAGATATAATACTACAAGAATTTTGGTCTTTTGCGGCCAATGTTTTAGCGACGACCAAAAAGTCGTCACTATTAGGCATACATTAGCGACGAAAATATATGGTCATCGCTAATGAGTGTATTGTAGCGACGACACTAAGGTAGTCACTAATAAGTCATCGCTAACGCCATGGAGGGAATTTTATTTACTTTTGGAAAAATGTAGGGAAACTTTTAGCAATGACAATAAATTTTATTGTGACGACATTTATGTCGCTAAAATAAGGTCTATTTTAATGACGACATCTATTATCGCTAATAATCGTCTTTAGTGACGACCTTATATTTCGTCACAGATATGTGGCCAAAAATATATAGTATATATATTATATATATGCTTTATTTATCAGTGATGACACATTGGTGGTCGCTATTAGAATGCTATTAGTGATGACATAACATGTCGTCGCAAATATATCTACCTAAATATAATGGAGGGTAAAATTTTCACTCTCAAAAAGTGGTGGGATTTATTGGAGGGAAGCAGATTTTATATTAGCAATGAATTAGATCGTCGCTATAAGGGATCTTTTAATGAAGACAAAGATTGTCGTCACTAATATGTGGCCAAAACAATTTTGATATAATACGATATTTTTTTATTTATCAAATCCTCCAAATGCTTCTTAAAATATTAAAAATGACATAAATTCCTTTAAAATGTTTGAAATGATTAAAATACCATTAACTTCGTTAAAATGACCAAAATACCCCTAAACTTATATAATGACCAAAATAAACTTGAAGCCTCCAAAGTAATTTAAAACTTTCAAATCCGTTAAAAAAAAAGAAGAAGAAAATATGAGACAACGGAGAGCTTGTTGCTTCAATATACTCTCAAATCATAATGTTACCCATTTGAAACTTGAAATTGATAAAATAATAAAAATTGAGAGAGTTCTGATTCCACTCAAAATATTGACTAATTCTCATAGTTATCAAAATGTGAATCGTATCGGAAATCAATTTTTGATTTTTCTGTATCATGTGTCATAAGAAAGGTATTAGTCAATATTTACCAAACTAATAAATTCATTATAAATATATGAAAGGTATATTCATTATAAATTCACAATATATTCAACTAATAACCAATTCAATCATCAATTATGTAATGATATTTACCAAAAGTAAGTAAATAAATCAAATTAAAATATATTTATAACATACATATTCAAATTAATTAAAATCAAAAGTGATAATACGTGATAAATGAGCCAAAATAATAAATTTTTTTATGATTTTGCCTAATCAATTTTATCTAAGTCAATGTTAACAAGATGTTCATCATCTTTCAAAATAATTTCTTTATTAACGTTTTCTAACAACTACTCCAATTTCCAATAATCCACTGAAAACCTTCCTACTAAACCTAATTTCACAAAGTTTAGTGGTCTTGAGATCATCTATTAAGTTTGATCGGGTTTGACCAACTTTAACTAAACTTTAACTGTGCCTTTCTCTAAATCTAATAGTTTGATTGTGACCATAATTTACTAAATTAACCTTTCATTAGACTCTTCAAGTCCAACGGTTAGATTTCAAATTTAAGTACGGCGTGAGATGGATATGTGTTGTGTATCTATATGGCTATGTTCTCTTAATTTGACTATTGAATTGGTCTCAAATTTCACCAACACCAATATGTCACCATACCCTTCAATCCTAATGATCAAGATTTGAATATAAATTTCACCAAGTCCAATGGTCACAGGACCATCTATTAAGTTTAACTGGATTTGACCAACTTTAACTAAACTTTGACCGCCTCTTTCTCTAAATCCAACCGTTTAATTGTGATTATAATTTACTAGAATTAAACTTTCATTACAATCTTCAAATCCAACGTTTAGATTTCAAATCTAAGGATGGCGCGTGATGGATATATGTTGTGTACCTGTATGACTATGTTCTCTCAATCTGACTATCAAATTGTTCTCAAATTTCACCAACACCAATATGCCACCATACTATTCAATCCTAATGATCAAGACTTGAATATGAATTTCACCAAGTCAAGTGGTCTCGGGACCATCTATTAAGTTTGACCAGGTTTGACCAACTTTAACTAAACTTTGACTGCACATTTCTCTAAATCCAACCATTTGATTGTGACCATAATTTACTAGAATTAACCTTTCATTGCACTCTTCGAATCCAACAGTTAGATTTGAAATCTAAGGATGGTGCGTGACGGACATGTGTTGTGTACCTGTATGGCTATGTTCTCTCAATCTGACCATCTAATTGTTCTCAAATTTCACCAATTCAATATGTCACCATACTCTTCAATCCAATGATCAAGATTCGAATATGAATTTCAATAAGTCTAGTGGTCTCGGGACCATCTATTTAGTTTGACCAGATTTGACAAACTTTAACTAAACTTTGACCACATATCTCTCTAAATCCAACCATTTGATTGTAACCATAATTTACTAGAATTAACATTTCATTGCACTCTTTGAATCTAACGGTTAGATTTCTAAGAATGGCGCGTGATGGATATATGTACCTGTATGGCTATGTTCTCTCAATCTGACTATCCAATTGTTCTCAAATTTCACCAACACCAATATGTCACCATACTCTTCAATCCTAATGATCAATATTCGAATATGAATTTCACCAAGTCCAGTGGTCTTGAGACCGTCTAATAAGTTTGACCGGGTTTGACCAACTTTAATTAAACTTTGACCGCACATTTCTCTAAATCCAACCGTTTGATTGTGACCATAATTTACTAGAATTAACCTTTCATTGCACACTTCGAATCCAACGGTTAGATTTCAAATCTAAGAATGGTGGTGATGGATATATGTTGTGTACGTGTATGGCTATGTTCTCTCAATCTGACCGTCCAATTGTACTCAAATTTCAGCAACACCAATATGTCACCATACTCTTCAATCCTAATGATCAAGATTCGAATATGAATTTCACCAAGTCCAGTGGTCTCGGGACCATCTATTAAGTTTGACCGGGTTTGACAAACTTTAACTAAACTTTGACCACGCCTTTCTCTAAATCCTACCATTTGATTGTGACCATAATTTACTAGAATTAACCTTTCATTGCACTCTTCGGATCCAACAGTTAGATTTCAAATCTGAGGATGGCGCATGATGGACATGTGTTGTGTACCTGTATGGCTATGTTCTCTCAATCTAATCATCCAATTATTCTCAAATTTCACCAAACCAATATGTCACCACACTCTACAATCCCAATGATCAAGATTCAAATATGAATTTCACCAAGTCTAGTGGTCTCAGGACCATCTATTAAGTTTGACCAGGTTTGACCAACTTTAACTAAACTTTGATCGCACATTTCACTAAATCCAACCGTTTGATGGTAACCATAATTTACTAGAATGAACCTTTCATTGCACTCTTTGAATCCAATGGTCAGATTTCAAATCTAAAGATGTCGTGTGATAGACATGTGTTGTGTACCTGTATGACTATGTTCCCTCAATCTGACCATCAAATTGTTCTCAAATTTCACCAACACCAATATGTCATTATACTCTTCAATCCCAATTATCAAAATTCGAATATGAATTTCACCAAGTCTAGTGGTCTCGGGACCATCTATTAAGCTTGACCGGGTTTGACCAACTTTAACTAAACTTTGACCGCAAATTTCTCTAAATCTAACCGTTTGATTGTGACCATAATTTACTAGAATGAACCTTTAATTGCACTTTTCGAATCCAACGGTTAGATTTCAAATCTAAAGATGCCGCATGATGGACATGTGTTGTATACTATATGGTTATGTTCTCTCAATCTGACCATCCAATTGTTCTCAAATTTCACCAACATCAATATGTCACCATACTCTTCAATCCCAATGATCAAGATTTGAATATGAATTTTACCAAGTCTAGTGGTTTCGAGACCATCTATTAAGTTTGACCGGGTTTGGCCAACTTTAATTACACTTTGACCGCACATTTCTCTAAATCCAACCGTTTGATTGTGACCATAATTTACTAGAATGAACCTTTCATTGCACTCTTCGAATCCAATGGTTAGATTTCAAATCTAAGGATAGTGCGTGATGGACATATGTTGTGTACCTGTATAGCTATGTTCTCTTCAATGTTATGAATGCTATTTAGGATCCCATTTCGATTTGTCCAATGGATTGAAATATTTCAATACCAACCAATTTCAATGTACATTTTCAAGACATTTCGGATTTCAAAATATATAAAACTATTTACTTTTAAAAACATATTACTTATATATATACTAGTTTTGAAGCATGTGCTAGCTAGTAAAAAGATTACAATTATGGATATAAATAGAATTTATTTATAGTTATTTAATTATTGGACTGCCTAGAAATTATAGGATTAAATGTTTCAAAATATTCAGATATCAATATTTTAGCCTTGTTCCGTTACTTTTCTCGTAAATGCTATTTTTTATATTTTACTGCCAAAGATCACATACATAATTAAAAAAAAAAGTAGTATTTGTTATATTAAGTAGATAATATAATTTTTTATGCTATATTTTATATCAAAATCTAAATACAGGAATTTCTTTTTATATAAATTAACTATAATAATAACGTAAATCATATTAGACTTTATACAAAAAAGAGCTTCAATATCACAAGCATAGTTTATAAAGATGAGTATATATTGTGTACAAAAAGAGGTCTAAAAAAAACAAATGTATCCATATCTACACCTTAGATCTACAAAAGGGAAGACAAATTGATACATAATTGAGTAATAATTATGTCTCTATCTGGCTTTCATGATTTTCAAAATTTCGTTTTTTTCTGATTTTTAGTGAAGTTTTCAAACACATATACATATTAATTTACTTGTCACAGTAGCTTGTATTCATTCACTTTCATTTTGCACATCAAAGATGGAAACAATATTAAATCTATTGTGCGTTTCTCCACGAACGTCATAGCTTGCAAATATGAGATGAATAATGAACTCTTGGTCAGAAGAAAGCCTTGCCTTGCAATGTTTTCTAAATTTTATATTCCATCCTACTATTAGAGCAATAATGTGAGAATTTCATATATTTTCAAACATATTCAAAACAAGAGATTTATGAACTATTAAACTATATCTTCATAAGTTTAATAAACAAATAAATAGAATTTTATAAGTGTGCTTGTATTATACCTCAGTGGTTGCTAGCATCAAAGTTTTCAATGTGCAATTTAAGAAATTTTCTGCATTGTTTCCATACATGCTTGTATTATACTCTTTCTTTTCTTTCTCTATCAATTTGGTCATGGCTGATTTTTTTTTTTTTTTTTGACCTCCATCCTATGTTTGTGTTCATCCATAGAGAGAAGTCTAACTATTGTGTTCGTGTCCATCAATAGAGTAGGTGGCTGACCAAAAAGGTTAACAAAGGGATAAAATCAAACAAAATAGAAGCAAGAACTAGCACAACTAAAAATAAAGGTACTGTATTGTGTATTGTGAAAATGTCGTGACATTTTGTTGTTATCACAATATTTTCATAATTATTGAGGTGTAAGTTCCTTATAGGTCAAAATAATCTAATAAAATATTAGATTAGATTGTGTTCCTAGATTTTTTTTTTTTTTCTTTTCTTCATTTAGTGAAATTTGGTAAGCCAAAATTCACATTTTCAAGCACATTTTTCTTGGGTTGATTTTTTTTTGCACACCATTTAAAATTTAAAGTAATAAAATAAAATAAAAAGACAGTTTTACACCAAAAGAAAATTAAGTTTGGGGTAATTTTATTCCTACCTAAACTTTAAAACTGAGGAAATACCCCTAACTGTTACCCTCTTAGTTAAACCATTTTGAAATCTTATGATTCTTAAAATATTCTATTGTAGAATGTCTAAAATAACCTTACAAAATTTTAATATCCCAAAACATTTTCTATGTATTTTGAGTTTTTTGTGGTAGTCATACTTGGAAAGTTGGAATGGTGATATGTGCAACACATGCCATGCCACCCAAATTAATTGATGGAAAAATAGTAAAACGTGCCACCCAAATTAATTGATAGAAAAAAAGTAAAAATTGTAAAGTATACTTAAAAAGTAAAGCCATCTGCCATCTCTACTTTGTAGGCTAGACTAGGCTTTATTTATATGGATATGGTTTTCAACTAAACTAGACTAGGCTTTATTTATGTGGTCGTGGTTTTCAACTAAACTAAGTAGCATCTAAGCCAAACCAAAAACCAATGCAACTATCTAACCTACACCCTCTGGGTCTTCGTCTTCCTCTTCTCAAATTTTCTACACGACTACACCCTTTTCAGATCTTCTTAAATCTCAATTCTACCGCTCTCAATTTCCATAGATTTCCAATCCCACCCCTCAGATTCAATTCCCATTTTAATTTCAATTTCTAGGGTTTCACTAATCACACCGGTGAGTGAATGCAAAAAAAAAAAAAAGGACCTTCCTCTTCCATCTCGTATGATCCATTCAACTGTCATAGACTCCGGCGCTGATCAGGTACACTCTCAATGTTGAACAGTTTGGTCTGTTTATTTCCTTCGGCTTCTTTGCCTTCAACCCTTGAATTCGTAATTGGGAAACATAATTAAGCATTGAGAGTGTTTTTTTTCTATTGTATTTTGTAGGTTAGTGATTTGGGAAACGTAATTGGGTTGCCGCTACAAAGCGTGTAAAGGTTAGATATTCGTATTGTTTTTATCTCTATAGTTATTTTGTGGTTGAAGGAGTTCAATTACACTAGTTGGACTGTCTTATATTTATTATTGCTTTTGATATTGTTTCTAAAATATTGTCAAATATTTTGATATTTGTTTGTTTCTAATCCTAAAATTAACATAAAGTAGACCTAAAATAGTTAATTGTCGCTTCCCTACAATATCCTCTCCTAGTTTTTGAAGAACTGCCTATACTGTGTCCATATCTTTATCATACTTCTTTTTTAATATTATGAGAAGCTTAGTTACTTTGAGAAGCAATCCTTGTGCTGCTTCTCAAAATTAGCAAGAGGCTAAAGCACCTTTGATTTATCTAATGAGATGCTTCTATTCTTTAAAATGACGAAACACCCTATAAAAGCCCCCCATCAAATGGAGTTTAAAAGGTTCACCTGATAGAACCATCCAGTAATCAAAATTAGGATTTGGAATTCTGTGAGTAATACACACAACATTTATAACACAACAGTATATTGATCAGAAAAACATGAGCTAGGAGAATCACATCTCTATGTTGGTTACAGATGATAAAAAGGCATTCACATATACAAAAACAATCTCAAGATTAGTTATTTTGTACCTAAGTAAAAAAGATAAAACACTATTTAGACAAGACTTGAGCAGATAGACTTCAACCACTTTATTTGGAAATAAATACAATCTGAACCATACATGAATATTGATAACCATAAAGGTTTTGAAGTAAATGTAATCAAGATTGGCATGAGTTCTTAATTAAGGTCAAAGCCATGTACATGGTTGTATATAAGGATTGCTTAGTTTTGCGTTGGTGCTTTCTAGATGGAATGACTAAATGCATTTCATTAAACTGATCAAATACATGGGAAAAAGGCTTTGTTGAGGAAAATCTCATGCTCTCTGTTTGTTTCTGAATTGTTGAGTTGGTAGTCTCAGCTTAAAGTTTTGATGCATAACTGAGGCAATTACAAAGAATTGGGTATGAGTTTTGGCTGTCACATTATTTTAAAACCATTCTCAACAGAGAACCAGATAGAGTGACTTCTGGTTTTGTGGTCGGATTAGAGTTTGATCAATGGTTGTATCATCTCATAAATAATAATAAAAATTTAATTAGATATATATTTCTCAATTTATTATTTTGTGAGTCCAAATATTTTTAGAGATTCTTTTCCATTTTGATCTGAGGAGAGGGATTTATAAAAATAGAGAAAAAAAAATCAAGACTGGCCAAAACCAATTTTGGTACATAGTTTTGGAGATTGAACCTCCTATTTACTAATTTTGACTAGTTTTTGAATTTTTTCGGTTTTAGGGTAATCATTGGTTTGGTATAGCTATGGCTAAACTAGTTGAATCAACTGATCAAGTCTGGTTTTGAAACTATGGTTGTCACCCTGAAATTTTATAAATTTAGTATGTACAATGTACATATTCATTATAATTATTATTTTTACTTATCAAAAATATTAATTTGTTTTTGAGGCACTTGTAGTCTTGTACAATGAATTGGTCGGACTAGTTGAAAATAGTCTATTATGATTGTTGTTGTTTCAATAACAAGCAATTTTGTTTATATTTTTTAATTGATTTTATTTCTGAAGAAAATTGGGTTATACTTGGTAAGTAGTTCACTTCTTTTATATTTATGAATTATGATAGAGACATCATAATAGAGAACTTGTTTAACTCATCGACCCACTTCATCTCCAGTAAGAATGTGTTTGTTGAAATTATGATAGGGACATCAAGATGGATAAAAGTTGGATGCATGAAACTGATAGAACTAGTACACGATATAGTGAAGGTGTTAAGCAGTTCATTAACATGGTACGTGGTCATGCAGATCGAGTTGGTAGGATTAAGTGTCCATGTCGTAAATGCACAAATCGATATTATCAACATATAGATGCGGTGGAGACTCATTTGATTTTGAATAGATTTGATTTGAATTACACTGAATGGATATTTCATGGGGAAGAAGATCCGTTTTTTAAACATGTGCAAGCTGAGCATAATGATAATAATTCACAAGCAGAGGACATTGATGATGTTGGAGAAATGTTAGATGACATTTATAGGGGGACATTTCCAGATGCAAATATAGGTGAATCCTCCACTTCTCTAGGTCTATCAAACAATGATCACAAAGCAAGACCTTTTGATCAGTTGTGGGAAGATGCCCAACGTGAGCTTTATCCAGGTTGCAAGAAGTTTTCTAAACTCTCTTTTTGTATGAAGCTACTTCATATAAAGACACTTTGTAATTGGAGTGATAAGTCGTTTGATTTGATGATTGACTTGATAAAGCAGGCACTCCTAGATGGGGAGTCATTGCCAAAATCGTATTATGAAGCAAAGCAGTTTAGGCGAGACTTGGGTTTTAGCTATGAGTTGATACATGTATGCAAAAAAGTCTGTACACTTTTCTGGAAGGAACATGCTGATAAAGAAGAATGCCCAAAATGTCATACTTCAAGATGGAAAGAGGACAATGGTAAAGGTAAAAAAATTCCTTGGAAGGTATTAAGATATTTTCCAATTAAACCAAGGTTGCAGCGATTGTTTATGTCAAAAGATATAGCTAAAGACATGAGGTAGCACAAAGATGAGCGACTTGAAGATGGAGATTACCTTAGACATCCTGCCGATTCAATAGTGTGGAAAGAGTTTGATAAAAAACATGCTTGATTTGCTGTAGATTCCCGCAATGTGCAACTTGGTTTAGCAAGCGATGGGTTTGATCCATTTGGTAACATGAGTACATCATATAGCATGTGGCCAGTAGTACTTATGCCGTATAATTTACCTCCATAGAGGTGTATGAAGGATCCGTATATAATTTTGTCCTTACTTATTCCTGAACGTAAGGCACCTGGAAACAAAATTGATGTGTACTTGCAGTCGTTGGTGGATGATTTAAAAGAATTATGGAATGAAGGCATCAAGACGTATGACGCATCAACACAACATTCATTTAAGTTGCATGCAGCGTTATTATGGACTATAAATGATTTTCCTGCATATACGAACTTATCTGGGTGGTCTACCAAAGGAAAGTTAGCATGTCCCATATGTAATGAGAATACAGAGTCGAGTTATTTGAAGTCTAGCCACAAATTGTGTTACATGGGTCATCGTCGATTCTTACCTCAAAAGCATAACTGGCGCCAAAAAAAAGAATTTTTTGATGGAACTAAAGAGCATAGGATAGCCCCTAATGAATTATCAGGAGATCAATTGTTACAACAACTAATGAATGTTCCAAAAGTGCAATTTGGAGATGATGAAACTACAAGAAAAAAAAAAGCGCACGAAGATCGAGTTGAATTGGACAAAGAAAAGTATTTTTTTTTTTAGTTACCTTACTGGTCAACATTGAAACTGAGACATAACTTAGATGTCATGCATATTGAGAAGAATATATGTGACAGTGTCTTAGGTACACTGATGTATGATAGTGGAAAAGGGAAAAATAAAGACACTTCTAAAGCACGAAAGGATTTAGAAGATATGGGCATACGTAAAGATTTGCACTTACAGAAAACTGGTACATCTACAAAAATGCCACAAGCAAAGAATACAAGATTCTGTGATTGGCTGAAAAATGTGAAGTTTCCTAATGGGTATGCATCTAACATTAGTAGATGTGTGAACACCAATGAGGGTACAATTTCAGGAATGAAAAACCATAATTTTCATGTACTCTTTCAACGATTACTTCCTGTTACAATTCGTGGATATTTCAATGATGATATACATACAACATTGACTGAATTGTGTTTATTTTTTAAGGACTTGTGTTCACGAACATTGAAGTTAGATGTCTTAAATCAAATGAAGGAAGACATTGTTGTGATTTTATGCAAAATGGAAATGATATTTCCACCTGCTTTTTTCGATATAATGGTACATTTAGCTCTTCATTTACCTCGAGAGGTAGAGCTTGCAGGCCCTATTCAATTTCGTTGGATGTATCCAATTGAAAGGTTTCTTGGTAAATTGAAGCTGTTTGTGCAAAATAGAGCACATCCAGAAAGGTCAATTGCTGAGGGATATTTATCTATTGAATGTTTGACATTTTGCTCCATGTATCTTTGTGAGATTGAGACAATATGGAGTTGTGAGGAGCGGAATAGCGATAAGTGCCAGATGGAAAGGGATGTAGGCTTGTCTGTTTTTACACAACCAGTACGTCCTTTAGGAGCAGCAAAATATTTAAGACTTGATGATACGCATCTCACACGGGCTCGATGGTATGTGCTTAGCAATTGCTCAAAAATTGATTCGTACAAAACATAAGTGTTTCATTGAATTTTTTTTGGCGTAAATGCACTTTTAGTCCTTACATTTTGACTTTTTTCCATTTTAGTCCCTTACATTTTATTTTTTCCACTTTTAGTCCTTAAATCAATTTACGCGTTTCCATTTAAGTCCTTGAAGCTACTTTCCGTCACTAATCTAACGGGCAAACTAACAGATGAATAAAATAATAATAAAAACTTTACTGTAGCATGCCACGTCAAATTATAATTTAAAATATTTATTTTTAAATTTTAACAAAAGAAAAAATATGAGTTAAGAATTAAAATAAATAAATAAAATAAATAAAAAGAAGAAGAACACACCAGAAACATAACAACAAGAACAGAAGGTGGAAAAGGGGATCTAGTCTGGTCAAGCATGTTCCATTTGGGTTGGATGTCGACGGAGGATTTCAATGGCTCTCGGCGCATCATGTTGTTGTGCGCCCAAACCCTAAACTCTTCACAACCCGATTTCGACATGTACAGGAAGTCTCTTTCCACGTTCAAGGTCTCGCGGTTATCGTTCATGGTGATGACTTTGCCGCTGGCTTTCACCGCTTGCCATTGAAGTCTCTCGAGAAAATAGAGTATTTTAATCTCAACGCCGCCGCGATCGAGTACATCGCCGACTTGAACCACGGTCATTGACCCGCCAGTCCAGTCGCCGGAGTCGTTTATGTCGTAACTCTTGCTTCGACTTCTCCAAATCGCCGTGGAGATCTCCGATTGCGACGAGTCGACCCGTTGACACGTTGAGCTTGTTGTGGGTTTTTCCATTGTGAGATTTTTTTTGTAGTTTACGTGTTTTTTTTTTTTTTTCTTTTCTGGAGAGACTATGGAGACGGAATGGACTTTGATGGTGCTATCCAAATTTTTATTCTTTCATTTTCTTGGCAACCAAACAATGAATGAAAAAGAACTGAGAAATGATTTTGCTTAGGTTTGAGGGTTTGAGGATGGGGGGCTTCGGAATTTATGATTTTTTTTTTATGCTGAATTTTCTGGGTTTATGAATTTGGTTTCTGCGTTTATGAAATTTATTTGCTGGAGATTTCGTTGTTGATTGAAAGATGAGAAAATCTGGGTTTGAGTTGAGATTTTGTATATCTGGGTTTTGTGGTTTGAGAAAATCTGAGAAGATCTGCTGCTAGGTTTGTGTTTGTGTTCTTGCTGGAGATTGATTCGTGTTTGTGTTTGGTTGACAAGAAAGGGCAAGAAAATGCAAGAAAATCTGGGCATGTGTTGTTATGTTTAAAATCTGGGTTTGTGTTCTTTGGTGTTCTTGATGAAGATGAACCTAGATCTGGGCAACTCATATTTTTTCTTTTGTTAAAATTGAAAAATAAATATTTTAAATTATAATCTAACGTGGCATGCTACAGTAAATTTTTTATTATTATTTTATTCATCTGTTAGTTTGCCCGTTAGATTAGTGACGGAAAGTAGCTTCAAGGACTTAAATGGAAACGCGTAAATTGATTTAAGGACTAAAAGTGGAAAAAATAAAATGTAGGGACTAAAATGGAAAAAAGTCAAAATTTAAGGACTAAAAGTACATTTACGCCATTTTTTTTTTCAATTTACATGTTACTTAGCAATAAAATGAAGTGCTTATATGTTTTTATTATGTAGTAAGTATTATTTGAAGATCCATTGATTTTTTTTAAAGAAAATTTTCATGTTACTTGAAAATAAAATGAAGTGTTTTTATGTATTTATAATGTAGTGAGCATTATTTGGAGATCCAGGAGGAAGGCATCATTGACATTGATCATAAGCATAAAATTGAATTCGAAAATTGGTTCAAAGATCGTATATGTGGGAGTAATGTGACAAATGTGTCAAAAGAATTATATAGTCTTGCATGCAGATCTGATGCTCTAGTTGCAGTTTACCAAGGTTGCATTGTGAATGATGTTAGGTTCCACACAGAAGATCGTGAACATACTCGTCGTACTCAAAATAGCGGTGCCTTTGTTTCGGGTGAAGATGGTGGAACAAAAACTAACTATTATGGTGAGTTGAGGAATGTTTTGGAGCTAACCTATATGGGCAATAATTGTGTATATTTATTTGAGTGTGATTGGTGGGACACTAGGGATGGAACAGGAATGCAAAGGGATGAGCATTGTACAAGTGTGAATACATCTCATACATGGTATCATTCTGACCCATTTATCCTAGCATGCCAAGCTTCACAAGTTTTTTACTTGAATGATACCAAATTGGGCAATAGTTGGCGAGTGATGCAACATATGACGCATAGAAACATGTATGATATTCCCACAGGCACAGAGAAAGTGCATGAAGAAAATTAAGAAGATAACGGTGATGCGGTATACCAAGAAAGTGAATGCATTGGGGTTAATGCAACAGTTCAACAAGAAAATGATGAAGACTCAACTTTGTTACATAGAGATGGTGTGCCAGCAATAGATTTGGAGGACTTAATACTTGTTGATAATGTATATGTGCAACTTGATGAAAGTATGTTCATCAATGATGACTTGTCCAATGAGGAATGGGATACAGATTCCAAAAATGAAGAAGAAACATATAGTGATGACGATGTTTCAAGCTTAGATCAGGAAAAAGATTTATCTAGCAATGACGAATCTACCCAGTGTACCTAAGCCCTCCAATCTTCTTGCTCCAACGAGGTTGCGCTGAACCTATTTCTTTTCTAACTTCCCGGATTCCGCTACTTGACCATAGCATCAACCAATGTAAATTGGTTCCTTCCTAACTGCTTCCAAGAACACCAAACAGCCCTCTCACAGTAATGGATATGGTGAGAAAAGGTTTTGGTAAAATGCCTCTCAAGGGTTTAACAATGGAGAGGAAGAGAGTTGAGGAATTTGAAGAGACTCTTATGTAAAGATTGTAGATGAATCAATCTTGTTTTACTCTAGGGTTTCTCTCTCAAAATTCTCTCTGGAAGCTCTCTTTTTTTTGTGGGTATAATGGGTATTTATACTGAGGTGAGAATGGAATGTGAAGAGTCAGGTTTTTCAAAATAGGGGTGGCTCGCGGCTTGGCCTTGCGGCTTGACTGAGTCGTGAGATCCAACCGCGTGATAACAGAACGGTCATTTGTCCTATTTTGTCCTGTAGTGCTCTAGCTAGCATGACGCTTCAACTTCTGGCTTGCTTGGCACGTGTGCTGCTTTTGGCCGCTTGCAGCCACGAGTCACTTGCAAGATCCAGCCGCGAGACTCTGTTTTCTTACACACTCTTGAGCATTCAACACTCTATCTCACTCACTACACTTACAACAAACCCACCTAAATACAGGGTTACTAATTGCTGAAATACAAGCAAATTTGGCACGGAATAAAGCCAACAAGATGGTTGAATAAATTCAACCTTACAATCTCCCCCTTTGGCTATTCCGTGACAAAACCCTAAAACAGACTCTAGACTTAACATGTGAGTTGGGAACAGTTGAGCAAAACTCACTCACACCTAATTCTAGAAACTGTGAGGCACTTGAATCATATGAACATGAAACTCCTGAAACACAACAATACACCATGATCATTGTATGCAGAAAACATGAAATGCATATGAAACAAGCATAAAGTGATCAAGCAAAGATGAAGTTAAGAAACAAATCATGGCTTGATCAAACAAGTAATCACTACAAGGTAGTGATCACAATGCTTGTTCACACTTGGAATGAACACTTGAACATACAAGCTAACAAGAACAATGCAAGTTACTTGTATGCCTAACACTCAACCAATGCATAATACACTAAGTATATGCATCTAGGAACAATCCTACAAGGGCACAAGAGTGACAGAACTTAACAAGAAAATGCATGACATATAGTTAACAGTACTGATTTAACAAAAACATAGAGGCTACATAAAGCATGGTACAAACCATAAAGCCTACAAGTAACCCTAAAAGCTTACAAGAGCAACATGGGTACAAAATACACTATATACTGAAAAACAACTTAAACTGAAAAACAACTTAAAGTAAAGTATTGAAACTGCTTGTAGAAACACTCCCCCTTAGGTAATTTCCTCCCCCTCTGATCAAGCTATCACTCCCCCTTTCATTACATTCCCCTCCCTTATGACATCATCTCCCCCTTTTTGTCATGGAATAGCTACACATTCTCTTCATGCTTCCTCTGAATCTGATCCAATTGAGTTTGGAGTGAGGTAAACTTCATATCCCATCGAGTGCTGTGATGGTGTAGAGTAGATGTGAGTCCAGACATCTTGGTATTCAACTCGTGTACAGAGGATACAATGTGATCAAGTTTTTCGTCAAGGGAGAGGGTGCTGAAATGCGAACCACTGTGAGATGTGGAAGTTTCCGGTTTGGCTCTCTTCCGACTATGACCAATGCTTGCGTTGAATGTACGCATGTTGATCAGACTCAATTTTAGGCAAGGAGATTCATTTTCCGTTGGATAAATTCCTTTGAGCTTCAAGATCCTTGAAATGAGACAGCAGAAAGGAACACATATTCGGGACTCAGTTCGTAAAACCGTTTTGCATAGAACATGAAAGATATGAGCACAGATGTCAATCTCTACATCAGAGATTAGGTCATGAAGAAACAAGGCACGTCCGAGGTTCAAATACCCAGTGCTTGATAGGGGGTACAAATTGTGAAACATCACAATTGTAAGCACTCTCAGTTTTGGAGGAAGAGAGAAAACACTGACGAAGTTTTCATTGGATGAGAATTCCAAGTCTTGTCCAAGACCCTCCTTAAGGAGTTCCTCATCAGGACAAAGATCATCATAAACTGGTGAGTGTCTAAGCATTGGTCGGTTGATGTGAAGGATCTCTGCCAAATATGCAGGAGAGACTAAAAACCCTAAGAGCTAGATGGAAATGACCAGAAAATAACAATGAGGGACAATAATGACCCAAATGTTGCAACAATATAGAGTGGATCAGATTAAAACCACACAAAAATGAAAACATCAGACACTCAAATAACCAAACACGGGTAAGAGATATATGAATACCAAATAGAACACAAAAACTATGATGAAAAGGCAATAACTGTGAAAAAAACAAAGAGTAGAGGACAAAACCCACACCTTTCCTTGAAGATTGAGAAAATGGTAACAAATTGGTGAAAGAATTTGAAGATTACCACAGTGATGTTGAAATAGTGAAAGTAAGACCAGAAAGTGAACAGTCACAGAATGCGAGACAAGCAAATGAGGACCCATTTTTGAGAATAGTGTTGAAAACGAGCTTATTTTGCAAAACACACAATTTTCGTGACTGAGGTAAGTCACCAGAGAGTCGCCAAGATTACCCGCCAAAACACTTCAAATCGAAAATTTGAAAATTTTGCTAAGTGTTTTTCGCGACTGAAAGTCTCACTCGTGAGGGAGTCGCGAGCTGAGCTGCAAAAATCTCTGTGTACCCCTCACGACTGGACCTTCCACTCGCGAACAAGTCTCCAAAAATGACCCGCGAGCTCGCAACTGTGGCATGCGACTTGACTTACCCGCGACTGAGTCGCCAAAACAAGGCAACACTGTTTTTTGAAATTTTAAGTTTTTGAAGAACAAAATACTTTCCAAAAATACCTAAAACACTCAAAAATCTTTTTGTGCTTAAATCAACAAAGATTGAGCATGTGAAAACACATTTTATCAAGTACAATCACACAAATGAATATGGCATTCATTGAACATAAACTTGTGTGTTGTGTGTGAGTATCAACAATGAGATAGTCCTTAGTCTAATGTGAAACTTCAATGATCAATTCAACCAAGACATACACAATTAGCACTAGATCATGTGACCCATCTCAATTACAGAAGTATGCATATATGACCTCCCACAAGACTTGATTACATAATTTGGAGCTTTACATTTGACCCCACTTTCAATCATAACATTTGATCTTTTGGATCCTTTTGAGACAATCACCTCTCATTGTGAGAGTGATATTTGATATTTCACCTTGATGAGATAGCCTTTGGCTTTTTGAATAATCATTCACTTTAATTTTTGGTCGCTTTCCCTTTTTCCTAGTCGAATACTAGTATGTGCGACTGGCTTTTGTAGCTCAAAATCTCTTTTCATTTGGAAATTTACATTTGGTGAGCTTTTTTTAGCAAAAACAAAAATAAAAAATGGGAAGATATATACGCACAAGTCTATGCATGTCTCAAGATCAACATAACCATTCACTAATCATTCATGACAAGTTTGAAGATCTATTTACAACAGTCACATAGATTTCAAGATTTCTTCCACAGTGATAAGAGTGGAAAGAAACAAGCTATGCTCGTAAATACACAAAGCCATTAGCACAAAGGTACAAAGCAAAATAAGTTTTGAGACAAAACTCAACAATGTCGATCAAACTTTTTGATTTTCTACTTTTTATGTGATTTTTGGATTTTTTGACACATAAGAAAGAAAAGATTGATCAAAAACAACAATGTAAAAACAAAAAAAGCAAACAAAGCAGTTAACACCCAACAGAATCATGCTATACAAAAAGCCAACAAAGTATTGTGTGCCCCAACAAAAAAAACTAACACATTGTAAATATGTGAAGCACACATCACACAAGAGATTCAAGGAATTGTACCAACATCAATGGTCTTACGGAGGGATTCAAACCGTGGACCATCAAAAGGCTTGGTGAAGATGTCCGCCTTTTGATTGTCGGTGTGTATGAATTCAAGACACACAACTCTTTCCTCTACCAAATCTCAAATGAAATGGTAACGTATCTCTATGTGTTTAGATTTTGAATGCTGGACAGGATTCTTAGAAATATTGATGGCACTGGTGTTGTCACAGAAGACACACATTGTCTCTTGAGGAATTCCATAGTCATGAAGTAATTTCTTCATCCAAAGAAGCTGGGTGCAGTAACTTCCAGCGGCTATGTACTCTACTTCAGCAGTAGAGAGAGACACGGAATTTTGTTTCTTGCTCATCCACGAGACAAAATTGTTACCAAGGTAGAAGCAACCTCCTGAAGTACTCTTCCAATCGTCCACACTACTAGCCCAGTCAGCATCTGAATACCCGGCAAGACAAGCATTTGAGTCTTTTGAATACCACAGACCATAGTTTGATTTATATATCGAATAATTCGCTTAACCGCAGTCAGGTGTGATTCCTTTGGATTAGATTGATATCTGGCACAAACACCAATGCTGAATGCAATGTCCGGTCTACTAGCTGTAAGATAGAGTAAACTCCCAATGATATTCCTATATAAGGTAGAACTCACTTCCACTCCAGAAGAATCAACATTCAGTTTAGTAGACGAGCTCATGGGAGTGGAGGCATGTTTTTTGGAGTCTAGACCAAAATTCTTGACAATGTTTCTAGCATACTTTTCTTGTGAAACGAATATACCTTCCTTCTGTTGTTTGACTTGAAGGCCCAAGAAAAATGTGAGTTCCCCCACCATACTCATCTCAAATTCTTTCTTCATCTCCTCAGAGAATTCAATAGCTCGATCTTCAATGGTAGCCCCAAACACTATGTCATCAACATATACTTGTGCCACAAGGAGATAATCTTCATCATTTTTAACAAACAAAATCCAGTCGACATATCTCCTTTTTAATCCTCTATCTAGGAGGTAATGTGCAAGCCGATCATACCAAGCTCTAGGTGCTTGTTTTAAACCATAAAGGGTTTTCTTCAATCTCAACACATGATTAGGAAAGTGAGGATCCTCAAATCCTTTTGGTTGCTCAAAAAACACTTCTTCATTCAGGTATCCATTTAGAAATGCACATTTTACATCCATTTGATAGAGTTTGAAGTTCATAGTGCATGCAATGGACATGAGAATTCGAATAGACTCAAGTCTTGCCACAGGAGCGAAGGATTCATCAAAGTCTACTCCTTCTACTTGAGTGTATCCTTGAGCTACTAACCGAGATTTATTCCGTATTATCTCTCCATCTGCATCGGTTTTATTTTTGAATATCCATTTCGTGCCTATGACATGAACATTTTCAGGCCTTGGAGCAAGTTCCCACACATCATTCCTCACAAACTGATTTAGCTTCATGCATTGACTCAACCGAATTCTCATCTTGAAGAGCCTCTTCTACCCTTTTTGGCTCAAATTGAGCAAGGTAGCAATGATATGTTACATGATTGGCCAAAAGGATGTTTCCTTTTTTGAGGCGAAGACCTTCATCTAGAGACCCTATGATGTTGCTTTCTGGATGGTTCTCAATCACTCTTGATGATGGCTTCTTTGATGTGGAGACTTCATCACTCCGTGAGATGGGAGGATGGACTTCTGGAGGAGTAAGAGGACTTGATGTTCTAGATATCGATCTTGTTTCCATTCTTGGGTTCATGGGAGTTGATTCTTCTTCTGGTGTAGATTCTTCAACTTCTATATCAAGAGCTTCGACCTCAACATCGGGTTCTTTGATGCTCGGCCCTTCTCCATCATCAATCATCTCTACCTTAGTTAAGACATCATCAATCTTGACATTGATGGACTCCATCACTGTCTTAGTTCTCTTGTTAAAAACTCTATACGCCCGACTTGTAGTAGAGTACCCAAGGATAATACCTTCATCACTTTTTGCATCAAATTTCTCAAGATTCTCCCGATCATTTAGGATATAACACTTGCTTCCAAACACTCGAAAATACTTTACTCTAGGCTTCTTTCCATTCCAAATCTCATAGGCGGTCTTCTTTGTTCCTACTCGGAAAAATATTCTATTGCCAATGTGACACGACGTGTTTACAGCTTCTCCCCAAAACTTTTGAGGTATTTGCTTGTTAAGTAACATGACTCTTGCCATTTCCTGAATCACCCAATTCTTTCTCTCTACCACTCCATTTTGTTGAGGAGTTTTGGGGGCTAAAAATTCCTTTTTGATTCCATTCTTTTCACAGAAAGACTCAAATCTTGCATTCTCAAATTCCCTCCCATGATCACTTCTTATCTTGGCAATAGGGACCCCTCTCTCGTTTTGTAGTTTCTTGCATAGAATTTCCAACCTTTCACATGCTTCTGATTTTTCTCTAAGAAATTCAACCCAAGTGTATCTTGAGTAATCATCCACAATGACCATAATGTACCTCTTTCCTCCTAGACTTTCAGTTCTGGTAGGCCCCATTAGATCAACATGAAGTAACTCTAAACACCGAGAAGTAGCAATCACATTCACCTTGTGATGACTTGCCTTTGTTTGCTTTCCCATTTGACATGCACCACAAATAGTTTTCTTCAACTTTCCAAACTTAGGAAGTCCCTCAACTGCTTCAAGTTTGGACACTTTAGCTACTTGTTTGAAATTCGCATGCCCAAATCTGTGATGCCAAAGTTCCAACATGTCAACACGAGCACTTCTACACAAAATGGGTGCCGTAGGAACTACTCCATAGCAGTTGTCTGTAGTCTGATTTCCTTCCAAGACTTGAATCCCTTCTTCATTGATGATTAAGCATCCCTTCTTAGAGAATTGGACCAGGAAATCCTCATCACACATTTGAGTGATGCTCAGAAGATTTGCCTTCAACCCTTTGATGTATAAAACATCTTTCAACAGAGGTAATCCAGGTATCTCGATAGTCCCTTTACCGAGAACTTGAGCATGACTTCCATCACCAAAAGTCACATAGTCACCAACCTTTTCTTTGAGTGTCTTAAACAGTGACTTATCCCCTGTCATATGACGAGAACAACCGCTATCAAGATACCACAAGCATGAATTAAATACCTTCAATGAGGTATGCACAAATAAGCTCACATGAGACAAACATTCTTGACCTTCAAACAGAATCTTATCTTCAGTTTTCATGCTTCTGTTAGATTGACCTTTCATTTTCAGACTCTCAATCATCTCACACAACATTCTATTTTTTCTTTTGTATTTCTTAATCAATGATTTAGATTCAAATATGCTATTGTGTAAGATGTGATTCTTATTTACAAAATATTTCAGCATGTGAACAAATATCCTAGCATGCTTCTTTGTTTTTAACAACTCTACGAGTTCATTGTTAAGACACCCTTCAAACATACTCATAGAGTCATTTTCACAAACACTTAAACTACAATTCAGCATGGCATTTTCCATAACAGCATCCATAACAAAGGGGTCTAGGATCGTACTTAGGTAATTAAACCACAACAAGTGCACCCGCTCTGATACCAATTGAAAGTTCAAATAGTGTAAAAACACCCTTGAACGTTTAGACCCCCAATTTACAAATTACCAATTCAAGCTTTATATCAAACAATTAATGTGCGGAACATAAACAAAAGCTTAGTACATAATTGGTAAATAATCTATGCCAATTAGAATCACATCCACAGCAAAAAATAAAAGGCAAAGATAAAGGGAAGAGAGATGCAAACACAAGGACAACACACGATGTGTTATCGAAGAGGAAACCGAAGCTCTCGGCGTAAAACCTCTCCGCCGCCCTCCAAGATGTAAACAATCCACTAGAAAATGTAGTTGGGATACATGAACAGCAATAGACTCTCCAAGCCTAATCTACCCAGTGTACCTAAACCCTCTAAGCTTCTTGCTCCAACGAGGTTGCGCCGAACCTATTTCTTTTCTAGCTTCCCGGATTCCGCTACTTGACCATAGCATCAACCAATGTAAATTGGTTCCTTCCTAACTGCTTCCCAAAACACCAAACAACCCTCTCACAGTAATGGATATGGTGAGAAAAGGTTTTGGTAAAATGCCTCTCAAGGGTTTAACAATGGAGAGAAAGAGAGTTGAGGAATTTGAAGAGACTCTTATGTAAAGATTGTAGATGAATCAATCTTGTTTTACTCTAGGGTTTCTCTCTCAAAATTCTCTCTGGAAGCGCTCTTTCTTTTGTGGGTATAAGGGGTATTTATACTAGGGTGAGAATGGAATGTGAAGAGTCAGGTTTTTCAAAACAGGTGTGGCTCGCGGCTTGGCCTCGTGGCTTGACTGAGTCGCGAGATCCAGCTGCGCGATAACAAAACGGCCAGTTGTCCTATTTTGTCCTGTAGTGCTCCAGCTAGCATGACGCTTCAACTTCTGGCATGCTTAGCATGTGTGCTGCTTCTGGCGACTTGCATTCAACACTGTTTTCTTGCACACTCTTGAGCCTTCAACACTCTATCTCACTCACTACCCTTACAACAAACCCACCTAAATACAAGGTTACTAATTGCTGAAATACAAGTAAATTTGGCACGGAATAAAGCCAACAAGATGGTTGAATAAATTCAACCTTACACTTTTCTTTTCTTTTTCTTCTTTGTCTTGTTCCTTGTTGGCTCTTGTTTTGTGTTTTGTTCATTGCAAAAGGTTTTAGCTTGATTGCATATCTTCATGAGGAATTCGTTATCATTTAATTAGTATTTGAGTGAATAGATTGGAGCTTCTATTATGTATGTGATATTGAACTAGGGTATTATTTTCCCTTATTAGTAGTTATTGATTGAGCAGTTGTTATGCTTCTATGAGTATTTGTGACTGAAAATTTTTTATGTGCATAGGATTGTGCTTTGTTATTACCCAACAGGTACCCATGTAAAATTCAGAATGTAAATTTTAGAGAAAAATAAAAAAAAAATGTAAAATATTATTAGTGACGACAATGTCATCGCTAATATTTTATCATATCATTAGTGATGACAAACAATATCATCGCTAATATGCAATTTTTAGTGATGACATGTTTGTGGTCACTTATATATCGTTATCTGTGACGACAACAAGCGTCGTCGCTAGTAATGATATATCAATGACCACAAACATGTCGTCATTAATAATAATCTACTAGCGATGACAAATGAGATAGTAGCAACGACATTTCGTCTTGGGGTCTCGAGTCACTATTAGCGACAACTTTGTTGTCGTTAATAGTATTGTATTTGCGACGACATTAATATTGTCGCTAAAAACTTTTTTGTAACCATATTCGTTTAACGAAAGTTAGCGACGACATTTTTCGTCACCAATATAATTAGAGACGATATTTAAAGCATTAGCGATGATTATATGCCGTCGCTAAAGACCAAATTTCTTGTAGTGATATAGTAGGGACGAAATTGACATGAGACTGAAAAATCAGGGACCAAATTGACACAATTGAAAGGTTAGGGACCAAATTGAAATATGGTGTAAAGGATAGGGATCAAATATGTAGTTTCCCTTTTTTTTTTCACTTTTAAAAATGTGTTATTAAGAATATGCTACTAAACACATTTTCTTGTATTATGAATATTTTAAACACACATTTTTTTTAATTTTCACATCATTTTGAAAATCAATATTTATACTCTCTTATCAAACTGCCCTATTTTGACTCTATGAGAAAGGCTTTGCCCCTAAATATCTAAAATAAAAAATAAAAAAAATAAAAAAATCCCTCACTTTTAGGGCTGTAAATGAACCAAACCGTTCATAAATAGCTCGGGCTTGGCTCAATAAAAAGCTTGTTCATATTTATTTGTTTATAAACAATCCAAGCTTAAGATTTAGTTTTAGGCTTGTTTAATAAACGAGCTGAGCCCGAGTAAAAAATATTGTTCATGAACAAGTTCGTGAACACCAAGATTCGATACAAAAGTAACAAAACAAGTTCAACCTAAGCTTATTTATGAGTTTGGTAATAAAATTGATATGAGCTTGACAAGTAAACTCATATCCTTCTAAGACTTTATTTAATTATAAGTTGAGACCACTCATCCAAACCAAATAGGCTAGATAATGAACTTGATATTATACTTGTGTTGGATCTCAAGCTCAAAAGCATGATATTGAACTTAAGTTTGGGCTTGATATTAAGCTCAAGCTTGGCTTGATTAATGAATCAAGTCAAGTCAAGCCGAGTTCAAGCTTTTATACTTTATAACAAGCTCAAACTTGAACATTATTTTTAGGCTCGTATCAAACTCAAGCCTAGATTGAACATTCTACTTTTGTTGTCGAGCCAAGTTTAAATATTTACTACTCGACAAAATTCGGCTCGTTTACAGCCCTACTCACTTTTATAACTGCAAACGACACCTATATAACCCCCAAAAAAAAAAAATGCTGACACAATAATAAATTTAAAAAAAAAAAAAAAAAAAAAAAAAAAGGTCTTCTCGAAGTCTAGGGTCAAAGCATATAATATGATTATCCCTTTTTTTTTCTTGTCTCACGGTATTTGGGTGCATATTACAAAATAATATTATAATAATACAAAACTACTTAGGGTGAGTTTGGTTCAGCTTTTTGTAAAAGTGCATAATGAAAAAGTGGAGTTTTCAAAAAGTGCATAATGAAAAATTGGAGTTTTAAAAAGCTGAGTATTTGGTAAAAGCTGTTAAAAAGTACTTTTTGAAAAAACTGAGTGTTTGGCTAACAATTATAAAAGTTGCAGTTTGAGGGATAAATTACCAAAAAGGACAATGTATATATAAGGGAGTTTATTCCATACTTAAATCAATTACTTCATATACTTACTAAAAAAAAAATAATAAATAATAATAATAATATATTATTGGTATTATTTTAATAAAGTTTGGACAATTTTTCTTTTTTAGTGTCATAATTATTTGCTATTACCATTAATGACTTCTTATTAATATTAATTAAATCTAAATAATTTTCATCATCATGAAGCATAAAATGAAAATGTAAAAAGATGATAAAATATACACCAATAATCCAAGTTTAAATTGTACTACATAAAAATGTAAAAAGATAATAAAATACATATCAATAATCCAAGTTTAAATTGTACTACATAAAAATATAAAAAAATTGTACTACATGAGTTCTGCTCCAGTTGCTGCAACATCCCTAAACATTCTATCAAGTTGTTGTAGATTCTGTAGACCTTTATGTCGAAATTTTGAAGCTTTGGGTACTTCCTACAAAATGTAATTGTCATTTCACTCATATTACAATAATATACATAACTATTTCAAACTAGCTACATATTAATAAAATACTCAACTCATCTTCAACTTCATGTCCCCCCAATCATCAATAGCATCAATTGTTCCCTTCACTGCATCCCAACCTAAATTTGTGTCAAGACCCTTCAATTTTTCCCACACTCTCCAATCTACTTTTAATACATCCCACCTACATTTTAATTGTTCCTTATCATAGTTTAGACCAGTCTCATCACAAAATTTGATTACTAAATTGCTCCAACCTTTGGCACTTAAGGCAGCAAAGATTCCTTTATTCCCAACTTCAATCTCTTCCACACAAAGGTTACAAAAAGTAGTTGTCCAACTTGGATCTCCCCATACTGCTCTTGTTTTGTTTGCCTCGAAGTTGGAAGTGGTGTTTTTACCCATCTATAGAGTTAAGCAACCATAAGAAATGCAAAAAATAGAATTCATAATATTCCAATCTAGTGAACTAGTTACAAACATGATCTAATAAATCCACAAAAAAAAAAAAAAAAAAAAAAATTGCTGCCTAGTCTGAGCATTAAAATAGAAAGGGCTAGAGAGGAATCTCATCATGTCACAACTCACAAAAGCACCATTTGTACATTCATACGTCAGTAGACACAGCCAGAAAATTGCTGCCATAATTGAGGACACTGGCCTCAAAAGCAGTCAGGTTCATTGCAATAGACTACTCTTAATAACTCAACATTCAATCCCATAAAGCATAGATGGTCTTATAATGGTTTTATAAATGGTCATACAAGGTTATTAACCTTAATCCAAATCAACTGCAGTATCCAAGGTTATTAACCTTGAGAACAAATCATACAAATACCAAAATAACAATTTACAAGTCAACTAGATTCAACTTTACATTAAATTCCAATTCTAAATGAAGCAAAACACTTCCACTCCTCATTACTAAAGACCAAAAAAGATCACATAAACAATAAAATTTGCAAAAAAATCTACCATTCAGTACCAAAAAAAAAAAAAAACATTGTATAGCTTAAACCTTAATTCTTAAACTAAGCAATAAATTCTTACACCAAAGCATTCAAAACCCAGAAAATCACATAACTAATAATCAACAAAAAACTCAAGCTACCACTCAGTACTAGAAAACATAAAAATAAATATAACCCCATAACATAACTACAACTTGAAAATTCATATCAAGCAAAAGACTTTCAACCACAACCTTAAAAACCCAGATAATTAAATAACTAATAATCAACATTGAAACACAAAAACTTGTGTGGGGTGCTAATGGGGTGTGCGTGGGCTGCTGATGTGGGGTGCGTCTGCTGCTGATGGGGCATGCGTGTGCAGCTGCACACGCATGCCCCATCAGCAGCTGCACACGCATGCCCCATCAGCAGCAGACGCACCCCACATCAGCAGCCCACGCATACCCTGCAGCACCTCACCATGCAGCAACACACACACTTCTCATTAGCACCACACGCACTTCTCATTTCTTAATCTCAGTAATTAAATTTCATCTGTGATAGAGCAAAATTATATCATATGTAAACTATTCAGTCACTGGTGACTATATCTGGGCTGCATTATAATCATATGGTATTTTTTTTGGTGTTTGGTACACTGGAAAACGTAATTCAACAGAAAACAAGCCCAATATTCCACAATGTCACATACTCAACGAACCACGACAAATAAATTCTGCCTATTTTCAAGGTCACAACCAAACACCCAAAAAAAATAGGCCGATTTTCTGGAAAACATTTTCTGTTGAAACAACAACAAAAGAGCATAATTGATGAGTGAGAAATGAGAATGAAAACGTTATGTATGACCTGAACAAGCTCTACCATAATCAAGTTAAAGTCAACTAGAAAAATTCTTCTATCCTTCTGTGATAACCAGCATGAAAAATATTTATATTTCTTCTGAAAATTCTTCTTTCTTTCTCATTCTTTATATTTCTAAAATACCCAAATCATGCTAAAATACCCAAATCAGATATCGCATAACTTAAGACAGAGCATCCACAAAATAAAAAAGAAATTACGAAGCATGTACAGAACAAAATTTTTTTCAGTACCCGGCAAGAAAACAAATAGATCTTTTGCAAGAACAAAGCATGCAAGATCTGAAAAAAAAAATAAAATATATATATATATATATATTTATAGGTTAAAAAAAAATTTCAGATCAGTGTTGGTACCTGGTGGTTTTTGGTAGCAGATCGGTGTTGCTTGGTGTTTTGTTGATCAAAACTCTACCTTCAAAATGTATTTCTCAGATCAGATTAGACAAATAAAATAAAAAATAAAAATTACAGAGGAAGGCCCGTTGAAGAAGACGAAGAAAGAAGAAGAAGAGGAAGAAGATTTTCAACGGGTGACAAAAGAAAAGAGAGACTTACGCGCAAGGAGAGGCAGAGCTGAGAGAAGAGATGAGAGGCGTGGAGCTGTGGCTTGCGCAGAGCAGAGAGATGAGATGAGAGGAATGAGTGCCTGAAGACTGAAGACACTTTGCCCTTTATTGAAGGGCAATTACGTAATTGCAAACTCAACCCCCAACGGATACATTAAACGCGCACCAGCTTTTAACAAAATGGACCGATATACCTCTATAAACTCAAACGCACATTCCTTCACAAATATAAAATGCAACTTTTTCCAAAAAGTTGCGTTTTATACTTACCAAACACTATTTTTGGCTGACGTTTTTGAAAAAACGCTTTTTGGGCTTCAAAGTTCAAATGCTGAAACAAACGAGCACTTAATGTTCTTGTCTTATATAGCACTAAAGCTGTCACTACCTAAATCACTATTTTCGTACTCCTCCATTATTTGATTTTTCACATTTTCCAAACTTTGAGTTGTCTTGTTGCTGTAAACCCTACTTGTAATTATATATTTATAAGAATAGATTGCACTATTTTTAAGATCAATGGAATGCAAAGGTTATTCTATGAGTGGTTGAAATATAAATTACACTATTCGGAACTGCTTACTTCCCATGAACAATAAGGTTTCATGCTTAAAATTCAAGACATGAAATGTGAATTTATTTTGCAATGCATCATATATTGTTAGGGAGGGTCTAAGATAAAGCTGGATTGTTACACTTCCAATATTTTTATAGTCCCCATATCACCTAATTATATATAGATACAATTCTGATCATGAATATATATCACATAAGTTTTTCGTTCGGTACAAGCACAAGGAGCCAAAGAGTGTCGGCACGAGGCAGCGCAAATTCATGAAACACATTCTGTCTGTCAGATGCATGCAACTAGCTAGAAATAAATAGCATCACGAGATTCGCCTCCGTCTTCACCAAAGGTCGCTGACACATTACGTGTGGACCACAAGCTTTAACACACTCGTTATCTTACACAGTTCGTACGATCTACTACTTTTTTTCAATTTTTGCAATGTAACAGTTACGTCAAAAAAAAAAAAAAACAGTTACGTCAAATGGTAGTTTTTTTTTTTTGGTAACGTCAAATGGTAGTTAAAAGGACTGTAAAATAGATTGTGATTCGATATTTTGTCTAATCATATATCAGCAAGCTGGTTGATTATAACCACACCATGTAGAGTCCTTCTGGAGGAAATCCGAGATATTTTTAAATTTTCATAATATTTCTCACTTAATTTTCATTATGTACTCTTTTACCTTTTTGCACTTTTATTTTATTTAATAATGTGATTAAAAATTAACTTTTTAACTTTTAATCATAGCTCTTTAAAACTATTGCATTTGGTGTAATTCCCTAACAAATTTTGCTATATTGCTCCAAATTTTAATCCAATAATCATTCTTCTTATCCTTATATTTTGATATTAATTATTAATAAAACAAACTTATAAAGATCAAATTTGTACTAGGAAAAAATAACTTTTTTCAAATCTGCATTAAGTCTATATATTGTGCTAAAAGCATAGAATATGCATTTTAGGGACTCGTAAAAGATGATAAAATATATTCCTTCAACATTCCTCATTACACACCATTCTCATCTGAATTAAAATTTGAAGTTTTAAAAGAAGGTGATTTCTCCATTGATCGCCTAGAGATTTCTAAAGTCAATTGGAAAATTTATGATGGTGAATTCAACCCATTTATTGGGTTTAATTTAGTAATGATGGATACGGTGTTGCATAGTATATGAGAACATTGGTTAAACCCTTACTTGTTACTTACTTTGGAAATGCAATAATCGATGAAGTTTTCACAGATATGAAAAAATTATTGATGATCTTATTTCTAAAGAGAAGACTCAGTATATAAATCTGACAATTTCAGTGACTAAAAAAGGATGATTCCGAATATGGTCATTTCATAATATGAATGACTTAAGTAGTGTGGTTGTCCAATCATAAGGTGGTAGGCCAAGTTTGTGTTACGAAGTGTTTGTATTTTATTCTGAAGTGTTTTTATGTAATAAAATAATACCTATGAAAGTTTGGCTTGGATTGTTCTCATTGATCGACAGTTCCTACAATTTCTCCATCTTTCTAGAAATTTGACATGAAAAGGAGTTCAGAACCGAACACACAGTAAGTTACAAATAGCCCCTTGGGACCTAAAGGCCAAAGGATCAAACAAAATAATACTCCGACAATCTAAAAAAGGTTCCAAACCTCTAGCAAATAGTGTTGTTACATTTATGAGCTTATGGTATGGCACTAAATGACATGGTGTTGAGGTCTAAAAAGTTACAATGCTGCACCAAGGCCCAAAAAGTCATAGTAAGTTGAACCCCATGAAAAAGAAAACAATAAAAGGCTTAAACTCACAATAAGAAAAAAAGATGGTAGACCCAAATCCATTAAAAGGATTTTAAGACCCATGAATGGATAGGTCTTAGGGCCCATGAAACGAAGGGAAGAAAGAAAAAGCTCAACCCGTCGAGATCTGAAAATCACTAGGGACTCCAATGATAAGAACTGGGCCGGGATACCCAGAGACTGCCGGGAGCTCGGGGTCCTTGGGACGTGTAGCAAAACTAGGATGAGATTAAGACAGCTCAAAAGGAGTGCCAAGAAACACAAGGAACGAAGAACAAATACGTCCTTATCAGCCACCCCATGATGCAAAAAGGAACCAAAAAGCTTAGAGACTAACAATTCATGAGCAAGGGGCTGGTACCTCAGGAAGCCCAGAAAAGAAGAACCATGAAAGGAAGTAGCTGGGAAAACTTTCAACTTGGCAGGGATGGAATCGGCTCACTTGGGAAAAATGACAAAAGGAAAAGCAGCCAAAAAGCTAAGTCTAAAAAATGTGAAGTTTAAAAATCTTGAAGGAAGAAAGATTAGAGGTCAGCTCTCTAGGGACACCTTAGAACGGAAAGTCAACAAGAGACTTTTAGGGAAAAAGCACCAAAAGAAGAAAATTATGAGAAACAAGGAAGGGACTAGACACTTAAGTTGCTGGCACAACATTGGCTCTGGTACCCAAGAAAGCAAAGGAGAGGAATCAGTAGTACCTCGAAACCCTAAGATGACACTATAAAAGGGGGAAGCAGCCAACAGTGAAGGGGCATTCAGCAACAGTGAATTAGAATAGAATCATTAAGAAAATTCTGTTAAAGACTCAAACAAAGTAGCAAAAGAAAGGAAAATACCGTCCGGTATTCTCAAACAGCCACTATAGAACATACTTGAATTCAAAGGATTGCAACTTTGCAAGTCTTATAGGCTTGGAGAGTCATCTAAGTCTGTAATTTTTGAGTTTATTTGGACCTTATAACACGTCTTAGTAAGCATATTATAATACACAATTAAAAAAAGTAATGGAATATCTCACATTGTTTTAAGGATCCGTCACGTTTATTTTGTGTCTTCCTTTATCACATTGCTCATTAACTATTTCTTGTTGTTCCATACATATATATTTCTTGTTTGCTAATATGTATGTATTGTAAGATTCCTACTCTGTGCACCACTTGGTTTGTAATCAGCCCATTTAACTGCGATGAACCAAGCTCAATCCCTTAAAACAACAACTATAAGGCCCAGGGTCCTTGCTTCTACTTGGGCCTAGACACTGTCCAAAAAAGGACTCTCACACATGGTCTCAAAGGTAATATTAACATATGCTACTACAAATTCAACTCTCAATAATAAATGATGGAAAGCTCTTATTATTGGTTGCACTTAATTATGATTGGAAGACACATAACTAATTATTTCCTAAATTTTGATTATCTAATCTAAAATTATATAAATTGATCAAAAATTAATAACAAAGGTAGATTCTTCTAAGCAAAATGGATCATTTACCTTTGATAAAATATGCTTCATAATAAATTTAATATATAATCAATCTTTCTAAAAGTCTTGTAACTCAATTGGTTGGCACCTTTTATAATATAAACATCTAGGATTCAAATTTATCATTTCCCAATTTTCAAATTATCCATACACACACAGAATCATATAATTGATTTTTGAAAAATATGTTTTATACCGGTGGGAGTTTCTTAACCATGTACTAACAAAAGATTAACTACAAATTAGTTGTGTTTTTCTATTTGGCTATCTTTTTGTACTTGCTTATAGAAAGTTAGAGACAAGGGATGGAAATGCAGGTTTTCTCAATGGGATCAGACAATACTAATGACCCATATGGCCATATAGCTACTAGCAATTGATCTTAATGAAATGATCTTTCTTCTTATCCTTATATTTTGATATAATAATTATAAGTAAAACAAACTTATCAAGAGCAAATTTGTACTAGGAAAAAATAACTCTTCTCAAATTTGCATATAGTCTATAAACCCAATTTCGCCCCTTTTCCCTAAACACAAAATCCAACACATTAATTCTTATCGAACACCTTCTCATCTTTCTTTGTTCCTCCACCACCGCTCTCCCTCTCTCTCTCTCTCTCTCTCTCTCTCTCTCGGCACTCAAAGACCTTCCAAAATTCAACTCATTCTCACCTTTTTCTTTTCTATTTGGGCGAATTTGGGTTTGTATTTTTATTATTTTTATTTTTTTGGCTTGAGCTGATCTGGCTGTATATGCTTCGCTTGTTCCTGCACCAGTGCTCTTACACTCTCTCAGCACTCAAAGAACTTCCACAAAATCTCAACCTTTTTTCTTTTCTTTTCTTTTCTTTTTGGGCAAATCGGTGTTTTTTTTTTTTTGTGTGGATGTTTGATTAGAAAAAACGTTAAACTCCAGAAGATCAATGGAATGGTTGAATTCTATATTTAAGATCAATGGAATGCATACGTTATTCTATGAGTGGTTGAAATATAAAATACACTATTCAAAAATGCTTACTTCACATGAACAATAAGGTTTCATGCTTAAAATTCAAGACATGAAATGTGAATTTCTTTTGCAATGCATCATATATTGTTAAGGAAGGTCTAAGACAAAGCTCGATTGTTACAATTCCGATATTATTATAACCCCAATATCACCTAATTATTATACATACAAAATTCTGATGAATAAATCACATAAGATTTTCATTCCGTACAAAGCACAAGGAGCCAAAGAGTGTCGGCAAGAGTTAGGGCAGATTCATGCAACACATTCTGTCATGATCGAGGAGGCAGACTTACGTGATGCAACTAGCAAGCAACATCATTGGCAAAGGTCGAGGGCGTGTGGACCACAATCTTTAACTTTAACACACACTCATTATCTTACGTGAGTTGCTCACTTTTGTATGATCAAAAGGACCGTGAAATAGACTTTGATTCCTTATTTTATCTTATCTTATCTTATCATATATGAGAATTATGGGGAAAATGTGGCACATGGACATGGATTCCACGTTTGGTCGGTAGCAAGCTGGTTGATTATAACCACACCAGGTAGAGCCCTTCTTCAAGGCCAGGTCTTCCAAGTATACATTGCATTGCAGCACATTTTGTCATGCTTACGTTTATTATTACCTACAAGAATTCAAAATAATCATGATCACTAGGTTCTTGAGAAAAGGGAGGTACCGATGGCTATAAATTGGGTCCTCTACATCAGTGGCGAAAATACGATTTTAGTTCGAGCCGGCAAAATTGAAAGATTAGATTGAAAGTAAAATTAATCTAAATATTACTAATCAATATAAATAACAAAATAGATAAAAATATATATATATATATATATATATATATATATATATACTAATGTAATTGTCATACAAGATCAAAAATAATATAAGCTTTAATTTATATTTGCATACCTATTTTAATTTACTCAATTGGAAGATTTGCAAAATATATCTCGATACAAGTTTGTTTAGAATTTGATTTGAAAATCATTATTGTGATTAGGCTTTCATCCATTAAGCAACTCATTTTCTCCTTTCAATTTTCTCTCCATTTTGGGGAGAAAACTTTTTGGTGGGCTCAAAAAGAAAACACCTGAACCTCACCATTTATTTTCCTTCCTCTCCACCCAACCAAACACACTCTAAAAAATTTTCATTTTCATTTTCTTTCCAAAGTTTTCTATCCACCCTATTTTACCTCCAAACAAACACACCCTTAATGATTGTTCAATTCAAACCAATGCCAAGTTAAAAAAAATAAAATAAAATAAAAAATAATAATCTATATATATATAAAACCGAAACTTTTGAAACTCTCACAATTTTTCATATATATATATAAAACCGAAGTTTTTTAAGCTCTCACAATTTTTCACGTCAGCACAATGTTTAAATTAAATTTAAATTAAATTAAATTTTCCACCTCATCACTGTTTTCCTTTTCCATATATATATATATATATATATAAAACCGAAGCTTTTGAAGCTCTCACAATTTTTCATATATATATATATAAAACCGAAGCTTTTGAAACTCTCACAATTTTCCACGTCAGCACAATATTTAAATTAAAATTAAATTAAATTAAATTTTCCACCTCATCACTGTTTTCCTTTTCCAATGCAAATTAGACTTCTAGCCAAATAAGGACACTCTCCCACCGTCTCTACTCTCTCCTATTTAAAAATTGCTTGGTAGAAAATCTAAGCCCCAAAAACTTATTTTTGCCGCAACACAATTTTCTCCTTAAAACTTATTTTTCTTCAAGATTTTTTTTGAGGGCGGCTCATGCTTCACAATTCACATATTCCACTTATGTATTGGACTCCTCTCCTTCTTCTGTCAATGCATCAAGGTTAAGGTTATTTGATTTGTTCAATAAAAATTATAGATTTGTTGCTTTTTCTTATAAGTTTGTCAATTGTTGTTTTGTTTATTTAATTGCTGGGCCTGAATCTTTTAATTAAATCTTCAAATTTTTATTGAACAAATCAAATAACCCTAACCTTGATGCATTGACCGAAGAATGAGAGGAGTCCAATACATAAGTGGAAAAGCTATAATCATGGATTCCCTTCTTTCTATTGTATTTCTCTATTGCGTAATTTTATATATATATATTGTTTTATTTCAATACTTTTGAAGTTTTGAATCTTCTGATTTTTAAAAAAAAAATTTTTTGGCCTTTTGGAAGTTTTAACATCATAACTTTTGGGTTTTATTTTTTCTATTATCAAAAATTATCTAGAAGATTTCAATGAATATCCATGGATTATTCTTTTTGAGGGTAACCCATCTTTATCTTATATTTCTATTCCTAACTTTTTTTTCCTATATTTTTTCTTTAATTGTCCGTGTTTATGTCTCTTTTTGTGTGAGTATGTGTCATCGTATCTGGGTACTTAGGCAAAATTTATAAAGACTAAAGATGCTTTTTTTTTTTTGGTAATGAATCCTGTGTTTTTCATGACTTTAGTGAGTCATATTCTTAATGATCGAAATGGTTTTGTTTGACTTGGATTTTGTTCATATTGGTTTCAAAGTTTATTTCTTGGCTTATATTATAGATTGTAATATATTTATTCATCAAACTGTTTAGTTGAGTTTGTTTTCGAAATTGTTTTCAGTGTTGGACATTTTCTTGAAGCATGTTGGTATCATATATTAAAATACTGTTAAGTTGATAATAATAATAATAATAATAATATAGTTTAATAAATGTCTGAAACGTATAGCTGTTAACAAATGTTTTACCTATATGATTTTATTTTACAAATTCAATTTTGGTGTTGTAGTAAAATAAACAAAGATTAAATTATATATTGTACTCAACACATTATTATAGGCATTTTGTGTGCCATATTTTGTCATAAATTATAGGAGGAAAAATTTCGATACTCAAAAATTTGAATCTAGTATAAATACGTGCTCATCATTACCGTACTTATTAATTACTTTTAGAATACAAAATGTGGCATTTCATATCAATGAAAGTAAATCACTTGCTATAAAATTTAGTTTTTTCAAGTGTCTTTTTTAAGTTATGTCATTCTTTTTTTATTAGGGTAGGGTACCATATTATTTGTATGAATACCTACCCACAACAAGAAAACGCATGACATCACACATAAGCAATATCACCTAACTTGCTTCCGCTATCTTCTCTTATGCATGCAATTTCTAGTTTAGATTTAAATAGTTTTATACAAGTTTTTTGTCCACTTTCGTGGAAGACGAGAAAAACAAAAGAATAATGCACTTTAGACGTAACATGTGCACATAACTTTTACACCCAGTTCATCTCTATCTTGCAATTACCATGTTTGTATTTTATGGTAAAGTTCATTGAAGAGGGTCAATTATTTGCACAGCATGTGCAAAATATAGATCACAAATCATTCAAACTCTTTGTTTTGGACTTTGGGCAGCAAAAAGTAATATCCATGTCCAAACCCATTAGAATATTCTATAATAATACACCAACTATTATGTGAGAGGAGAGAATATAACAATATTGTTGTTATTGATTGTAGTTTTGGGGATCATAATATAAACTATGAACCAATGTTATTAAAAAACAAAAATTTAAGGAAAAAAAATACTAAAATTCAAGACTAAATATACTGTGAAAAATAAAATTAGTATCCATTCAATTAAACAAAAAGGAGCAAGCATAAAACCTCATTGATAATGTGAAGAGAGTAATTTATATTTCAACCACAGAAAAATGACCTTTGCATTACATTAACCTTATATATAGAAACAAAAGACAGATTTTTTTTTTTTTTTTTTTTTGAGGTCACTTGAAAGGTATTAACCTTTATATTCCATTAACCTTAAATACAATGATTAAGGGCTTTTATATATATATAACTCAATTGACTGACACCTTTTGCAACATAAACATTTAAGATTCAAAATTACCGTTTTCCAAGTATCAAATTATCCAAAAACAAAAACATATAATTGATTTTTGAAAAATATGTTGTACACATACCAGAAGGAGTTTCTTAACCATGTACTAACAAGAAATTGACTACTAACTAGCTATCTTTTTTTATTTCCTTATAAAAAGTGAGGGATGAGGGATTGAAACACAAGTTTTCTCAATGGGATCTCAAACAATTAATACTAATGACCAATTTGGCTACTAACAAATGGTCTTAGATTAAGATCCGATACAGAGATGAGAGATCCATACACATCTTTTCCCAATGGGATCAGCTAGTACTAATGTACCATAATTCTCTTGGTTACTAGCAAATGATCTTAGATTGAGATCCGATGCTAGACCTCTCGTCCCTTTCATAAAAAATTTCACTCTTCACCTTTTTACCTTTTTTTTACTCTTTTATTCAGAGGCTAAGATTAAAATTTAACTTTTTAGCTTTTAATCTCAATCCTTCAAAGTGCAATACCCTAGCAAATATTGATATATTGCATTGTAGCTTATTCAAAGTGGAGTCTCAAAGTCACAAGTGGGAGTACTTGTGGTTGCGGTGGATCAAAGAAAGAAGTAGTCCGTGGAATTGAAGCTGTCACATGATCGTGGTAGTAAGTTTTCTACTCAAGGTAGCAATAGGATGTTAGTGGTCTAAGTTCTATTATAAAAACTTCAATTCTTTCATAGTGGATCTGTTTTACCTTGAAGATAGTTAAGTTAAATCCTCTCCAAGTTTTTTACCGATTTAGTTTTCCTAGGTTATCATATCGTGTGTTCTTTATATTTTCGCATTACTAACATGATATGATTTGATTGTGAATAATTTATCTAAGTAATCACTTGACTGAATAACTAGGTTAAACAACTTGTGTTTTAAGGGGTCTAAAAATGTACAACTTTTAATCACAACCCTTTAAAACTATTGCATCCGGTGTAATTCCCTAACAAATTTTGATATATTGCTCCAAATCTTAATCCCATAATCATTCTTCTTATCCTTATATTTTGATAGATTAATTATAATTAAAACAAACTTATAAAGAGCAAATTTGTACTAGGAAAAAATAACTCTAGCTTCTCAAATTTGCATTAAGTTTATATATTGTGCTAAAAGCATAGAATATGCATTTTAGGGACTCATAGAAGAAGATAAAAATGGATTCCTTCAACATTAATTCCTCATTACACACCATCCTCGTCTATATTGAAATTTGAAGTTTTAAAAGAAGAAGATTTCTCCATTGATCGCCTAAAAATTTATGAAGTCAACCGGAAAAATTTATGATGGTGAATTCAACCCATCTATTTGGTTAGTAATGATGGATATGGTGTGGTAAAGTATATAAAAGTTGTGGCTGAATCCTTACTTATTACTCACTTTGGAAATGCAATAATCGACGAGGTTTTCCAAAGATATTTAAAAATTATTGATGACCGCATTTCTAAAGAAAAGACTTAGTATATCAATCTAACAATTTCCTTGACAAGAAAAGAAAGATTACGAGATATATATATATATATATATATATTATATATATGTGTGTGTCTGTCTAATAATATAAGGTGGTAGGCCAAGTTTGTATTTTATTTTTTCTAATTCCCGCACGAAGTACTGTTGGTATGTTATTCTCAAGTGCTTTTTTATGTAATAAAATAATGCCTATGAAAGTTTGGCTTGGATTGTTCTCCTTCTTTCTAGCAATTTGACATGAAAAGGAGTTCAGAACCAATCGTTGAGAAACTTGTATAGACACGCGCACACACCAAGTTACAAATAGCCCGTTCCTAGCTTGGGACCCAAAGGCCAAAGGATCAAACAAAATAATACTCCAACAATCTAAAAAAGGTTCCAAACCTCTTTTAGCTACTTCAAAAACACACATTTTTGTTGGTTGCTATTCCCTAATGATCTCTAGCCACTGAAAATTGTGTTCCTCTTGCTCTTGTAACGAAAGCCACTGCCTGATTTTGTGATAGCATACTCATGAGGCATCTCTAAACTAAATGATCATAGTATAATGCGAATAAAAAAAAAAATGTCTTGACTATCCTTTTTTTTTTTTTTTTCTTCTGCTTCTCTTTGTTTGTGCGGTTCATATGCCCGTACTGCTTGTGATGGACATTGACAAACTCAAAAGGAAACGCTCTTCTCGCTTCCGCTTTTGTCCTTTCACCCAAGAACTAATATTTTTTTCTAATTCCTCTTCAAATTCCTTTTATACAATGCCTTTGAGTTTATAAAGGAATATATAAACAGGAATTAGATGGAATAAAAAGGATTGGGTTGTTTAGTATGTTTGGAAGTTTATAATAAATGGATGCAATATATACATATATACTCTTTGCCTTTTATTCATGTTTTTTTATTTTTAAAATAAAAAAAATAAAAAATAAAAAATAAAAAACTAGTAATTAACATTGTTTTTGGATCAAGGAATTAATGTCTGCAAGCAAAAACTAAATCATTTTAGTTTTTTTTTTTTTTTTCAATTACATCGTTTAATAAATTTGTATTTACATGAAAAATCACTTTACATTCCTATCGTTTAACATTATCAATAATCAAAGATCAAATAGTATTAATTTCATTTCTTTTAGAAGAGACAATTTAAAGATGGAGAATAGGAAAAGCCAATGAAGAAAGTAGTGAGAATGAAATGAAAGTCAATTTTGATATTTGTTCATGGAAAATATCATTATAAACAATTTGAATGACATTCTAAATCTCTAATTATCATACTAAAGGAGTATAATATTAGCAATAAAGACACTCATGTCCTTGATAAAAGACCATAATCAATTACTCCCCTAATTAATAAGAAGCAATTTCCAGGAGGGGATTAACAATAATTGGGATCTCCTATCTAGTCAACATCAAAGTAGGCACATAAGAGCATCTCCGACAAATTCATCAAATTTTTGTACTGTTTAAAAAATGAACAGTGACTTTTACCTTTTATTTACCCATTTTTTCAAATACATTTTCCAACAAATTCTCTATCCCATTCTCTATCTCTTTTAAATATTATTTCTTCATTCATTATTTATTCTTTTTTTTACAACTACACATCTTCCAACATTTTTTTATTCAACACCTGATTATTATAATAGAAAAAAAAAATTTGAAGAATGAATAGTAGCCCATCAAACTTGATGAGCTACTATTCATGAGTCAAAAAAAATTTTGGATATAGGGAATCCATTAGAGTGACTTTTTTTGGTCTCATTCTCTATTATAGAGAATATTTTGCTTTTACATAAACCATTAGAGATGCTCTTACTTGGTTATTAGTACAAGGAAAGAAAAGCCAATAAGTGAATAAACTGACAAACCTGATGCACAACATGTGAAATGCAGGACAGGTGATTGTTAAGTATACAAAATTACCAACTGTGGCATGAGACATAATTTTGGGGTCTAGTGACCTAATAGCTAACTTGCAATCAATAAGACTCACACGAGATATATGAGTCTTATTTTATTTTTTTTTTTTTTCCTTGAGGGAGATAGTAGCCAAGATCAAACGAAATGACTTTTTAATCAAGAAAATAACTAATAGTGCCCGTATCCTTCAACATGTTTGGGTCCAATAGACTCTAATATAAATAAGACAATTCTTCCTTCTGAATTCTTTTTCCTTTCTTTGTTTTGTTTTTCAAACCTTATTGAATTTTTTTCATAGAATTCACAATTTTGTTCCCCCTCAAATATTCAAATTACTCTAAATAGACAAACATACTAAATCAGAGGCTCATTTGATTCAAAGAAGAGATTATCTTGCAAATGGAGAATGTAGAATATTGTCGAAATCTAAAGTGACACCATAAGTTCTCTAGGAATCTGATTCTCAATGAGGATGACTTCTTTTCAAGTGGAGGTTGTGCTTTGAAGAAAGGAAGAGAGATAAGAGGGGAAGGGTTGAGAGATAAAGATAAAGTATATTGTGGAGATTTTACAAAGAGAAAATATGTGAACAAAATTTTTGTGAAATAACTTTGATATAATTGGCTGTGAATTGTGGAGAAAAAATGACGGGTTCATATTAAAATTATAGACGACCATTCATTGTGTACCACGTCAAAATTTTGAAAAAAATTGTAGTATAAAAATTGTGGTCCTAGAATAATTCTTTTATATTTATACAGTATTTGTAAAAAAAATAGAGCATTAGTATTGGTGATGCTAAAAAATCATATTACTATTTTTAACACTACCAATACTAAAAAGCATGCTGCAATGGTGGAGGGAAAGCCAAAAAAATTGGCTATTGAGCTACAATGCACAGCTAAAGATGGTTGTGCACTGTAGCTAAGATGGTAAAAAAAACAATATTTTATTAAAAGTTATATTATTTTACTATGTTGATGGTGGTGGTTGTTGTTTATTGTAATAGATATATTATTTTATTGTGTTAAATGCTAAAATAAAACCACTGATGTTGGATGTTTTATAAAGTGAAGTGGTAAAATAAATAAAGTAGTTTTTTGTAATGTCAAATTACTAAATTTTTGGCACCACTAATGCTGATGCTCTAACTCTCCAATGCCAATTAGAATTCCCTCATGAAATTTGGAATTTAGGGCCTGTTTAACAATACAGTATATATTTCTACAATACTTTTTCACCCACACATACTTCCATAATACTTAAACAATATTACTAGAACAAAATTATCAAACGAAACCTTATTTTCCCAGCACACCTAAAGAAGGAATTTTATATGACATAATTTTAAATTCTATCATCTGCCCAAATTCTACTTACAACTTTACCCAAATACAACCTAAAGAAAAGAAAGATGTGTTTTGTCCATTTTTAGTGAAAACGTTTTGCTTTAAAGCCATATATCCAAATGCATCATTTTCTTATCATTTCTTTCAATTGCTTTAATAGTTTATCCAAACGTACTGTTACGAATTAAAATTTGGACTTGTTGATTGGGACTGAACCACAGTGAGACCAAGGAGCCACGCCCCTTGAAATTTTTTTTTTTTAATAATATATATATAATTTAAAATTTTGTACTTGGCCCCTTCCAAAATTGAAAGTTATCCCAAAAGTTTATTGGTCTCTCTCGATTATGGGAATAATTTCTTATTTATCTAATTGTCAAATCTCAATAAACAATGTTTGTGATTGTAACATGGCTATAAAATTATGACGACTGTACGTGTTTCATTGTTTAGCTTTTTATTCAAATTATTGTATCTCTGTCACTCTATGTTTGGATTTTATATATGACTCTGCCTTTGGTATATTTTCACCATTTTCTACTTTGAGACCCAAAGTAGAAAAAGTTTCGTATTTCAGAATTTGGGTGTTTTTGTGTTTTTTTTTTTTTTTTTTTTTGGATAAACTGCAATTCATTACTAAAAGAAAGAAAGAACACGGGGGATAATCAGCCTTACAGATAGCCGTCAAGGCAGGAGGCAGATTATCCTTATTGAAGAAAAAAGACAATTTAGAACTTAAAGCATGCATACCTTAACTGGTTGGTGAGCTACACCATTGCAGGTTCTCTTTTTTATTTTTTTAGCAAAAGGTAAGTACCATTGCAGGTTCTCTTAACCCGAACAAAAGAACAGGAAACAAAATACACAGCTAAAGAAAGATTGTTATTGTGTTGTATGATTCCACGTAAAGGATTGTTCAGTTGTTTTTTTGTTTTTAAGAACTTTTTTTTGCATGCGTGTTCAGGTGTGTGACTTTTTTCCCCCTTAGAAACACATAAGCACTAATTATTTTTTTCAGTTAGAAGAATATTAGATATATATAATGAGATTATAAAATATTATTTTTATTTGATAGGTAGATTAGGGAAAAATCAACTACAATATTTCAATTTTTTCCAAAAGAAAAAATGCAAATAATTCAGAAGCCAAAACAAGCCTTCACAGTAAAATGGAAGATGATTTTGTAATGGAGAAATTATTCTCATTCTCACATGCTAAAACTTTTTCTGCTCAGACTTTGTCCTCCCTAAGAGAAAATCTTGATTCCGGCTGTGTGGACTCGCCTTGGAGAGAGGTAGAGGATAAATTGAAAAGATTTGAATATACTTTTATTCAATTTATCTTACACTTCTACAGTTTCTTTTCTCTACCCCTGTCTTGTTAAAAAGACAGTTTCGACACACTAGTTTTTTTGCTTAAAGGTTTTTACTGAAAACTTATTTGTTTAAAATTAGTTAAATTATAATTACTAATGACCCTTTTTTTGTCATATGGCACTTCGTGTCATCTCCTAAATAGGATATTTGATCCTCCAGTTTTCGGGCACTAAATATGTACCCAAAATAATTGTACCTAAAAAAAAAAAAATTTGAAGTTTAAGTGATAGTTCAACAATAATGGTATTCTTTGTGGTATCATATATTTGTAGTTCATCATCCTTTCACCTCCCTCACTATCTTTCCTATAAAATCAATAAATAAATAAATAAATAAGACTTCAAAATTTTCTACATAAATAAACGAGGACAATTATATGTAAACTGTACACAATGTGGCTAAAATTTACTACTTTAATAAACAAAAAAAGTATATTTTAAGTACAATGTACACTTTACTTGAATATTACAAACGAAAAAGTTTTTCAATCAAAAGAAATGGACATATAAAGTAGTCAAAAAGAGAGTTTATGTAAACATGTAGGTGGGGGTACATATTCCTGCCACCCAAATTGACATTTAACCATTAAGGAAGCGCCTTTTTTTTTCTTTTTCAAAAAAGAGTTAGAACATTAAGGAGATACTTGAGTTGAAGAAGTTTAGGTACATTTATTTGATCTGGTGTTGAAAGAAAAAGTCTATAGACACCAAAATTAATGACAAATTTCACATCAAGCTAATGTGGCAGATTATTAATATTAAATAAAAAAATTATGTTAATGGTGGATCTAGATAAAAATTAGTAAAAACTTGTCAATTCAAATATTTTAAAAATATTGTGAAAATTTTTGTAGATGTAATATTGCTCTTTGCAGACAAAGTGAATTCTGCGTTGTACTTAACAATGGGTCCATTAATCAAATTTAGCTCACAACCTAACATTCCCCCATGCACTTTCGAATTCAATCTCATAAAGTGGTACATCGAGAGCAATGCTCTATCCCCTCTTCTCACATAAGGGTGGGTCCCATCATGGGGCCCACTCCTAATGTGAAAGGAAGGAGCATTGCTCCAGAAGTACCCAATAAATTTCTCATAAAATGTTAGATTGTTTCTGTTATCTTCAATTGTTACAAGGACCAATTTGGAGCCCCATTTCCTCAAGTTCATGCATATAGAGTGAACTTTGCCAGTGAAAATTTGATGGCACGCACTATATCCATACCTACATGGCCTTCCCACAATGAAAAAACCGGGTCCAACTAAATGTGTATCCCTCCTTTAACACGTGTCCAGCACCCGTGCTACTTTTTGCAAGAAGCAAAGAATCTCATTTTTCAACCAAAGTGAAAACTGATTTGATAAACTCAAAGTCGCTTTCTTAGACTACTAGTGGGAAATTGAGACACAAAACTCTTTCCACCATTGACCTCAAGTCAGACATAGAAAATGAAAATGGCCAACAAGATACTTTACTTGGGAAGTTAAGCGAGGTGATACGAGTACGTGACATTTGTAAAGGAACCCATAGCTTATGATGAACAGTTCAATCACTTTGAGAGTGGGTGATTTTAGAAAAGAAATTAGTGACTCTAAATTATATTAAGTTGATTAAGTATGTGTTTGGATTGAGCTGAAGCTGCATCTTCATTTCTGGTTTCGCGTTTTGCCTTTTTTTTTTGTTTTTTTTGTCAGCCGCAACATTTGACTAGTCTTTCGTGAACAGTGCACTCGTGTACTGTTCATGGGTCTCACAAATACCAATTTTCAGCAACTTTTTCATTAAAAATGGGTCCCACAGTACTATTCACACATTTAAAAATTATTTCGCTACAATGTTTTCAGTTTCAGTTTTCAATTTTAACAAAAATAAGCTCAATCCAAACGAACCCTAAAGATATGTACGATGAATCTATAACTAGTACAAGAACAAGGGGAGGAAACGAGTTTCCTAGGACTATAAGTTTGTATCAATGATCAACATTAGTGATATTGTCAATGACAGACCTATGTATGGCTGAGGGGAGCCATCCCCCCCCCCCCCCAAAAAAAAGATTTTGAAAAACCAAAGATTAGTATGTATATCTACAAGAAGTCTAGAATTTTGTCCCTATAATTTATATTTTGGCCCCCCTCCCTCAATATACTTTTTAAATTGGCCCATGAAATCAAAACAGAAAACTTATTTGACCATTCCTGCATTCCATTTGCCCAATAAAAACAAAAACTTTAAGACAATCATTAGGACAATTCACAAAACCGGATAACAAAAAAATCTTTAGATAAGGTTTGGTCTCATGGATGGATCTCTCTTCCTTCTTTGATCTGATCTTTTCTCCCTCCTCTCTCTTTTTCTTTGCGCGCCTTGTGGTGCGTTGTGACTTGTGAGGTCGCTGCTACTCTGCCTTTCTTTAATCTTTAAGTGATAAAGGCAGAAAGTGGAAACTTTTATTCCAAAACTATCGGTGAAAATTTTTACAAGTAAAGATTAAAGAATCAGTCCAACTTGAATCGAACCAAAGAACCTCGAAGTTTAGAAACATTCATTTTTTCAGTTCTCTTTACAATCGTAATTTTAAAACCATGATAAATTCCTATAATTTTTTTATAAATAATTCGATAGCTACAACAAGAAGAAGGGGGGATTCAAACCCTACATGTATTTGTTTGGACACACTAAGAACTAAGAAGTGTAAGTTGAGTTACAAAAGTATTGATTATAAATCCTTATAATTAATATGACTTTTATTTTAGATTATGGGAAAGTCAATTACAATGTTTGATTTATTTATAAGAAAAAATACAAATTATTTGAGAACCAATACTAATGATGCAACTTTTAGTATTAACATACCAATTTCTAAAAATTTTCAAAAAAAAAAAAACTTGGCCCCCCCTAAGTTCAAATCCTGGTTCCGTCCCTGGATATTGTGATGTGGGTTACTTTTTACCATTAGATTTTGTAGTTGCTGTGTGTCCATCTGGTTAAAAGTGTGAGAGAATTGGAGGAAATTTAATGGGAAATGAGCTGGTACCAAAAAAAAAAGTTTTCCATGTTGTATAAAACTTTCTAAAATAATATATTACCAAATGTCCTAAAAACACCCGCTAATAAAACATTTTTGAAAGATAAAAAATATTTTAAATTCAATCTAATAAAACATTGTAATGGAACAATATTTATAACGAGATTTATAAAATTTGAAACAAATAAACTATCAATTTATTACATGTACCTAAATTTTCCACTTTTATACGAATCTTTGTAACCCCATTTGTTTCCAACCATCACAAATTAAGAGGCTATAAATGGTGACATTAACTGCATGGTGCACAAATTAAGAAACTGTTTGTTTTTAGACCCCTTAAAACACAACTAAATTAACCTAGTTAATTAGCTAAGTGATTACTTAGTCAAATTATCAAATCTAGGTCAACATAAATATATAATATCATTGTAAAGTGCGGAAAATAAAGAACACAACAATATGATAACCCAAGAAAACCAAACCAGTAAAAAACCTAGGGAGGATTTAACCTAACTATTTTCAAGGTAAACCAGATCCATTATGAAAGAATTAAAGTTTACACAATAGCAACTTAGACTACTAACATCCTATTACTACCTTGAGTCAAAAACTTACTACCACGACCACGTGACAGCTCCGAGTCCACAGACTACTTCTTTCTTGGATTCACAGCAAGTACAAGCACTCTGCTTATGTATCTTTAAGCTCTTGAAGCAACAACTGAATTGCTCTCGACATCAATCTTGAGTTTGGAAACCCTAAGTATATATGAAGGCAAACACTTCTAGATCTCACAAGAGATTCACACACACAGCATAAAGAGCAACAAAATCCTTAGAGAGCTTTTGGGTACAAAACTCTAAATACAAAAGAGGTACAAGAGGCACTCTAATCTCTCCCTAAAAACTTATAAAAACATTTTAGGGTTTCCTTTGTATATAGGAGTGTTTTACTTGAAACCCAATACGTTTAAGTAGAGTTTAGGTTGAATTGGAACTCTGCAGAAAAATTAATCTGCACATGGTTCGATCGATCGAGTCTAATTTTCGATCGATTGAGCCTTACTGATTTAGTCCAATAAATTCTACAATCACTCAATTCCAATTTTACAAATAAACATACTTTGAGCAAGCCTAAACTTAGACTCTATATTTTGATCATGGTTTGCCAACATAATACAAATTAAAGTTCTAATACATTAGTTCTTAAAGTCTTAGAACCTAACAGAAACTATGAGAGCATTCCCATCAAACATCTTAAAAATTTTGACATTTAGCATCTAAAACACTAACTTTATAACATATAACACATCACTTTATAATATCTCTTACATCAAAACTTCTATTTTTTTAATACTTCATTTAAATATTCTTTCTTTATCATTTTTTATTCATTTTTTTATTCTTCCTCTCTCTCTCTCTGTCTCTCTTTTTCTCAACGTAGCACTGCCAACCACCACATCCACCCACCCATACCACAACCACTGCATCCACCCACCATCGCTACCACCAGCCACTAGCCAGATCCACCACAACCACCAAAAAAAAACAAAAACAAAAAAACAACAACAACAACAACAAAAACACCACATCCAAAGCCACCGAATCAACCCAGACCCACAAATCAACTCAGCACCCAGACTTCTCGACCTTCAACAACTACCTCTCCCTCACGCACCTCGCCAGCGAGATCAACGACCGCACCACCATAATCGTTTGCGTTGTTGACAATGCCGCCATGTCCGATCTCCTCACCACACACCCTTCCATCTACACCATCAAAAACATCCTCTCCCTCCACATCCACCGACCACATCTTGGACACGTCTGTTTGTACGGTTGTTTACCTTGAGCAAAGCCAAAATCTTGGACGGTTGTTTACCTTGAGCAAAGCCAAAATCTTGGACACATCTATTTGTATGGTTGTTTACCTTGAGCAAAGCCAAAATCTTGGACACCACTTCACCCATCAACCTCTTCTTCAAGTTGAAGTCATCACAATACATCCAATCCCGAAACCGAACCCCAAACCATCCGTGCCGTTTTGGTCTCAGAACAACATCATCCTTATCTACGTTTCGTCGAGGATTTTCTAAACGTGGAGGTGGAGCTTGCAGCGTCTATCGTCGGAGAGCTTCGATTCGCGATGGAGGTAGTAGTCTAGAAGGTGAAAACAAGAGCGTATGGTGGTCTAAGAAGGAGAAAGTGAAAGAGAGAGGAAAGCAGTGGAGAAGAAAGGCACAACACAAGAGAGAGTGAGAGAGAGAAAAAGAAAAAAAATATTAAAAAACTCTAGCATCTTGCTACATTAGGGTGTCAAAGCTGAGATTCCACTGTAGCTCAATGCTAAAAATTTTAAGATTTAACATATTTGATGTAGATGTGTTTTTATCATTTGAGATGTTAAAAATGTTAAAAAATAGCATTTAGTATTTTTAGCACCTTAGATAAGAATGCTCTAAATGTAATTTCTTCTGCAAGATTGTACCCTTAAAGTACTTTACCAACTTTACCCATGTTTCAACTTTTTATATAATTCTTTGCATGCTCATTTGTTTCCAACCATCACAAATTTAGAAGCTATAAATGATAGTATTTAAGAAGCTATAAATGCTGTTCCTTCAGCAAGATTGCTTGAGCATTATTCAAGCAGCCATCAGGTAGAATCCCTAGTTGAAAATTTTGTGACTTGCTTGAGGGAGGTTTTTTTAAATGGAGTATTTTGAGTAGCTTCATTAAATTATTTTTTTGCATATTATTACAATCCTAATTCAAATTTACATTGTCACAAATATTCTGTCAATTTAAATCCTAAAACAAGTTAGGTATTAAGACATGCATAAGTTAACAGTCCAAAGTCCAAACTCAAGATTTGTGTGGCTCATACCCTGCCACAACACTAAATTTTTTTACTCGATTCTAATGTAATTTGGACTACCATGAACCATGATAGCCAGTGCACGAACCATGATAAGTAATATATCTATTAATTAATTAAACAGATAAAAAGCAAAGAAATCCCATCATTAAAGTTTGCCTTTATAAGGAGACCAAAGTCCAGAACACATCCAAGTTCAAGGCCAAGAAGAAAGGCAAATTCTAACCCACATGGATGTGGAGAATGTCTTTCACATGACTGGTGGTGTTGGTGTCACCAGCTATGCCAATAACTCATCACTCCAGGTTTACCTCTCATTTCTTTTAGACTTGCTGTCTAGTGTTTATTCATAGGACCGACCCTAATTAATATGTTGAGAATATATAGCCAATCTCAAAATTTTGGAACTAAGGCTATGGTTGTTGTTCTATTACTTTACCTTATTTTTCTTTTCTAATATTCTTTAACAGAAGAAGGCATCTGATATAGTGAAGCACATAACTATGGGAACAATACAAGAACTTTTTCTGACAACTACTCCAAAGAGCTTGGGCATAGCTGATCTTGGTTGCTCTTCTGGACCCAATACCTTAACCTTCATCAAAGATATCGTTGAAGCTGTTGAAAGGACTAGCCGCAAAATCTTGCACCCACCACCAGAGTTTCGTGTCTACCTTAATGATCTTCCAACAAATGACTTTAACTCAATCTTTAAGGCCTTGCCCGAATTCTACAGGGAGCTTAAAAAAGAAAAAAATGGTGGGTGTCCCTTTATTTTCATAGGTGGTTATGCTGGCTCTTTTTATGGAAGACTTTTCCCCAACAACTCTTTGCACTTCATCTATTCATCCTACAGTTTGCACTGGCTCTCCAGGGTGAGAAGTTAACTTTTCTCTTTTACATTTTTCCTTTTTCGACATCAGAATTCAGAAATAATGAAATTATGAAAGTGTGAGAAAATAAAATTATAAAGAAAGAAAAAGCTGAATCAAGAAAATGAAAATGAAAAAAAAAAAATTTTACGTTGTTTAGTTATTTTTTGAGGGCAAATTTACGTTGTTTAGTTAGAGAGTCTACTTAGACTAAATATATCACTTTACCAAACTTTAGAATGAGAATATAACAAAAATGAAATTTATGTGGTTCCACTTGACAGCTTATAAAGTTTTTAAAGTTCATATAGACTCAGTTTTATTTTTAAACTCTATATTTTACAATGAACAATATGGTTCAAGAAAACATAGAGTATATATAAAAGATTAAATCATTCACTATCACATATTACAAGAATTGAAGTACAAATAGAATTAGGATTTCTTCGTACAAGAATTGAAGTACAGATAGAATTAGGATTTCTTCGTTTGCCTGCTAAGTAGGTTTGAACTTGGGCTTGACTAGGGATCGAGTGGGCCATGATATCTTAACAAAAAGCATGCTTATTATTAACAACAAAGTCATGCAGGTTCCTCCAGGTCTTAAAGATGAGCAGGACAGATCAATAAACAAAGGCCATATTTACATCTCTGAATCAAGCCCTCCACAGGTGTCCCAGGCATACTTTAAGCAATTCCAGGAGGACTTCAATTTGTTCCTTCGCTCTCGGTCTGATGAGCTAGTTGTCGGGGGACAAATGGTGCTGATCTTGCTTGGTAGGAGAGGTCAAGATCATGTTGACAGAGGCAACTCTTTCTTATGGGAACTTCTCTCGCTCTCCTTTGCCAAATTGGTTTCAGAGGTACGTAAGTTCGGGCCATTAAATCCCAAATTATGTTCGTATGGAGAGTAAAGTTTACACGCTGAAATGTCACCAATTACAAACCAAAAAAAAAAAAAAAACCAATTCAAACACTAATATTCATTAATTATGTTTATTGTTATTTCAGTTTGTAAGTTTTACATAATAAAATTTGTAATAATTTTAGCATTTTTGTCTATACCAACACCAACACACATAAGTTATTAACCTTTTTGTTTTTTTGGTGGGGTCAAATTTTAAAGGGAGAAGCTGACGAAGAGAAGCTTGATTCTTATGATGCGCATTTCTATGCACCATCAAAGAACGAAATAGAAGATGAAGTACGAAAGGAAGGTTCTTTTGGGTTAGATCAAGTTGAGATGTTTGAAATAGAGAGGGAGGACAAAGATGGTGTGAGCTATGGAACAGCGGTTGCCATGGCAGTTAGGGCCATCCAGGAATCAATGATTTGCCAACATTTTGGAGAAAGGGTTTTGGACAATTTGTTTTACAACTACGGCAGAATGTTGGATGAGGAAATGACTAAAGAAGAAATCAAGCCCGTCTCTTTTGCTCTTGTTCTAAGAAAATTAAAGTGAAGTTGATATTTCAGCATGGGTTTTGCTGTCAGCAATTTGATTAAATACCATCATAGGTAAATGTGGCCAATGAAACCATGTCCATTGGTAAACCATATACTTAATTTCCTGACAATGAAACCATGATACTTTCTGACTGGCTGATAATTATCCCCCTTTTTTTATTTATAATTTTCATCCTTTACTGCTAAGCGCATTTTACTTATCAAATATGTTTATCGGATGCTGAATTGCACTCGTTGAAGAATCGATTAGGTTCCACTGTATTGGAAAGTAGCAAAAGAAAATTAACAAAAACTCCACTTTAATTTAATGTTATGCGAGTTTCCAAAAAAAGGTATATTAATTGCAATAATAAAAAACTCAACATTAACCCATACACTGTAGCACTTATTAACCGTCTTAAACAAAGCCATTTTCCTTTTAAAAAAATAATTATTAGTCACCCGTGTAATTAAAAAAATAATTATTAGTCACCCGTGTAATCACAACTTCAATTATTGTGCGGTTTGTTCAGGCGTTAAATTTCATAATCAAAGAGTTTTTTATTAATTAAAAAATATATATAATCAAAGATTTAAAAATGTCTAATATATATCATATGGTTTTATCCTTGTAAGAAGCAAAATCTCATATGAACATCCCATACTTTCAAACATGTCACTTCAAACCCCACAGATTTGAGACCATAGGTGGTTTTGTTTAGTACAATAATGAAAATCTTTTTTTTTTTTTTTTTTGAGAAAGCAATAATGAAAATCTGTGGTAAAGAGTTAAAAATGTCAAATATATATCATATGTTTTTATCCTTGTAACAAATTAAATCTCATTTGAACATCCTATACTTTCAAACATGTCACTTCAAACCCCACAGATTTAAGACCATAGGTAGGTTTTGTTTAGCACAATAATGAAAATCTGTGGTTTAAAGTGATACATTTTAAAATATGAGATTTAATTTGTAAAGGATAAAACTGGTCTTTTCTTCTTCTTTTATTTTTCGGAATTTTCCTTAAATATTAATAAAATAGTATAAAGATAGTTGTGTAAAAAACCTTGTGTAAAATATGCTTCATTTGTTTCGATGGAAAACCTTGTGTAAAAATAGTTTTCCGTGTTTTCCAGTGTTTGATAGCATAAAAAAAAGATGAGTCAAAAGAAAACTATCATTGGTCAACATAAAAAGTATGGCTTATTTTTAGACATTATTTTCCATTAAATTTTTTTGGAAAACAATTCTATCTCACAGCAAGCTAAATAAAGGAAGTTAGGAAATTGTTTTTCAACTCATTTAAAATTACTACCAAACATTGGAAAATGAGATAATTTATAGAAAATAATTTTTGAAAAATAACTTATTTTCTATAAAACATCATTATTGAAACAAACAAAGCGAAATAAGTGTATGTGCGTTTTTTTTGTTTTTTATTTTTTTTATAAACAGGAAATTATATATATAAGTTAATGAAAATAAACCAATCCAAAGAAACACTTAAAAGATACAAGATTAAACCTACGAGAGATAGGAAACTATTTTACATCCTATAACACATCCAAATATAATGTATCACAATATGATCAAAACACGCATTAAGCCTCCATCTGCATACAATAACAGTTAAATTATTTCTACAATGATTAGTTTCTCTTTATACATGTCTCACAGATACCCTTCTAGCTCTAGAAAACCAACAATCTAAAACGACCTAAAATAACATGGAGAAACAAACGGTAGACTCGTAATTAATTTTAAAATAAGTATCATTGAGCTCCACATCCGACAAAATCACCACCTGAGGGGCTTGGTAGGAGCTTCTCTCAAACTTTCATGCCTGACTAAGTGTTATGATCCTAGTATCCCACATGAATTAAGTATAAACTTAATCATGTGTTTATAAGCTCTTGGACACCCTCCTTTTACAAGCCGGTTTCAATGGTAAGTTCTACCTATAGGTTTGTAACATTTGATATTGGAGGTAACCACCACATCAAGTAATCGAACGTAGCCTATTGAGTAGGGGATCAAATGAGTTGTAGTTTTGTGGTCGGATCTCAAAGGGGGCAACCTAGCGGCTAGAGGGGTGGAGTTCAAGTAGTGGTAGCCCGAACTTTTCTAAGTGGTCCCGCGCCATGTGTCCCAGGGATTAAGTAGATTGGGGTTAACGAACACATGCAAGACCCTTCTTTTAGTTCATCAAAAAAAAAATTCGGGCAAAATTGAGCCAATGAACCTCCTCCACACCTAAGCTTGAGCCCAAGCTCTCCACCACTACAATTCACTTACAATTTCTCCCACAATCCCCCATCTCTCTCATTTTTCACAAGCAAATGGGTTTCACACAATACTCTATTAATCCTGATGGATATACACATGTGAATGAAGTATCACATTGAATAATAATGAGAAAAATGAGTGGTTAATATAACACAATTGAGCACATACCCATTAGGCTTAGGCCTTTTTTTTTCTGGCTTAGGCCTTTTGGGTAAAATTTTATCTCTATATGTTATATTAATTATTCAAGGAAGCTCCCCAAGGTGTTTATCTTCCCAACAAATCCATGTGAGACAAACTTTGCATCTTGCTATTTTTTTTCTTTTTTTCTCCCAAGTTAAGTATGTCGTATAATGGGTAAAAAGAAATAGTAAAGAGAACAGCAAATTTAACATATATGAATGGAATAGACATATTGAATGTCCTCTCAAAGTTGAGACCCTTAAGGGTGTAAATTAACAATTTTAGAACAAAAATAACCAAAATGATAACAAACTCACACTAATAGGGACTTAAAAGTATTTTTGACTATAAAAAAACATGTCAACAACAATCATGGAAGTCGAATTGTCATGTCAACCCACAAACAAATTTCACTTCTCTCAGGGGCCATGACCCAAACAATCTCCATCACCTGTCAAACAAACCCAACCTCAACCATCTTCACATTCATCGGCAAGCTCTTATGCGCAAATATCTTCTCATTGTTATCTTTTTTTATAACCTGTTTGGTTTTACACTAAGATGATGCATTTGGTTGGAGGGAAGATAGGAGGGACAGAAAATAATGAGAAGATAACTTTTGGATTTGTTTGGTTAGGAAGGAAAATAAGAAGGATTTTGGTGGGGCTAAGGCATTTTCTCCCCAAGCCCACCAAAAATTGATCTCTCCAAAATGGAGAGAAAACACCACTGAAAACTTATTGTTGGGTTCAGCCAACTGATTTTACAAAATTAACCCCATTATTAATAACTCTCACCTACCCATCTAGCCCATTCTTCATCACCTTCAACCAAGAACCACAATTCTTTATCTCTTCTAGTCTCTTTTTCCACTTCTCTACTCAGATGCGACCCAGTATGTCTCACTCTTCTTAAATACAAATTGTCTACCAAGTTATGAAAAAAAAAAAAAAACATGTCCAAGTTTTTATGGTTTTTTTTTTTTTCCCACCTAGCAATATAATATAATTTATAATAACAAAGAAAAATAATATAAGTTTATAGGTATGATGTTTTAATTTTTATAAGATGTTATTTTATTAATTTTAATTAATAATAAGTAATATTTTTTTCTTATTTAATGAGTACAAAGAAATTATTTCTTACATATTATATAATTAGGGTAAAAGAGTAAATTTATATAAACTACCTTTATATCCTCCTGTAAGGACACGATTCCTTTGCGGCCCACTAACATTTTTGGGCTCACACAATAAAGGTCCCTCACAATATGATTTGTAGAGAGTGGGCTTGAAAAGCTAGCCGCTGGTCAAGGGGCGATGCCCGGTCATGGCTTTAGAGGAGTTCATGTAAAAAAAAGAGTTGGGCTTGAACATTTAAGCCCTAAGGTGTCGCGCCCTATGGCATGGGTCTCCTCGGAGTTAATCCGAGGACCATTGAGGCCTTATCCCGGTTACCCCACGACGGACTTTCTTCAGTGAAGTCCGGAATCGTTGAGAGGTTCTTCCCCATGTCAATTGTAAGGACACGATTCCTTTGCGGCCCACTAACATTTTTGGGCTCACACAATAAAAGTCCCTCACAATATGATTTCTAGAGAGTGGGCTTGAAAAGCTAGCCGCTGGTCAAGGGGCGATGCCCGGTCATGGCTTTAGAGGAATTCATGTAAAAAAAAGAGTTGGGCTTGAACATTTAAGCCCTAAGGTGTCGCGCCCTATGGCATGGGTCTCCTCGGAGTTGATCCGAGGACCATTGAGGCCTTATCCCGGTTACCCCACGACGGACTTTCTTCAGTGAAGTCCGGAATCGTTGAGAGGTTCTTCCCCATGTAGTCTCTCTCTTTTTGAGGTGGGATGGGCTCCCCTTTAGATTTACTTACTTTCTTATTTTATACTAGCTTGCATTCGTTGTCCTTCGTCCACGTGTAGGGTCAATCTTTACGAAAACTGACATTTGTCCCATCAGTCCAATCCCGGAATTGTTGGGGATGGTTTGATAAAGCTGCAGGGTACGGCTCTGTCAGGCGCTGGGTCTTATCTGGAAGGGTAGTAAGGATAACTTCCCCAAGATATTTTGGATCTCCTTACAAATTCGTCCCTATACCAGTTTTGCCCCTGTATTTCGATGGGATTCCGGATCTGCCGAGGACTAAACTGTCCTCGGCTGCCTCCCAAAAACTGTTTGGGCTCTGTATTGTAGAGTTTGGGCCACAGCTCTCCTCGGATTGGGCCTTCGGATCTTCCAGGAGCAACTGGGCTTGGCCCTTAAATTATTGGGCCCCACAATACCTCCCATTTTTTTCCTCAATTAAATAAAAAAGTTTTTCATCCCTTCACTTTTTCATCCCTAAAACCAAACACCTAGGAGAAAAACCAAATTTTTTCAATCGTCCCACTTTTCCATCCTCCCACTATTTTCTATCATTCCACTTTTCCATGTTTTCCCATGTTTGGTTGGGGTGCAATATTGGAGTGAAAAACTCTTTTATTTGGTTAAAAAAATGAAATGATAGAAAATTATGTTTGTATAAATTTAGATGCAGTAATCAAAAGCCCACTTTCTCCTCCATTTTCTCCTCAATTTGAGGAGAAAACTCCCTCCTCATAAAAATTGGGCCCGGAAAGAAAATTTTTCTACTCCCATTTTCCATTCCTCCAACCAAAGTTGGAACTAATAATTTTTGCTTAAGAGGGTGTGGTGGGCCTTTTATCCGTTGTTGGGCCTTGACCCCTCCTGCCGTGCTTCGGCCCGTTAGTTTGAGGTAAAAGAGTAGAGACTGGCCTTGTTGGGACTACGCTTCAGGCCAGCTTGTGCACAAGTTAAGCCAACCTAATGTACATGAATCCTGGCATTAGCAGTGTGGGCTGAGCTTATGGCATGGCCACAACAAGAACAAGTATTACAAATGTTATGGCAATAATACAAAATAGCATGGTAACTACAATACTAAATGGAATAAATAAAACTAACGCCGAGAAAATGGTTAATAGAGTTACAACAAAATAATACAATAAATAGAGATAATACTACAACAGAAAAGGATTTTACGCTGGGGGGGGGGGGCAGAGATAAGCGGAAAAAAAAAATTCAAATACGCATTTATACCAACCAAAACAAATACCCAAAAATCATTGTTTCTTAATATATTAAGATACACTCATCTACCAACAAAAAAAAAAGACACGAAACACTATTGTTTCTTAATACAATCATCTATGAAAAGGGAACTCGATGCTCTTTCAAATCTTCAAAATCATCTATAATTGAATCCAAACTAAATGTCGAAACTATTTCCTTTTCAATGTATAACATCAAAGAGTCCATCAAAAAATTATTTTATATTTTGTTTCGAAGGTTAGTTTTGACAACTTTCATAGCTGAAAATGTCCGCTCTATAGTAGCAGTAGAAACTGGAAGACTAAGCACAAGTCTCACCATTCTATAAACAAGTTTGTAGTATTCTGAGTTTCCAATTCTCACTAACCATTGATACAACTCAGATAAACTATTCAATTTTTTGAACTCTGGATCTTGGACTACATTATGCTCAAAATGACAAAGCTCCTTCTCCAACACTTGTTTGTCATAATCTGTGAAATCTTGTGGATAGAAATTCTTTACCAACAAACAAAGATCACTACTTCTGAAAGATTTTAATGCCTCTCGAGGTTCTAAAACTAAGCTAAGCCTAAGTAACTCCATTGCATCTTCATTAAACCGATGATTTAGTTCCTATAGTTGAGAATCTATTGCAGCATAAAAAATATTTACTCGATAATGATGCTCAATTGTAACATTATCTTGCTGATTACGAGCTCGACTTCGCCTCCCAACATAACAAGCATTCATATCTAGGACATTAATGCAATGCTTCTCACAAAATGATATCACAGTGGTGAGTAAGCCATCCCCTCCATCATCTCTAAATTTTTGGATAAGTGCTTTAGTAGATGAAACCAATGTTATTAATTTTGTTTCGTTCCGGCTGGAACGGCCGGAATTTCTCGTGCCAGTGTGCAATCCAAAATGGTACTACCACCCATTCCACCTCAGGTCAAATTCCAGCCTATTTCGGGTTGTTTCAGCCATTTCGGTCAATTCCTGCGAATTTCGGGTGGAATAGGAATTTCGGCCAGTATTGGTTTTGCCTTTAAAAAAAATAAAAATCTATCCTGCAACTATGTTTTTTTACATCTCAAATCAAATGTTCATAGATCCATTCACACATGTAAAGCTTCTATTTTGACAAGATCTAAAGCTTTAAATTCATAAGAAAATAATCACAACCCAAAAAGAAATTAAGAAGAGAGAAGGAAATTAACAACAATGGTAGTGTCCAACCTTCACCTTCATCTGTTGCATGCTCTATCTTTTCTCTTCCCTTTTCATTTTTGGCTTTATTTTCTTTCTGCACTACATTGTCTTCACGTTTCGTCAAACCTTCAGAGTGCTAAGAGCTTGAGACTTTTTTCTTTGTTAAGCTGAATGCTAAAAAACTGAGACTTGTTATTTCTGAACAATGTGGTTTGGTAAAGTTTTGAATGGCTCCTACTTCCAAGATATAATTGTCTTTTAGTGAATCTGAAATTTATTATTTTATTTATTTTTTGAATGGTGGGATGGACTGATGGGTTATTACTTATTAGTATCTACTTGCCTATTGAAGTACATTGGATATCAAATGTAGGCATGGAGTTTTCTTTACCACACAATGTGAGGGAATTAATTTATTATAATAATAAGTATGAAAAAAAAATTATACTCTATATATATATATATATATTTTTTTTTTTTTTTTTCAATCCGAAACACTTTGAAACGGTACATTGAAATTGGCCAGTACTGAAATATTCCGTTCCACTGGACAAACCGAAATGGAATTAATAACATTGGATGAAACTATATGCATGGCATTTAAAATGTCTTGAGATTGGCTTTGCAAAGCTTGACAAAGTTTATCAGTGATCTCCATAGTTTCCTTCTCAAAATGCAAGATAAAGACCAATTCAAATGAAGTTAAACCATCATAAGCTGACTCTGCTTCTGCCCGATGTTCTCCATCACTTGCATCATCAATTATATTTAGTAAAACTTCAACAGATGAAGTAAACATCCTTAATAAGCTAGAAACTAATCTAAAATGTGAACTCCAACGTATTTCTACAGGTTGTTGTAAAGTGCCAATTTGATTAAGTCCACTTCTAGTCTCAAGCTCTTCAAGATCAATCAAACGTGATATTTCATTAGCATTGGCAACTTTCAATTGCTCATTATGCTTGCATGAAGCATTAACATTTTTTATCACTAAAAGTAATTTAAGAAAAAACCCACTAATGGGGACAACTTGTTTTGATGCTTTTACTAATGCCAATTGTAAGCGATGTGCAAAACAACGGATGTAGTAAGCATATGAGCAATCATTCAAAATCAAAGCTTGTAATCCATTCCACATACCTCGCATGTAGCTTACTCCATCATATCCTTGCTCTTGAATATTTTGTATATCTAAGCAATGTTGAGATAACAAAGAATATATCCCCTTCTTTAGAGTCAAAGCCGCAGTGTCAACAACGTGAATAAGGCCAAAAAAACATTCCTTCACAATGCCTTCTCTATCAACATATCTAAAAACCACAACCATTTGCTCTTTCATGGACTTATCACGAGCTTCATCAACCATTATGCAAAACTTTACATCACCAATTTCTTCCCAAATTGCCTTCTTCACTTTGTCTAGGTAAACATGTAGAATTTCCTTTTGAATCTTAGGTGATGTGTAGGTTGCATTTTTGGGAGCTTTTTCTATTATGTCAGCAACCTTCTCATTCCAAAAAGTGACAATGTTCAATGCTTCAAGAAAGTTCCCACGATTAGATGAACTAAAGCTCTCATCTCGACCTCTAAATGATATAGCTTGAAAGGCAAGATGTCGAACAATATAAATTGAGGCCTTCAATTGCAACCGATTATTTTCAATTTGTTCAGTAGTGAAATGATCAACTACCTTTTGTAAATGTTGCCATTGGTTCATCAAATCCTTACACATTTGCTTGGCAACTCTATGAGCTAAGTTAGGATCTCTTCCTATATGACCTTGAAAATAACAATTTTTGCCCCCAACTTTTTTCCAATTTCTAAATCCACCAACAATGAATGTATTTTGTCCCATGACCCCATTTGGATTATGAAAGACAATGCAGGGTAGACAATAAGCTACATCTTTCGTAGGAGAATATTCTGGCCATGTTGAATAATATTCAAACCAAAAAGCTTGAAAGCTACGATTGTGTTTTTCATTTTTTTTGTATGTCTCTAATGGAGGTTGGTGTGGACCATTTTTAATGTAAACCCGTCGAATTTCATCACGTTGATTAACATGATATTCCCATATTTGTTTATGTGTTCCAAGATCATAATCCAAAGAATCAAGATCAACTTTTTGAAATTGTGTTTGAGAGATATGGTTATTTTCCGGAATAGCGATATCAACATTTTCTGGAATTGGGGAATGGATATTTTTTGGGATTGGAACATCGACATTTTCTGGAATTGGGGAATGAATATTTTCTAGAATTGGAACATCCACATTTTTTGGAATTAGAATAGCAACATTAATTGTTGGCAATCCTATGTTGACTTCTAAAGAATTTGAATCTTTTCTTTTGAAAAAATCAAACATTGTAGTTGATTTTTTCGTGATCTACAAATAAAATAAGAATCATATATATTATCTCACAAACGGTTGTTGTTACTAACTAAAGACAAATACTAGAATCTAGGTAATATGCATGATGCATTTAATTATGAATTTAGTATTTCTCACTTCTTTTCAATTTATAAATTTATCTAATTTTGCATTATGAGTTAACAATAGGAGCAAGTGAATCACTGTTATTTTCTTAAATTTGTGTGACAATTTTCTATATTATATGATTTTTTTTTTCTTTTGTCTTTGGTCTTTGCCTTTATTTATCTCTTTGTCTTTGTCTTGTCTCCATATTTCTAACATTGACCCAATCCCACTACTGACACTATAAATTTATTCTGCACTGCCAACAAAAACCTTTCCTAACTTTACCAATTTTTTTTTTTGTCACTTGTCCTATTATTGCCCAACTACCAGTCAACAAAGAACAAACAGTCAAACACTACACTAATATATTCTCTAATCTCTACAAACTCTATTCTCTCTCTCTATTTATCTTATCTATATAATATGAGAGAGAGAGAGAGAGAGAGAGAGAGAGACTCACAAACACAAAGTGACTGAGAGTCACAAAGCCAAAAAGCCAAAAAAAAAAAAAAATACCACAGGCAATCAAGCATAGATTCAATTCACAATCACCAACATCAGTTCATCACTCATCAGTAAAAACATAAACACCACAAGTCCACAAGCACAGATTGTTAGATTCTGAGATTCACAAACACTATGTTAGGTTTTGAAGGAAATGATAGATTAAATACTTATGAACTGTGAAGGCTAGAGCAATGAAGCTGGGCTAGGCAGATCGAGTAACCAGCAGCAAGATAGGTCTCACATGGCAACGTTGATGTGGCCGTTTCCTATTTGGGTATTTGACAACTAACAAGGACAGGTTTGCGAGATGGGTGGCGATGTGGGCAGCGAGATGGGTCTCTCTCGTGTGGTGGCGGCGTCACAGCATGAGCGGCGGCGTCATGGAGTGGGTAGGGAGATCGCCGAGATGGGTCTCTACTCTGAGTACTCTCTAAGTCTCGCCTCTCACTTTCTCTATCTCGCCTCTCTCTTTTCTTTTCTTTTTCCTTCGTTTTTTGCTTTTTCCGTTTGGCTTTGGACTGCTAGGTTTTCTTCTTCTTTTTTTCTTTTTTTCTTTTTTACATTTTTTTTTAAGACTTACATGGGCTCTTGCCTCCTGGGCTGGCCGGCTGGGATAGGGATGGTTCATGATTTTTGGAAGGAGGCCTGAGCTACAAAGTAAAGGGGGCCCAAGTCTTCCTTTTTTTTTTTTTTGAAAATTTTACCTACTAATTTTTTTTTTTTTTTTTGGCCCAAGGGGGGGTGCCTGAGCCCCCTTAGGCCCCCCACCTGGGTCTGTCCCTGGATGTCATCCCAACAAAACATTTCTCCCAAAGAAGCTTGAGCGGGAACTCTAGAATAGACCTCATTTTCTCCCCACCCTCTGAAAACCTTAACCCGTGGCCTACCTCCCATGTATAGGCTAGGTATAAGTAGGTGGTGTCCTGGCCCTTTATGCATGCTCCACTCCGTCTGAATTTGTTTCTTTCTAGCCTTCACACCATTTCTACTACCTTTGCGTTTGTTTGATTCTACTATACTAGTTGATGTTTTGATCTTGCCATATCACTTCATTGTGTTTGCTATAGCTTTACCTCTCTTTTTATTTCTTATTACCCCGTGGGCTTGCAAGTTGATGTTCCTGCTGTGTCAGCCCATTTCTTTATCAATCATTTGCTCCCCACTTTCCAAATTTTTACCTCTTTTGGGCTTGTTGGCCAACATTCCTGTCATGCCAGCCCATTTTACTACTTTATTCCTTAGGCTTCCTCAACCCATTTACTTCTTCTTTACCTCTTTTACTCCTATGGGATTTTTGCTAAATTTTGTGGGCTTCCTCAGCCCATTTTCTACATCTTTACTTCTTATTACCCTTTTAAGCTTATTGGCCATTAAGCTAGCCCATTAAGTTTACCAATTCATTCCCTAGGCTTCCCTGGCCCATTTACTTCGTCTTTATCTCTTATTTTTCTCATGGGCTTACTACTTCATTCCTTAGGCTTTCTCAGCCCATTTACTTCTTCTTTACCTCTTTTTATTTTCATGGGCCCGCTAGCCATCAATCCTGCTGCTTTTGCCCATTGGGCTTGTTTCCTTATTTCTTTTACTTCCTTCTCACCTTCTCTATTGTTGGGATTATTCTACTGTTGGGCCCTTTGTCAAAAAATGGGCATCAACATTCAGCCCCCTGAGCATATGGATTGCTCCTGCAATTCATATGCGAATGCTCATGTAATTTTTTTTTTTTTTTTTTGTCGGATTTTATTAAACAGTGGACCCCGCCTTGTTTCCTTTTCTGCCATGCACAGACTTGTCTCTTCAAGTTTCTCAATTTAGCAGTTATCTTGATACACAACCTTTGTTTCATCAATGTGATGCTTCTTTTGATGGCTGACCCGTTGCCTCCCTTCATATCGCTTTTTTTTGTCTCAGCCTTTTCGTTTTTCTTTTCCTCATACTTTTCCCCACTTTCTCACAATCTTTCATTTCTCGTTCCCTTCACCATCTCACCTTCCCAAAATTTCTCTACCCATTACCTTTTCCATTCAATCCGTCTTCCATGTCGCCGGTGAAGGGTGAAAGTTCTTCCCACTATAAAGGGAAGAAGGTTGCCACCAATGATCCACCCACCAAGACCGTGGGTGGAGAGGCTCCCCATTCCGAATCGGACCATTTCAAGGAGGAGGAAGGGGGTCACGATCCGAATAGTGAGTGTCCTCCTCTCATCGACCTGTGGTATAATATCCATATTCACTTTCCCGTGGTGTCCAATGACTATTCACCTCCTCCACCAGGCCATGTATGGCTTTCTCTTTGCCACCGTGATTCCAAAGTCCCTTTGGCTTCCTCTATTCTCGGCCTTGACATCCGCCAAGGGACCTCACTACCAGTGCCCATTCTCTTCGAATTTGGGTCGGGTACGTCATTGGGTTGGAAAGAGTGGGTGGACATGAAGTTGTCCGATATGGGTTTTATGGCGGCGTTATAGTAAGCCGGTGTATTGAAGGCCATCGTTTCCTCCCGGTGTTTGTCTAACTATCGAGATTTGTTCAATCTCCGCCACTTGGTCCGTCAGTGGTGTAACGCCACCCATACCTTTTTCCTTTCTTGCGGTGAGATCATCGTGACTTCAGAGGACATGGACAATCAACTTTTGCTATCCATCCTTGGTGACACGGACCCAAACAACATCGAGCTTTCCACCGAGGAGGAGGTCGTGGAGACCGAGTTAAAGAAAGGGATAAACGGGAATGCGAAGTTGTCTCATTGGTTTGGGGTTTTCTCGAAGGCTTCTACCGTCATCCACCATGCTGCCTTAGTCACATTTTAGCTTTGTAAGTTTGTTTTTGGTTTGCATCCACATTACGCTATAAAACCCCTTTACTTTCGATTAGCCATAAAGATTTCTGCTAGAGTGAGTTTGTCATTCACCCCTATGTTTCTAGGTCATCTGTATGTTCAATTGAACATTTTGCAAAATGATGAGAGGCAAGCAGGTTCTTGCCACATAATTACTTCTTCTGCCCATAGTACCGTATTGCAGCATCTATTATAGGTGCGTTGTGCCAGGCATTTGGCTAAGTGCAAGCCAGTCTGCCATACCAAGGAGAAGTACCAATCTTGCCCTAATGTGATTACTAATTTTTGTGGTCACTTTGTCACTAATTTCCTATTAGCCTATCATTGGGTTGGGTTGAAGCCGTTTGGACATCCTGTTGTGGAGTTCTTTGCTAAAGGAGTTGGTTTTTCATGGAAGGCTTCTAAGGACTTAGGCAGTGGATTTACTTATGCTGATTCAGCGATGAGCCCTTTCATAGCCACTGCTAGGACCACCACCCCATTGACTGCCTTTTATAAGAGGGGAATTACACATTTGGTAGCCACCAATGTTGGGTGGTTGCCTTATTTGGCTGATGAGTGCGTCTGCTATGTTCATTATTCTGCCCATAGAGTGAGGAGACAGTTTGGGCTCGATCAGAACATTCCTGATGATTTTACTGCGATCTTGAAGTTAATTACTTCAATCCGCCCTTTCTTGCGCCCTAGTGCCTTTGAGTTTTGGAGCAGTCACTATTTCGAGTTCCCAGAGAAAGGGTCTTTGCACTACTCAGATGCACGGGTACTAGTAGGCCGTGATGATTTCCTTTGGCCAAGAGTTGTTGGGTGGCCGTAGGTTCTCTCTTGTCCTTCCTGGGAGTCTACATACCATCATTTTTGTGAACTCGTGACCATTATTTCCCACTAAGTCCGTGGTGGCATATGCTAGAAAGCAGAGTATGTCGACCATATTCGATTGGCAGGAGAATGAGAAGGGGTGGTATTGGTATGCTGGTGAATTTCCTCCTAGTTGGGAGAAGAAAATGAAGGTGGTGAACCTTCCTACGCCTACAAAGAAGGGCTCGATGTCTTGGACCGCCAAGCCTAAGTCCACCAAAAAAGGTGATGATTCTTCTAAGACTTGTTCTGATATCATCCCATATAAGGGAAGCCTTCCCCCTATCGGCAATATAGTCCTTGAGAGCTTTCCCCCTCCTTCTGCTCGTACCCATTCTAGCAGGCGTTCTACTACAAGCAGACCTAAGCCTCCTACACCAAAGCCATCCGTGGATTCTCCTCCTTCTAGCAAGACCTATGGTAGCAAGAGAAAGACATCTCCACCAGCCTCATCTACCACTACTGAAAGGAGAGTATGTTATCTCTAAACTTTGCTCCTTCTTTACTTTAGTTATTTTTGGGCTTTCCTACAGCTAACTTTGTGCACGTGTTCTCTCCTTACTTGGCAATCTAAGTACAAGGAGAATATTTCAACCACTCGCCCTATACTACTCGATGAGCCCAAGGTTGAGGCACATTCCTTTCTCTTCCTTATTCGTGCATGTATTCCTATTTCTTATCATTGTCGTATATTATCATATATCTTTCTTTTTTTTTTTGCATGCTTGTTCATCTTCTTTCTCGCTTTAACATCATTTCCTTAGGTTGATCCTAAGCTGATTTTTGTTTATCATCCTACGAGCGAAGAGGCTCCTGCCACTGTTGGTGCACCTATGGAAGGCTTCTTTGATGGAACAGATGCCATGGCTGAGCCCATGGCTTCTGCCTCTGTTGCTACTACACAAGAAGCTCCTACCAAAGCTTCAGTCCCTCCATCCGAGCTTGTTTCTGCTGAGGAAAGTACCAAGGCTGAGAGGGTTGTTATTAGGGAATCCGCTCCTATTCCTACTGAGATCCCTACTCCCCAAAAGGGAGTCACTCCTGCAAGGGTGTCCTAGACCGAGAGCACCTCTCCTGCTACTCCTCTAGTCATACTACCATCAATCTTTTCATTGCCCTTTCCCAGGCCATGAAGGATGGCTCTTCCTTGGTTGTCACCCCGTCCTCTATCCCCAGTTCTGCCACCTGAGGGCCTGACGCAGACTTGTCTTCCGATAAAGGGCCTGAGGAGGTCCTTAAAGATTCTGACGATGAGCCCGTCATAAGGACACGGGTTTCTAATTATGATAAGGCTAATGACGATGATGAGCAGGGGGCCAAGGCTATGGGTATGTATCCTTTATCTCTGCTATGTCTTCTTCTTCTTTTTCTTCCTGCAATTTCTTAGCGCATCCTTTTACTTACTCTACATGTTGTTCTTACCACACAATCACGGACATGCCTAAAAAGTCCAAGGCTACAGTAAATCCTACAATGCCTACAGCCCCCATTCCTGCAGTACCCACAACCCCCATTCCTACTAGTCCTGGTAATTTCCTTACCTTCATACCATCTTCGATCAGAATTTGTGTCATTGCACCCATCTCTTTTATTCATTTTCTCCTTAGGGGTTTATACTCTGCCTTATATTCTCTTTCAAGTCCATCTCCTGTCGAAGTGGCTCCAACCTCTCGATTTGAGATTGGTAGCAGTTCTGCCACTGTTCCCGATCCTATGAGTAAGGTCACTGCCTTCTTTGTCCGTTTTGAGCAGGCCAAGACCAATGACCTCGACCCAGCAAACTTCTAGGGTGTTGGATCTCCTTATGTTGACTTCTATGGCTTTCGGGTACCTAAGGAGTGCGTTATATGCTTGGAGGCCATTTACAGCAGCCGGGGGACTTCATGTAGGGATTCCCCTTTAGTTGTTCTGCGAGGGAGCACTTCCTTAAGTTGTTGGGATGTGTGATGAACGACTGAGAGGATCCTTCAGTGGAAGGTTGCGGTTCAGGAGTTTATTCATGTTAGGTTTGCTATGGTCTTTCTGCTAGACCATTTCTGAGAGATTTCCTGAGCCTTCTTCATAAGGAAGATCCAGCCTGTTATGGACGCCACTGACACTCACATCGAGAATCTGAAGAAGGAGGTGGCAGACTTAGAGGCACGTCATGAGCGTCTTCTTTTCGGTGTCACTGGCTCTAGCCACTTCAAGGACCAAACTCTTATTTTAGGCCTTTGATCACTTAGATGTTTATCTCTTATGATGATGTAGCTTTATTTCCTTCTCTTGTGTTTATTTGTTTCCTCTCTTCTCTCCACAGTACACTTTATTTCTCCAGTACTTATGACTTATTTGATAAGTCTAGTATGACTTATACATTTTGAGCTTGTGATCTATTATGCTACATCTACTACAGCTATTATTATGCTTTATGATACAGTATATTTCTGCTAATACTTCATGCATGATCTTCATTATTTTCTGCTTTTTGCCTTTAAATATGAGTTACAAGTAAAACATTCTACAATGCTTTCTTGTGACATTATATCCCTTGCAAGGGTGGTCACTTGGAGGAAAAAGAAAAAACAAGAAAGAAAAGGAATGAATACATAATATTTCCCTACGCATAATAATGTTTCAACCACTTGCCATTAATGGGGTCCATCAAATCTTTTCCATCCATCTAGGCTAGGCGATAATACCCACTTGCATGTGCTTCTTTTACCACGAAGGGTCCTTCCCATTTTGGTGAGAATTTATATGGTCCTACCATACCTCGCCTGACATGGTCTACTGTTCTCAACACGAGTTGTCTTTCTATAAACATTCTTTCTTCAATTGTCATGCCATAAGTTTCGGTCATTTTTTGCCTGTATCTACGACTACACTCTTAGGCTTCCTCCCTCTTCTCATCTAACCCTTCCAGGTCCTCACACCTTTCTGCCGTAAAAACTTCCTTCTCCTTTTCCTTCTTTCACATCTGCATAACCCTCAAGGATGGTATCATTACTTCCACTGGGCTTACCACTTTTGTCTCATATATTGAGGAGAAGGGGGAGAATCCCGTTGCAAATTTAGGTGAGCTTCGGTAAGCCCATAGTGCATCTGGCAGATGTGTCACACAACCTTTGCTGTATTCCTAACTCATTTTGTTGATGATCTTAATGAGGGTTTTGTTTGTTGCTTCTACCTGCCTATTCCCCTACCGGTAATAAGGCGATGATTGGTAATGCTTCACTTAGTAGAATTCCAACATCCTCCTTGATTACAAAAAGCGTACAATTGTCACTTATGATTCTGTGGGGTACTCCAAATCGAACAATTATGTTTTCTTTAATGAAGTTTGCTACAGCTCCTCTAGTGGCTTTGCGGAGTGGTATTGCCTCTGCCCATTTTATGAAATACTCTGTGACCACAATGATCCATATGTACCCATTGGAAGGTGGATTGACTGGTCCCACCAAATCAATCTCCCAGGTGTGGAATGACCATGGGATGACCATGTTCTGCAAGCTTTGCGGATGGGTATGGATCAAATTAGCTTGCACTTGGCAGCCATGGCACTTCCTTACAAATTTTATTGCATCCCTCCTCATAGTGGGCCAATAGTAGCCCATCTGTAATATACATCGGTATAGCTTCTTCCTTTGCTGGTGCTCTCCACATTCTCCTGCATGTACAACTCTCCTTTAATCAGAACATAGTCTTTTACTGTCTTCAATTTTGCCACGTCTTCTTCCTTCAACAGGGCTTCCCTGATGGGAGCCCTCCAATCTTCTTTGCATTCCTCCCTTTCCAAAAACCTTTCCTAGAGTATTTCAATTATGGATTCCCTTCGCTTGTTAATCTCAACTCTGGCACTGCCTCCTTCAAAGGCTATTTGTGAGCCCAACGTGGCCAGTGCATCCACATACCGGTTCTCACTCCTCTGAGCGTGCTTTATCTCAAATGTACAAAACTTTTCCTCCATCCTTTGGGTTAACGTCCTGTACGGGGCCAAACTTGGTTCTTTTAAAGAAAAGCTCCCTTTAGCCTGGCAAACCACCAAATTGGAGTTGCCTATCACCCTTAGGTGTTTGATCCCCCTCTCGAGGGCCGTTGCCAATCCCGTCAGGTAAGCCTCATATTCTGCTGTATTGTTTGAACATAGAAATTCTAACTTGAATAAGAGTGCCAAGGTCTCTTCACCATTGTGATAGAGGACCGGTCCCGTGCCTCTTGAGTTTGTTGTAAAGAAGCCATCGAACTTAATGATCCATTATTCTTCAACCAATTCTGTCATGGCTACTTCTCCTGGTACCTTATCATCTAGCGAAAATTCCTCTTCTCCAGGAAATTGGGCCAACAAATCTGCTATGGTCTGGCTCTTTACCATTTTAGGTGTTTCCGCTTTCAACTTATACTGTGATAACTATAACAACCATTGAGATATTTTGTTGGACAAAATGGGTTGTTGAAGCACTTTAATCGTGTGAGACTTCGTCATCAGATTTACTTCATAGGCCAAAAAGTAATGGCGCAGCCTTTGCAATGCATAGACGATTGCCAAGCATACCCTTTCTGCCCTGGGATAATGCGTCTCAACATCCCTTAAGGCACGGCTTATGTAATAGATTGGCTTCTCAACACCACCTCCATCCTCCTGAGCTATCAAAGCCCCGATGGCAAACAGGCTTAAGGCTAAGTAAAGCAACAATGGTTTTCTATGGACTGGAGCTTGCACTGTGGGGAGGTTCATCATAATCTATTGTAGCTTTTGAAAAGCTTTATGTTGTACATCCCCCTACTCGAAACTTTTCCCCTTCTTGAATAACTTCGTAAAAGCTGAAGTAATTGATGTTAGACTAGGGATAAACCTCTTAATGTGAGAGACTTTGCCTAGAAAACTTTTCAACTTTTTGACCATGGCTAATGGCTTCATAGTTGCTATTGCCACTGCTTTGGCCTGATCTACGTCTATCCCTCTGCTATGGATCAAAAATTCCAGAAATTTCCCAGCAGATACTCTAAATGCGCACTTCAACGGGTTCATCCTTAGCTTGTAAAGCCTGCATCTTTCGAACACCTTTCTTAGAAACTTGACATGATCTTCCCACCTTCTCGACTTCACTACTATGTCATCCACATAATCCTCCATTTCTCAGTGCATCATGCATGGAATATGGCAATCATGGTACGTTGATAAATTGCACCTGTTGAATCTGCTGAATCTGTCCATAAAAGAGAACATGGCATTCCCTACGGCAGAACCTATCAACAGGTCCATGTTGGGCAACTAGAATTCGTCTTTAGGACAGACCCGATTAAGATTTCTAAAATCGATGCAACATCGTATCTACCCGTTCTTCTTTTTCACAGGTATAATGTTAGACAGCCACCGTGGGTGTTAAATTGGTTTGATGAACCTAGCTGTTAATAATTTGTGTACTTCCTTTACTATTTGCTCTTCTATTTCAGTGTGGAACACCTTGGCTGGCTAGGCTACTAGCTTGGTCCCAGTATCCACATTGAGCATATGTACCACCAACCCTAGGTCCAGCCCAGACATTTCACTGTAATCCCATGCAAAAATGTCTCTAAACTCCTTCAACTGTAGGATTAATTTTGTCTTTTCCTCTACCTACAATTTTGAACTTATTGAAATTGGTCTTGGCTTCTGTAGGTCTGTGCCTAGGTTGATTTCTTCCAGCTTTTCTTCCGCCATTACTTGTACTTCTTTTTCTGCCGCAATCTTTTTTTCACTTTCTGTGTCACTTCTTCTCCCAAACCTTCTTGGGCCACGTAGCATACTGGAGTCTTATGTTATGGCTCTCTTCTGAGACCCCCTTGCGTGCTGCAGGTGGGCCCCACACACCTTCATAATTTGTATATTATCCTACCATCAAGAGTTCAAACCCTGACGCATCGTGGCATACTACCTTGCTCCGAAGTTGGTGCCTCTTTCCTTTTTCTTTTTCGCATCAACAATTCTCTCAAATCAGGTTCTACGTCTTGAATGCCCTCCCACTTGGGGACGAAAGTGCCAGTTGGCTTAAATAATGAACTTTCTCCAAATGGTGCCCATTCGTCGTAGAACATAGTCTCGACCAAATGGACCTCTGCCTGCTCGAATGGGGATGGGTTTGCTGCTATCTGTATCATCCTACAATTCAATATCCCTTTCACACACTAGTGATAGGTGGACGGAATGAGGCGATGCTTGTGTAGCCATGGCCTTCCTAGTAGTATATGATAGGAAACTTCTGTCTTCACCACATGAAATCGGGTTAAGGAGGCTATTGGGCCTAGCTTCAGCCATAGTTGTATATGTCCTATTGTGTACTCGCCTCTTCCTCTAAACCCCATCACCTCCATTAGGCATCCTTGAATCTTGCTTTCTAGTATTCCAACTACTTGCAACGTGCTGAGTGGGATGAGATTTATTGAAGCACCCGTGTCGACCAGGGTTCTCTTAATGGGAATTTGATTTATGGAGGCCGCTAAGTAAAAGGGCCTTCTGTGGTTTGAGTATCCCACCCTCATATCTTCATCACTGAAAGTAATCTCATTAGTATCTTGCAGGAAGACCCTGTCAATCTAGGCTTCTACGGTAAGGCATTCTACTCCTCCTTAAGTAATGCTTACTAAAGCCTCCGTGGCCATCCTTCATTCATTTGCTGTGAGCTCCAATTGGTCGAACAAGTTCTTGAATCAAGAGCTTTTTTACAAGGTTGTGATGGCTGCGACAGGCAGTGCTAGTCTTTCCTCTTCGTCCTCACCTGAATTTGCACAAATGACAACTGCTACTACCCCCTTCCCTTTATGATTAGGGAGTGGGTTCCTTTGTACCTCTAGTTGGGACAATTCAAGGGTTCCTTTTTTGATCCTGCGATGTACCAGTCTGTGAAATGCCCATCATTCTGCGGTAGCATGCTGCAGATAATTATGCAGGCGGCAGAAACGTGGGTCCCTCCGTTCTTCTTCAGTGGGCTCTCTGGAAACATGATTGGGTTTGAAAACCACGTTTGTAATCCATTTTTCTAGGAGCACATCCAGCTCCTTTGGTGCATGGTATTGGAGGAGGGCTCTCGTACTCCCTCCCTTCTGACTTCCTTTTCTTCTCGCCAATGAACACTGTCATGGCTTGTGGTGTGGACCTCCACTCTTTTTGCTTGTCAAAGCTAGGCCTGATTGATTGGGCCGTCTTTCTAGCCTTTTGTAGCAGCTAGGCAAACTGTGAGATTTCTAAGTTTTTCAAAACAGCTCTATATTCCATGATCATATTACTCATACACATTTCCACCAATGTCTTCTCTTCACAGTGGTCATAACAATCAAGGGTTATGTCCCTAAACCTCTTGATATACTCCATGAGGTCTTTGCTGCTTCTCTATTTAGTACCTTGCAAAGTTGCATGTGTCACTGTTTCTTCTCCGTGGAAATACTTGGTGCAAAACACATCTACCATATCATCCCACGTTGGGATTGATCCTGGCTTCAAGCCAGTGTACCAGGTATATGCCCGGTCACATAAGGACTTTGAAAACTTTCGGAAGCAAAGGTCCTCGTCTGCTGCGTAGGAACCAAGGTGTCAATAAACTTGCTTACATGCTCAATGATGCTTCCCCTTATGCCATCATACTGTGCAAAGGTTTGCGACTCGTATCTATCAAGATAGGGCTTGTTGAGTATCCTTAATGGGTAAAAAGGTCTTCATGAATAGAATCTTTCCTTAGACACCTTGGCCTTTTCTTGCTCTAATAGTGCTGCCACGTCAACCATCATGATAAAGCATTGTTCTGCGTTCTGCGGGCCACCGCCCTTAGGAGTCTCTTCCTTGTTTGCTACATGCTCGGGGTCATGTTGGCTCCCCTTTTCCTTTGTTTTGTCCATCTTTAGCTAGTGTATTTCCTCCATCAACTACTACTAGGAATGCTATACGAACTGCAATACTTCAATGAAGAAGTCAGCATTGTCAACGGGATTCCTTTGCTACTGTTGTGGCCTAGTCCCCGCTCCATTGGCACCCTTTGCTTGGTTGGGCTGGTGTGGTGTGGCTGGCCTTGACTCTGCCTACGATGGCACGGCACTCATATTTCACATCGTCTTAGATCTTGGGGGCATAACTTGCGAGGGATTAGCTTGCTTTCCCTGTCTTTCTCCCAACTCCCTAATGAAGTCATCAATTTAAATGTGATGGGCCTTCTTTGTGTTGTTAGGCCTCGACCCCTTCTGCTACGCTGCAACCCGTTAGTCTGAGGTAAGAGAGTTGGGACTGGCCTTACTGGGGCTACACTTCAAGCCATCTTGTGCACAAGTTGAGCCAACCCAATGTAGATGTGTCCTAGCATGAGCATTGTGGGTGAGCGTATGGCATGGCCACAACAGGAACAACTGTTACAAATGTTATGGTAAGAATACAGTACAGCAGGGTAACTACAATACTAAATGGAATAAATAAAACTAACGCCGAGAAATTGGTTAACAAAGTTACAACAGAATAATACAGCAAATAGAGATAATACTACAGTAGAAAAGGTAAATAACTCAATAACTGAACAGTAGGTGAACCACTCAACAAATACGAATAGTAAAGAAAAAGGAAAAAGTTTGTCTACCAGACAATAGGTTGAACTTTTCAGCAGAAGCAGACCCAAGAAGGGAACCATTCTCCAACGCGAGTAACCTCAAGAAAAGCTCCTGCCATAGAAGTTACACACTTTGGAGAAATGGCCTAAATGGTTTGAGCTTCGATTCTTAATCTTCATAGAGTGGGTCTGTCAAGAGGGAGAGAAAAAGGTAGCTTGTTGATGCATGCCTTTATTCCTACCATTCATTTTCCCTCTCTAGTTTTCTTTCCAATCTTTATTTCTTTTCTCTCTAGTTTTTCTATGTATTCTTTTGTTTTCTATTCTCTCCTTTCTTTCTATCTCTCCTCCATTTGTCCCCATTTCACTGTTCATAACTACCCCTTTTTTATACCATCTGCCATTGTGGGATTTACCATTTTTGTCCCTCAAATGCTTTTGACTCCTTATGGGTATCCCTCCAAGACTGCCCACTAGCCTACCGGCTTCCCAGCCACCACCTTTGCTTAGAATGTGTTGTTTGCATCACTCTCCATTCCTAGACAAAATTACTTGTCTTTTTTCTTACCTCTCTCTGATTTTGTTTCACTCATCTGGATAGGGATTAAACTACCTCATCACCTACCTCGATGGCATGCATCAAGTGGTCTCAGCCCATACTTACCTTTTTTAGGTGAGATATCATCCTAGCAGGACATTTCTCCCAAAGAAGCTTAAGTAGGAACCCCAAAATAGACCCCATTTTCTCCTCACCACCAAACCACACCCTCTGAAAACCTTGACCCGTGGCCCACCTCCCATTTATTGGTTGTATACAAGTAGGTGGTGCCCTGGCCCTTTGTACATGCTCCACTCCATCTAAATTTGTTTCTTTCTGACCTTCACACCATTTCTACTACCTTTGCGTTTGTTTGATTTTGTTGTACGTACTAGTTGATATTTATCTTTTGTGGCGTGAAGGATGTGTGGGCTTTTGGGCTCATATTTTCTTCCTTTCATCCCTTCTTGGATTGGGTATCGCTTGGGCAAAAGCCTTCATCTTCCTGCTTAGCCCGTGCTTTTCTTCTCTATAACCGTGGGCCTTTTGGCCACTAATCCTGTCATATCACTTCATTGTGTCTGTTATAACTTTACCTCTCTCCTTATTTCTTATTACCCAGTGGGCTTGCAGGCTGATGTTCCTACCGTGTCAACTTATTTCTTCATCAATCTTTTGCTCAAGACTTTCTTGGCCCACTTTCCACATCTTTACCTCTTTTGGGCTTGTTGGCCAACATTCCTATCGTGCCAGCCCATTTTACTACTTTATTCCTCGGCCCATTTGTTTCTTCTTTACCTCTTTTACTCCTATGGGCTGTTTGCTAAATTCTTTGAACTTCCTCAACCCATTTACTACATCTTTATCTCTTATTACCCTTTTTAGCTTATTAGCCATTAAGCCAGCCCATTAAGTTTATCAATTCATTCACTGGGCTTCTCCGACCCATTTACTTCCTCCTTACCTCTTTTTACTCCTATGGGCTTACTACTTTATTTATTGAGCTTCCTCAGCCCATTTACTCCTTTACCTCTTTTTATTTTCGTGGGCCTACTGGCCATCAATCCTGCTGGGTTTGTTTCCTTATTTCTTTACCATTTTGCCCCTCATTTCCTTCTCACCTTCTCTATTGTTGGGCTTCTTCTGCTATTGGGCCTTTTGTCAAAAAATGGGCATCAACAGAGGGCCAACTCCTATTTTGTAGGCTATATCTTAAAAAATGTTTAATAGTTATAAATATTATAAAGGATTTAAAAAAAAAAAAAAATTTGGGGCATAGTCCCCACACCCTTGGTTATAGTTCTACCCCCATCTCCAACCAAACTCACATTTAATATTTTCTTTTCTCCATTTTTCAATCATAGGCCATCCTATTCTACTTTGTGTGATCTTATTTATACCAATTGACATGGTGCATTGGGTCATAAGTCATAACGAGAGAAATGACTAAAATAACATAGTAATATTTCTTAAATACCTCATAATATCATTCCAACTAGCTTCACTGTTCAAATAATTTTTTTTTCCAATGAATCAAAACAAAGAAAAGGAAAAGAAATAGTTGTGCATTGGTTATAAGAATCAAAATTGGGTTTCTTGGTGAGTTCTATCTTGTGTCAATACTAGAGAAGCCCTGCATCCTTTTCCGGAGGGCCAGCACCAAATATGAATAAATCACAGTTGCAGACACAAAAGACACACCTATATAGACGCATAATGTTGTTGCACAGACATAGAGGTACCTGAAAGAATAATGCACACAATAAGTTACAATAATGTATGGAAATAGCTAACTTAGACAACATACAAGCAGCCAAGAGCCTTGTAGCTTGCACTTTCTAGTGTTTCCAATAGAGATGTCCAGGGTTTAAATCTCCACTCCCCCATTGATATAAGTTGTAACTATTGAATCATAAAAAATAAATAAAAGGACAACATACAAGGAAATGCTTGATGAACAGAATTCCAGACGGAAAAGAAAAGGGAGAGAGAGGAGGGTAGATGGAATTTTAGTTAGAATCATGGAATTATAGCAACCCCTTGGCCAATGCAACTAAATGCCAATTCCTACATGCACATCCTACTAGTATAATGATGGTCAGCACGCTTTAGGTTCAATTGAAGACTTACTTTGGAGAAAAGACACTCCAAACAAATAGATGATTCCTCATCAACAGCAGTACGATGGTGTATGCAGTCAAGATAATGGAATTCACGCCCAGTGGAACCAGACAAGGAAATGCAAGCATATTCTTGAGAAGATGTTCTGAATCTGCTTTCTGGGGAATTACAAGATAGCTTGTGTCCACTGATATATACATCACTATGCTAAGAAGAAAAAAGCTGGGGGATGCATAGGTGATGATGAACATTAAGATGCCAGAAAGTAGAGTTGAGTAACTTGACATACCCTGCAATGGGTAAAACAATTAGGGAAAATTAGATAACCCAGGGCATGTAGATCACAAACACGGTGCAGATGACAAAGTTTGTTTATAAAAAAGTACTTTTCTCTATGTTGTAAACTAAAATAGACAAGAAAAGGATATACAATGAAAGCTCCAGCAACATCAATGGTAGCCAAAGTATTGCTGTTCCCTAGCGCAAAATGGCCTGCCATTCCCAAATAGTACAACGCAGCAATCTAGAGGAAAACAACATTTCCCAGAATTAGTTCATGAACTACATTTGGTCCCAATGAAATACATTTAATCACAAGACAATAAATGCAACAGTGCAACTAACCTATTTTACCCAATATGGAGTACCAAGTTCAAGTGCAGTCATTGTTCTCAAAGTCAGCCTTAATGAGATACAAGAAAGCACAATACTAAAATTGCTCTAACTTATTGTGGGTTAAAGCACAAGGTCTTCCAACACAAGCCCAAGATTTTACAAATAATTTTACAGATCCCATAAATTCCAAACTTTGCCACCCTTATTAACATTCACAACTTATTAATCTGAAATATATATTTACCCAATTCTTATACAAAGAGTACTATGCATGCAAGCCTATAATTTGTATTAACACCTTAGAAAGCAAATCTATTGCTTTTTTCAGGAATGTTGCTAAATAATTGGCACACCAGAAATCTGTACACTAAAATAACATAGTGATATTTTCTCCTTTGTATTAAACAAAAGATAAAACAAAATCTAACCTTATAAGTGTTTTTAAGGAAAGAGTTGTGCCAACAAGAACATTTTAAAAAATCTTAAAGTGCTTTCATTAACCACACATTTGCCAAGTTAAGAGCCATGGTGCTGTAATTCAGGCAAACATTGTTCTCAATTTGGACAATCATCCTACCTGTCAATTTTGTTAAACTAGAAGGGTCTCTTTCCCTTCATACTAAACAAAGCAAGATTATAAGTTCACAAAGCAATTGAATTTTTACACACCCATTTTAAGGTGTCATTACTAGTCAAAGATTCAGGCCCCAGTTTATTTGGAAGTATAAATTGAATTAATATGCTGTATGTTGTATGTATCTGGTTAGGCCAGTATTCTAGTTTAAGATTTGGCCCCAGCAAAATAATTATTTGCTTTCATCATAAAGCAGAGGAAATCAATGTTTACTCTTAAAAAGATGACACCGAAACTGACCTCAACCCACTGCTTATGATGTACACCGCCATTAGAAGCATAAATTAAGCTTGCCAAGATTTGCACAAAAAGCAATAACATAGGCAGTGCATTAATCGGTTGTTGTAGTAGTAGCTGAAGAAGACACCAACAGAACAGGTATGCCCATCCAATCAAATATAAAGAATTTTTCAATTCAAGAAGCGGATACTCGTTTTGAATTTCAATGGGAACAGAACCTGACATGAAGCTATGATGACTTGAGTAAATATTAGATACACAAATAGGCATTAGCCATGGATAGGCCACGAAAGTCCCAATTGTGGCAATACCCAGACCTGCAAAGATGATTTGTGCCAATAAGGTAGCATTATAATTTGATGACGCAAATATGTTGTCTTGATATTTCTGAATATGTTGCAAAACCAACAGCCCAAACATCAAAAAGCTAAACCCAACCACCAGACTAATTTTTCTCGTTGATCCTGATAAAGATAGAGCAAACAAGCACAAGCTGATCATCAGGAGGCCAGAGACTAGCTGAATGGATTTTACATGGTTGCTTCCAGCTTTCTCAAGCCACTTTGAAATGTCAGGAAGATAAGTCCAATTCACACCTCCTTGATGCCAGCCTCTCAAAGTTCTTCCGGAAATAATAAGTACAAAGATGGAGCACATTTGAAAAGCAATTTTCTTATTTTCCTTGTACAATCTAAACAAACTTCGTGATGCCTCCACTAGGAGGGACTGCGTCATTTTACGGAGTAATAACATATTTAATGTGGAAGTCACAAAATGCCAAATATATTGCTCTTCCTCTACCATGGAACTTGAACCCATACTTACAACAAGTATCAAGATAACTCCCAAGACGAAAGTCTCGTCTAAACTCCAAGTGTGCATACTATACTTTGAGTCAAAACACTGTTGCATCTTTGTATTGTAAACTTCTTTGTAGAAAGAAAATATAAGGCTCAACAATATCAGACATGACAGCATCATTGCTGCAACTCCAAAAGCAAGAAGGTTAACAGGTTTCTGGAAAATAACGAGAATTGTCAATAAAAGGGATAAAATAGGAACACAAGATCAACAGGATGACAAAATTGACAATTTGCTGATATCCCCACACTGAGAATAACCATGAATTTTTTCTTCACCTTCACATTGAAAAGACTTTCAATCAACACAGAAACTTTAAAAAGGAATAGACATACATCAGTAACTCTGCGTGATAACCACTCACTTGCAGTTTTCAGGAACTCATAATATGCTGCAACAATGCCACTGTAGTCTTCCCTACTATAAGACCTACTGGATTTACAAAAGCAGCAACATTAGGCATCAGTAATGTTTCCAAAGAATCTCACTTTCATGATTATTATGATATATGGCATCATGTACCCACCTGGAGACATCCTTCAACCTCCATGAACTGTGAAGCATTGTGGCTTTCAAATATAAGCAGCAAATCGTATTCTCTATATTCCCACTGCACTTATTTATCCTACACCCTTGATCATCACTAAAGCCATCACATAGGGAATTTTCACATGATAAACCAGGTAATTGTGCTTGCAGTAATCTGAGTAACTGCCAGGAATTTAACTCCAATGCTTTCAGTTGTTGATCATCTAAATTCATCAAGAACAAAAAAAAACATATTTTTTTACTTTAGGAGAGTTTTGTGTACACATCCTTTCTACAAGAACTTTCCCCTCTATTCTAATAAAAAAACTATTACTGATTTAAAAAATAAATAAATAAAAAGTAAAAATAAAAACAAACAAGGAAACAGCATCAAATCAGACATCATATATTATAAACGCAACTCAACTAAGCCCTGACCCAAACTTTAATTGTAGTACACAAGTTCACATATAATATGAGCATAAAAGGTATTATAAGTTTTCTGCATGCCGGCCTTTAATCTGATTAATCCACTGCAAGATCTGACACTACAGAAACTATTAACAGTCTGCTCCTATTTCAGTGTAATATATGCCAACAAATATCTATCAATATCAAATGTACACGACTAGAATTTTCAGAGGTACAGATGATGACACAGACACAGAAAAAGTTAACATTTACGCACGAATTCTAGAAAACCAATCTACATTTAGTTCATAAAATGAAAAACTAATCAAGAAGTAATCAGCAATCAGTGTGGAAGTCAAATAACTAAAGAAAACAAAGATAACCCCATTTTAGAAGAACGCTCAAGAATCACATGAATCATCAAAACTCCAAGGGAAAATCTTAAAAACACTGAGCAGTCAACAATCTCCATGAAAAAATTTATATGTTCACATAAATGTTTGGACAATGATCCCTTCTCAATAATAGTTACACTACCATGTTATCCGTGGGTAAGATACCTCCCAAAATAAAGATCCTAACAATAAATGTGGTTCATCCTCAAAAGCTTTCAAGTCAGCTTCCTAATGAAGTTTTAAGTCAAAATAAAGAACCTCAATTTTTTCGTACTTAACTCAAAAACATAACAAAAAATAACCTAGTTAATCTGCAACATACTGCCAAGTTATTGTAACCACACTTGAAGTTGTAGAATGTTGTAGAACCAATTTCAAAGGTTTCTGTGGCTGTTAAACAAAAGGTTAGAGGTTCAAGCCCTCCCTCTAGCACTCGTATGTTTTAACTTTATATATAATAAAAAAAAAAATATATATATATATATATAAATAAAAAGGTAAGCTTCCAAGGCCATCCTACATACAAAATGTTGTAAGGCAACAAATAGCATAGTACAGACACAGTTGTTCCAATTTTGGGTGATCCCATTTAGTAATGGATGAGTATTTCTTATTCTATCGTTTCCTTTCCTGTCACTCATTCAATACTTACAGGGCATAACTTAATAGCTAACTTTCTGAAGTACCTCTCCTCTCCATCCATCCATCAATCTATTTGTATGAAAAATCCTATGACAAACAACCAGATATTGAGTACACATATAGTTAATAGGACTAACGTATAATTTTAACCAAGTGTGAGCAGACAACAAAGGGTTAATTCAAACAGCATTTGTGAATTAAAGCATTTGATCTAACTTCAATGAGGATAATGAGTAATGAAGCCCTCCATAATTAAAGCAGCTTTTGATTTCATGCTCATATCATCTACTTCTATTTCCTTCTTTAAAATCTTTTTTCTGAAATCTTTTCTTTTGTTTTGCAACTGAGAGAGAGAGAGAGAGAGAGAACCTGTAAATGAACCAAAAGTGCCCGAGAGAAGGACACCAACATTGTTTTTAGGAATTGGCACACCAAATAGAAGGGCTAATGTAGGTGCAATGTCAACCTGGGTCACAAGAATCAGAGTCTATTAATGAACGTCATTACAACCTTGAATGAAGTCATCAATTAAAGAATTAGTTAGAATTATGATTAAGTGATTAAATTCACCATTTTCTAACATCTTAAGCTTTTGGGCCAAGCGTTAATTTATCATGGTATCAGAGCAGGAGATCCTAAGTTCGATCTCTGACTCCATTCTACCTCCCATATAAAATATTAAAAACTCCACATGTTAGGCCCCACTTTAGGCCCACACATGATGGAGAGTGTTAGAATTATGATTAAGTGATTAAATTCACCATTTTCTAATAGTTTAAACTTTTGAGACAATTGATAATTTATCTAAATTTAATATCTTCTACATAGAAATAAACAAAGAAATAATCTAAAGGAAGCCTAAAGTTCAATAGCCTAATTACCTGGCAAACTGTGTTGAGAGTGTACAATGCATAATCAGAGACATCATTTCTCAGGCCAATAAAAAGAGCTAAGGAGTCGGTTTCTTCAAATGAAGAGCCCCCATGATTACCGTTGTATGTCATGCCATGGTCACTTACAACCACCTATGAGTAAAACTCATTAAAGAGACAGATATCTAAGAAAATTCAATGTATTGAATGGACTTTACAGCTTGAACAGCTAAACAGAAGTTATGACCATGTGAATATCAAACTGTTCAAACAACTACAACCAGGAGGGTATAGCAGTAGAGTTCTACACAAAATGAAGAAAGATAGCCAAAAACGGGCAATAGAAACACATCAACAAAACAGAAGTTATGACCATGTGAATATCAGACTGTTGAAACAACTACAACTAGAAGGGTATAGCAGTATGGTTCTACATAAAATGAAGACAATGATAGCCCAAAAATGCTAACACAAAACATTAACAATCGTAATCAGTGTGCACATTATGTGTTAGTATACTACTTACAAATACTGAGAACATAGAGTCCTGCATGAAAACATATATAGCTGCTTTACACAAAGAGGACTCCAAAAAGGGATAAGCAAGCAATTAATGTGGATAATCAGATATTTCCAGATTAGATGGGTAAAACCATGTATCATATTCCTAAAAAATTTGGGGGGGAGGAAACAAACAATCATTAATTCATCATTTGACCTTCAATATGCTAACAGGCCAATCTTATAAAATAAAGGCCAAAAATGGCAGTCAAAAAGACATTAAAGTTTTAGAATAGAACTGAAGAGCCACTCTTTTTGCCCCCAAAAAGACGAGATCATCAATCCCAAATGCTTCGATCTTTAGATAGTGGGCCAACAATTAATATCATGCTCACAAACTACACTAACATTAGGCACACAAAATTCACATATTCCCATTTATATGGATCAAAGTAATCTGAATGATAATCAATAATACTCTAAAATTCTCAAGAAGGGTAAAAAGGAGGAATCACAAACCAAAAGGGTCTGTCCTTGGCCATTCTCTTGATCCGCAATAACACTTGTATGAATCATATTCACCACTTTATCCATCTCCAAAAGTTTTGGGGCCATTAAGATGCTAAAATAGTTTAATAAAAATCAATAGTGAAGCTAATAAAAATAATATCCTAAAATAATTTGGATAAGATTCGCAGTGTTATACCTGTTACGCCCACCAATATGTCCCACATGATCCAGCCCTAGATAATGTAGAACCTGACACAATAGCTTCAGTTAAAGCAAGAGAATGAAGTACCTCTCAAAGTGGAAATTGAATTCATCATCCAAACGGCAATATTATAACTTTTATAAAAAATTATTAAATAAACATTAATCTGAATACATTACATCGGACGCTGTTGCAATACAAATAAATAAATTTAATATACATAGTTTACAAATTAGAAAGAGAAATTTCTGAAGTACAAAGCAAGTATCATAGCACACAACCTTGTGCAACGTATGTATCTTCTGCAACAGAAATCTATGTAGTGGAAAGAAAGCTTATGATCAAATTTTATGCTTAAGATTTTGAATGATAACGAGTAAGCAGAGTTACTAGTAATCCTAAGAAGAACTAAAGTTAAGATAGGAAAAGTTATGTTAGGCTCAAGAAGAAGCCAGCAGACATTAATTTCAAAGGCATTATAACCATTATCACTAGTAGAAATACTTAGAAGATATTAGTGGTTGACTAGTAACAAAGACTAACCATAAGATCCCAGTCATCTCTGCTTAGCTCATCCCCCAAATGCCGAGAAACATTTTGATCTACTTGTACAGTATCTTTTACCTGTCACAAGAAGAAACTTGAGGTTCTGTTGCAATTAGTCGATGATATAACTTTCATTCCTGAACCACCCCAGAATCCCAGATGAAAGTTGCAAATTATTAAAGCTGATTTTATGAGCGTTGACAAAAGATCATATAGAAACAACAAAAACAAGTAGTAACCATTTATGACCAACCAGAAATGTCAGAATACTGGCCTAACTAGATCATGGTAACATGGCATGGGAAATGTGAAATTTCTCCAGTTTATTTGGATATGAGATAAGATACATATTTTTTCACAACAGGATATACACAATTTATATCATCACATGCAATCTTGCAACATTCTGGTGGGGGGGGAAATATAAAAATACTATCAATCATCATGCTGACTATTAAATATCATGATGAACTTTTTCTTTAAAAGAAAAAGAAAAAACTCGTTTGTAAATGAACCCACAAAATGGAACTATGAATACTTAGAAAGGCATTTAAAACATACACACAGAAGCACACAGAATTACTAAGATAATTAGGACCAAAAAAGGACGTATTCTACAAGCAAATCGTACAAAAGACTTACAAAGAAACTGCCAACTCCATCATGCCTTGTAAATAATCCTGGAAACAATTTAAGCCATGTTTCATCACCAAACATCACCATCTTCCAACCAATCTTTAAAAACTGGCCTACATAGGAAGGCAGTGAAAATGTTAATTGCATTCCTTGAAACAATTGGCGTGCCAACTATTCTAACACGATTATATCAACTAACCAAGAAGATTGTCATCTAATAAAGCTTGTGTGTTAAAATTGAAAGCCACATCCAAGAATCCCCCAATTGCACCAGAAACCATAGCCTACAATTTACACACCAATTAGTGAGGATTAAAAAAAGACTTGAAAAGGTTATGCATATTTTAAAAGATTGTACCAACAACCCACTTTCAAACGAGGCATTGTAACAGTCGGAGGTGCAGCCTTTGCATGGTACCCAATTGCCATTCCATTTGCTAGCAACGACTGAGTGTACGGCATAGCGTCCATCAAAGCCTTGGGCGGAGGCTTATCATCCTTACCGAGCACAAATTCTGCTGGAAGACCATCAATAACCTAAACTGACATGGTTGTAATAAATGACAAACTGAACCTTATCCCATTATATTACATAGCATCATTTAATGGCCCAACATTCATCGATTTAACTAAAGTAAACTTTAAGTTTGGAGTTGTTTTCATTCTGGCCCTCCATGTTTGATTCCATTTCATATTGGCCATGCCATCGCCATCCATTTCCGTTACTAATCTAGTGAAACGCGGCATTATACAGGTAACATTGCTTAATCGAGAAACAAACAGCATGGTCAATATGAATGCGAAATCAAACATGATATAAATTTTGAAACGTAAAATGCCAAAATGAAAACAATCTCAAACTTCAATTTTCGAGACATTGATTTTAAACGGATATGGTTCATAGAGTAAGCTTTACATACCATTAAAACCAGTCTGTCAAATGGAGCAATTCCAGATAGTTCCTACATTAACACACACCACCAATTTTCAAATACAGCAGCATCAACAAGAATTTTAAAAAAAAATTAAAATTAAAATTGATACAAATTACATAGAGCACAAATCAATAAATAAATAAAAAAAAACAGACCTCATAGAGCGATTTGAGGTTGTGCGGAGGCAGATCTGAGTCGGTCTGATTGTGAACCGGAGTACAGGTCGGAGCTCGGAAACTCTCGGCGCCGCTGAATCGTAAGCGAAGCAACTTAGAAAGGAAAAGAAACTGTGAAATTGTTTTGATTGCAGAGAGAATTGAGGGATTATAGCTATACCTGACGCCGGAGAGGGCTGGTTTGACGGGAAAGAAGCCATAAACGAAGAGTGAGAGGCCAATGATTTGGATTGTAACTCCGGTTATTGTGAGTATTGTTAGCTTAGTGCAAGTTAACGAAGAAGACATTTCATTTCATTTAGGGGTTTAGACTCTCAGACTCAAAGAGAAATTAATTGGAAAACCCCTAAAGACTACCACTGTGTCTTCTTGCTAGGCTTCGTGGATCTCAACTGCTGATGGAAGAGCGAGCGAATGCGAGTTCAGTTGGAAAGAAGCATTTTGCATTTCTTTCTTTTCTTTTCTTTTCTTGTCATGCAGGGGCACTTTCGTCATTCAGTCTCCCCGCTTGTATTTAAATTTTAAATTGAAATATACAAAATCACTGAGGGCTGTTCAGTTGGGTAGTTTTAGTAAAGTTGGTAAAAAAGTGTGTTGAAATGTATAAAAAATTATTTAAAATGTGAAAATATTGGTTAAAACTAACCAATCAAACAAGCCCTAAATATCACGTAAGTTATACGTTACTGTACACACTTCCTATCGTAATCACTTAAACTGAATGCATGTTTTTATAGTTTTAGTTATAATTGGTAAAATGAATAAATGATGAAATTTAGTTTGTGCTTTTTAACTGTGTTTCCTATACACAATGTGTAACATATGTTACTGTCACTACTCATATTAAGAATTGATTATACTCTGTTATGATATGCAAATGAGACAAAGGTCTCATGAGACCACCATTTCTAAAGGGTTCCAAAATGATGCAACCAAATCACCTACGATATACAGAAAGGAACAATACGTAATACTAATTCACACACCTTCCTATCAAAAATAAAATAAAATAAAAAACACACACTTCTTCTAACTAAGATATCAAAATTTGTTAAAAATATACGTCTTCCATCTAAGATATCAATTTGGGTCAAATAGATGTCAATTTGTGTCAAATAGACGTGCAACTAAACTTTTTGAATTGTTTTAAATTTGTGAATAAATTCTTCAGATATCCAAATTATTATGTGTAATTTATTAATCAAATAAATAATCTATTTTGAAGTAAAAGTTATATAACATTTTTTATCAAAAAAATATTATACTTAATTAACCCAAATAATTAAATTTCTACTATAAATTCATTATCAATATAATGTGAACTAAAAACTGCTGGGTCATAACGTTAATTATATTTGGAAAAAAAAATTAATCAAATAACTCGCAAATAAAATATAAAAAACAAAATTGACCGCTTAATCTAACTTAGTGATAACCTCAAACTCAACTTGTGTTCAATAAAATTAAATGAAAAGATTCTGGCTTTTAACACTTGACTCAACCTATTCACAACTCTAATTTCAGTAGTTAATTTAGACAATTAAAGGCAAGTATAAACCTCACACAGTTTCCAAAACTTTAAGGATCAAATATTTAAATTTCGATACAATATTTAAGGACAATTAAAATCTGACAGTTTAATAAGAATCAAAGGAAATAGATGGGTAAAACAAGGCAGCGATGTATTCACAAGAAGCTTCAGTAATTTACATAAAAATTGATACAAAAATCAGCGATGACTCTCATATCGAATACGTGAATACAAAACGTGTATACAATCCCCATTACGGCAAAATAACAGTTAGAATTGGCAAAGAGACTGTTGCCAGGCGAGCCACGCTATATATTACAACGCCAAACTGGACAAACCCCCCAAACTGATACAAAAAGACCTCGCATAAGACAATCGAGCACAAGGCATAAAATCATTTCACAACAAAAAATTTCAATCATGATCTCACATCTTTCAGTACTCCCCCCTTTTCAAGCTCACCAACGAGATCCCTCAGTGAAGGAACTTTCATGGCCAAAGTTCTGTACAGTCTAGAATAACGAGCTCGAGTTCCATCTGCAGTCCTTGCTAAGGAAAGCAAGCTTAGAGCCTCAGGAAGTTGAGAGAACACCTGTTTAATCTCTTCCAAGCTCATGTTTTCCAAAACAGCTGGTCTTGGAACAACCCTCACTATCTCACCACCTTTAGGTTCCTGAACCCTGGCATCTGCTTTAATAACCAGTTCGGAATTTGAGTTTGCACCACATTTAATTATAAACGGGGTTGTTGAGCCTGTGTTAAACTGCAAGACATTCCACTGAGCCACATTGACTTCAGAACCAGACCCCAAATCTGCAGATGCTCTGCGAGCATGTGATGTCTCTTGAAGGTGGTCATCTTCTTCCGGAATTGCCTGCAGCAATTTAGGGCAAATTGAAATTCTAGATAAGGGATGAAAATATATTAGTGCAGTCTCATACAAAACCCAGATCAACCGATATAGAAAGTGTCTTGATTGCACCACCCCCCCCCCCCCCCAAAAAAAAAAAAGCTCCTTTCTTCATATTTAGAAGTCGGCAGTGAACAAAAAATTAAGAGCATTACTATTCCACATGAATTGCACTAAGCACATTTTGTTTCTTTCACAAATCCAGTTATTTGTTTCCATACCCACTATACAACTTAAGTTCATTCCAAAAAAATGAAGATTATCTTCTTTTTTTTGCTTCCTGGAGATGCATGAAAAGGAAAAAGATTTGAACAACATTATCGTCCATCAAATGTATGCCTGTTTTCTCTTAACTGTAAAAGTCCTCGTAAATTTATCAAAAACTTTTTTCTAACATGCAGATCTACAACAATGCACTCTGGGAGAGAGAGAGAGATATCTGCAACAATTCATGTGATTCCCCTACCCAACAAACAGGAAACAAGAGTTGAAAAAAAAAATTATCTCCTCCAAATGCAAAACTTTTACAAACCTCAATCACACGGCGAGCATCAGCAATTTGCCTCTGTGCACATGGATGATCAATATCAAGAAGGGAAGGCATCCGTTCCATAAGTTCATCTAATGATGCAAGCAGTGCTTTCTTCTTACTTTTGCTCAAGGTACTAACAGAGGATTGCCTCGTTATATCCTGGTCAATATATATTTAGGATGCTGCTTGTTTGCATTCCACATAAAATTATCAAGTAAAGCACTAAACTAGTTTTGAAAAAAGGCAAAAACCTTAATTTGCTTCAATATGCCATCAAGGGAAATTAGAGATGCCAATCGTGCATCTTCAGCTGCAGTAGAAGGATTCTGAATAGGAGAACCACCATCTTCCAGTGTTAATAACGCTATATCACACCTCATTTGTTGCAAAAGCTGATTGTAAACATGAAAAATAAAAATGGCATCACAATACTGCCATTGAAAATTTATATTCAGGCATAAATATAGTACGTATTAGGTAACATATTTGTCATGGCACAAAATGAATATATTCAGTAACTCTGATCTATACAAAGGGATAGACAAAGAATGGAATTTAAAGCCCAACTGTAATAGTGGGCTTACTAAATCTTCCGTCAAACACAAGACAAGCAACTTCAGAACTAGATAAGAAGCTAAGAAGAGACAGCAACTTCCTTAAGAGCAAGATGCAGGACAGCAGAAGATATAAGCAGTCTAACAAGATGAGCAACTGAGCAGAAACCTTTTGATTTAACAAGTGCAGTGACAAATGACAATAACACTATTGATCTATTGGAGATCTAATTTGAAATGTGCTATGTTTGGTTCGACGGAAATTGATTTTTGGAAAATATTTTCCACATTTACAAGTGTTTGGGGGTAACGGAAAATGGTGAATTTTACGATTTCATTTTCTGTAAACTATTTTCAGCCTCACCCAAAACTTCTCAATTTTAACCTCCAACCCCCAACCACCAACCTCCCACTAACATCCCTAGCCTCCTATGGCCAACCACCTCCACCGGTGGCCGCCGCCACCACCCCAATCATGATATTTTAATATCTAAAATCTTCCTTTTTTATTATATATGTGCTTGGGAGATAAGAAAATACGAGAAAATAGAAGAAAATATGTTTTCCATAGCATTTTTAGGAACGCAACCAAACACTTCCAAAGTATTTTCAAGAAAGAAATCAAACACTTGAAAATAATTTCTTTTCCAGAAAATATATTCACCCAAACCAAACACAGCCGTAATTCAAACAAAAGAAAATATACTAGAAGATGTAAAGTGAATATATGATTTAAACAGAGCAGGATTGCAACTTTCCGACACATAAAACTTTACCCTAAAAGAAAGTGGGAATTAAGAAACACCAAAACCTGAGTAGAGACTAAGGAGCACCAGACCTAGTAAGATTTTAAGCACTACATACACAAAAATTGGTCTTCTGTCTAACCTAAATATCTAGTAGAATTTTAATCCATATTTTGTCTGGGATTTCAGATGTACAAATTTTTTTAATTTTAAATAACAGAAGAAATTGCAATTTACCACTCTATCCCCCATTTACACTTATCAACATGAAATTTCAAAATGCACAATTACCAGCCTAAACTACAACCCGTGTTTCACTTTGCATCCTACCATCAATTAGGCTAGTAACTTGGACAGAAAAGTATGTCATACTACTCGCATGACCTCTACATACATGGCACCACATGAAAAGGCCAAATTGCTCCTCTTCAATCCCTTAAAACAAAATCTTTTAACACATTTAACCCTTGTGATACCACATAACCTTTGATTTAAGGGATTGAGGAGGGGAAATTTAGTCTTTTCATGTGGTGCCAAGTAAGTAGAGGTCACATGAGGGGAAATTTAGTTTTTTCTTTTCTAAGTTAACAATCCAATTGACAGTAGGGTACAAAGTGAAAAAAAATGTAATAGATTAGGGTGGTAATCGTGCGTGCTGAAAGTTTAGGGTAGTAAGTGTAAAGGGGGTATAGTTTAGGGTGGTAAAATGTTATTATCCCTAAGTAATATATAAGTCCACAACAACTAAAAAAACCAGTAATTACCTGGATACTAAGACATGAGAAAAGGTTATAAGTGAAACTTTCTCGGGTGAAAACTTAAAATAAATGGCTAATTATGACATTCATAGAGATGAAGAAAAAGATGATGGTTGAAAAAATATGACTACCTTTCTTCTTTTGTGATCAACAGACTCCAGAGCCGAACGCAGCTTTGATACTTGCACTGCATCTTGTGCCTCTTCTGTTGACAAGGTACCAGCAATATCCTGATAAAAGAATGAGAAAATAGTGTCAGGAAAACTTTTAGAGAGGACAACTATAAAACCTTCATATCACGCCAATGTCAAAAGCCACAGGAGCTGGCGCAAATATCATCAAATTGACTTGATACAGATTTCTTTTTGATAGGTAAGAATAATTTTATTGAAGAAACAGAAAGACTACTTCATGTATAACAGACACAAAGTAGACTAAAGAACTGTATACATAATTTATATTATCATAAAAAACAGCTTCTCAAGAATATGTCCCACCTAAGACCCAGACATACCTTCAAGTGCTGCAATTGAGAAGTGTAGACCCGCTTTGCATACTCATATAAAAGCTGTCCCAGAGCATCCGTATGGGGAGGCAGTGCAGCACCAAGTCCAGCCATCCAACCATCCATAATAGCTGTTGAAAGAAGCTCCAACTGACCAGTTGTCCCCCCTGACGCATCATCTCCAGTAACAGACAGAAACTCAAAGCTCTCAGCCAGCCAGGATCTAATTTGGCGCTGCAGCTCACCTGCAGGAGTGTGCACAAAAAGAGCAGCAAGAGCTTTGTTTCCAGTTGCAAAAATTTTCGCTTCCTCCTGTACTTCCCTAAGCTTTCCACCAGTTACCTGCTGCCTCCAACTATCCTGTACATTTGAAATTTAGTCTTACATAACATATCTAAACATGCATGTCTCTGCATTGGGTGAGGAGAAAACATGTTTACCTTCATAGCCAGAATTAAAAATCAAATCAAATCAAATAATAAATAAAAGTAAAGAAGAATTAAAAAATGTAAGACTACAATAACAGCAACCTGATCAATTCCTCGTATTTTTAAAACAACTGATGAGAACTTAGACTTCTTTTCTGGTTTTATATTCACTTTAAAGCCGTGGATGTGCTCATCAACATAGCGCACAGGAGATCTTCCTGGGCTGTTACCCCGGCTGGAGCTCCTACTGCGTCCACTATTGCCCTTTTCTAGAAAGCACTCCACAGGAGAAACCTATATACCAAAAGAAAAGATACAAACTACACTCAGTAAAAACTGGAAAAGGAAAGAAAATGCTTTAAGGGGAGAGGTAAGATCTGGAATTTCATTACCTTGATGGATTGCAGTTCTGGTGACCTAGCAAGCAAAGATCTAATATACAAAATTCGAACACGGGAAACAAGCATGGTATCCATTACCCTCTTCGGTTCCATTTTACGGATAAATGAGAAAACCGCATCTCTAATTTCAGCAAGTATTTCATGCTCTCTAGAAGCACCTGCTTTAATGACTGCAGCCAAAACCTGCAAAGTTGAAATTGGGCAGCCACTCTTATTAGTCAATTTGAAGTTAAATTAATTGTCAAGCCATCCATAACTCTTTAGCCAAAACAACGATTTATTTTAATCAAACTGCTTCTCTTTCAGGATATAAGCACTCATTGTCGGAATTATGGTACAAAACTGCCAAATACACACACGCACATGCACACGCACACACTTCCACAGAATTCCATAATGAACCAAAGTTAGATATAATATTCATGATGCACATGTTTGAAATCACTCCAAAAAATTTCAATTCAACCCTTGAAAATAAGTCTTTAATCCATTCACCCCACCCAAAGAATGTTTCAGGCATCAGAAAGAACAATCACGAAATAGCCCAGTTACAACAAGCAGATTCCGAATGTCAGAACTTTTTTTTTTTTGATAAATAAGAAAGATGTATATTCAAGAAACTACCCCATGAAAACATAAGGTAGGGCAAATAGTACAGAGAAAGAAACAAAAAGAAGAAGAAAAAGACAAGAAAACAAACGGAAAACAACAAGGAGCTAATTACAAAGGAGAGAACTAAGGAACAAAAGGAGAGAGTCACTAGAGGTGAGTCCCCAAGCCCTAGACCAATCAAAGAGAGAACCACTAAAATAAGCAAGCAATTGGTCATCGGATTTGTCCCTGTCCTCGAAAGTCCGCCAATTTCGCTCCCTCCAAATACACCACATTAGGCACATCGGAGCTAAATTCCAAATGCTAGAAGAGTGCTTTCCAAACCAATTCCACCAACCGAAAAGCATATCTGCAACCGATCTAGGCAAGACCCAAGAAATCCCAAAGGATCTAAACACCAAGCTCCACAACTGATAAGCTTTTTCACAATGGAGAAGCAAATGATTCACCGTCTCCCCATTACAACGACACATAATGCACCAGTCAACAAAATCAAAGCCTCTACAACGCAGAATGTCCCCTGTAAGAATCTTCTCCCAAGTTGCAATCCAAACAAAGAAAGAGACGTGCGTAGAAGCCTTAACCTTCCAAATACCTTTCCAAGGAAAGATAATAGGCAAGGGGCTTCGAAGCCTATCATAGAACGAGCGGATGTTAAAATCTCCTTTCTTCGACAATTTCCATATCATACGGTCACCTTGCTCAGATTGAGGTAAATTAGAAGCCAAGGTGTGAAGGAAATCATCCACATCTCCCATCTCCCAATCATTAGGATCCCTAAGTAAAAGAACCTTCCAGCTTCTTCGAGCCTCGGTCCCCAACTGTTCGAGAGACGAGGCCACAGAAGCCTCTCTATTAGTGGCAATCCCATACACTACCGGGAAGGATAGGTGGAGTGGTAAGTCCCCACACCACTGATCTGTCCAAAACTTCACTCTATTCCCCACCCCTACCTCAAACCGGATATATTTGCTAAAAACCTCCCAACCTTTTCGGATACTTCTCCATAAACCACATCCATGAACACCCCTACCTAGCTTGGAAGACCATCCCCCCCACTCTTCCCCAAACTTCAAAGCTACAACCCTCCTCCAAAGACGAGTCTCCTCAACCCCAAACCGCCATAACCATTTTCCTAATAAGGCTCTATTAAAAGTAGTTAACTTCCTTATCCCCAAACCTCCATTAGCCTTAGGAGCACACACCTTATCCCACCCCACCAAATGAACCTTCGAATCCCCCCACATGAAGTCCCTCTGGATCTTCTCAATCTTATTAGCCACATGCGAGGGAATAGTAAAAAGAGATAAATAGTAAGTAGGAAGACTAGAAAGCGTACTCTTAAGAAGCGTCAGTCTACCTCCTTTTGACAAATACAACTTCTTCCACCCGACCAACTTCCTATTAATTTTCTCCAAGATAGGATTCCAAATAGAAGGGGACTTATGGGAAGCCCCCAACGGCATACCAAGATAGGTCATAGGCAAAGACCCAATCCGACAACCAAGAATCTCTGTCAAGGTATGAACATTATTAACCTCCCCTATTGGAACCATCTCACTCTTCAAGGCATTAACCTTCAAACCTGTCACAGCCTGAAAACAAAGGAGAAGCATCCGCACATGAAGGATCTGCTCTATTTCCGCATCACAAAACAGCATAGTATCATCCGCAAATAGAAGATGCGAGACACATTCCCCTTCACCCCGTCTCCCATCAGCCTTAAAACCCCTGATCAAGCCAGCACCTTCAACTTTTTTCAACATTCTACTTAAGACCTCCATCATGACCAAAAACAACATTGGAGAAAGCGGGTCTCCTTGTCTCAGTCCCCTCGAACTCCCAAAAAAATCAGCTGGAGCCCCATTAATCAAAATAGAAAACTGGACAGTAGAAATACAAGTGCAAATCCATCTACACCACTTCTCCTCAAAGCCCATTCTCTTCAAAAGATCTAGAAGGGCCTCCCAATTCACATGATCGTAAGCTTTCTCAATGTCTAGCTTACAAATCACCCCCGAGATCTTACTCTTTACTCGACTGTCAACACACTCATTGGCAATAAGAACTGAGTCAAGAATCTGTCTACCTCCCACAAAACTATTCTGAGACTCAGAAATCAATTGATCTAAAACCCGTTTCAAACGATTTGCCAAAACCTTAGACAAGATCTTGTACAAGCTCCCCACCAAGCTAATAGGCCTGAAATCTCAAATATTAGAAGCATCATTCTTCTTAGGAATAAGGGCTAAAAAGGTAGTGTTCAAAGACTTCTCAAACTTACTATGGTGATAGAACTCCTCAAAAACTGCTAGAACATCACTTTCCACCACTCTCCAACAATGATGGAAAAAAGCCATAGAAAAACCATCTGGACTTGGAGCTTTATCTCCAGCCAGCTCATTAACAGCTAGAATAATCTCCTCCTTCTCAAATCTCCTTTCAAGCCAACCCCTCTCCGACCCATCTATCTGATCAAACTCCAAACCTTCCACAAAAGGCCTCCACTCCTCTGTCTCCTGATACAAATTTTTATAAAAATTTACTACTTGGGCAGCCACCTCGGATTCCTCCTCATAAATCACCCCATCCACCTCCAAAAAACTCAGATGATTAAACCTTCTATGGGAATTAGCCACCTTATGGAAGAATTTAGTATTATTATCTCCTTCCTTAATCCATAGCATCCTTGATTTCTGTCTCCATGAAATTTCCTCCAAGGAGAGAAGTTTCTCAACTTCAGATCTCACCGCAACTCTCTCACATGTCTCTGCATCAGAGAGGCCAAACTCCCCTTCTTTGGCATCTAATAACTTCAAAGCCTCTAATAGTTGAGTCTTTTTGCGTCCGACATGACCAAACTCCAACCGATTCCACTGAACGATGTCTTCTTTCAAAGCCTTCAGCTTTTTGGCAAACACAAAATTAGGAGTACCAGAGAAAGAATGCCGATTCCACCAAGAATGCACTCTATCAGTAAACCCTTCCGTCTTTAACCACATATTCTCAAACCTAAAAGGGCTTTTCCCCCTTGCCATTCCCCCTATCTCCACTAGAATTGGGAAATGGTCTGAAATAGGGCGAGGTAAAATCCGTTGAATCACATCCGGATAATGTTCCTCCCAATCGGGAGACACCAAAACTCTGTCTAACCTAGACATCGAAGGCTGATTTGATCCGCTAGACCAAGTATAGCTCCCTCCCTCCAAAGGCAAGTCTATCAAATTAAGATCCTCAATGAACTCTGAAAACAATTCCATAGTCGGAGTAAGACGAGAATTTCCCAACCGTTCACTAGGGAAACGAACAATATTAAAATCCCCGATACAACACCAAGGGACGTTCCAGAAATGATGAACACCTACCAACTTGTCCCACATTAGCCCCCTCGCATTGTCATCAACTGGGCCATAGACCCCAGAACACGCCCAAATGAAGCCGTCTCCCAAACCTTGCCACCAAACAGACACAGAAAAAGAACCCACCAAAAACTCCAACCTTTCTAAAACCCTACTATCCCACATCAACAACACCCCACCGGCCGTCTGGACTGCATCTAAAGCCACCCAATCCACATAAGGACAACTCCACAGGCTGCCAACCATTTGTCTGTCCAGATCAGAAAGCTTAGTTTCTTGAAGGCAGATTACATCACACTTCCACTCACGCAATAAATTTTTCACTATCGAACGTTTCCGGCTGTCATTCAGGCCCCTAACATTCCAAGAAAGAATTTTTAAATACATAAAGACATGAATTCCCCAACTGATAAATTAGCTCAGCAGCCAGCACACTACCTGCCATCATAATTAACCGAAGATTGCAAATTCCTCAGCTCTCTCTTCCCCTTATCCTTATAGATGACAACTTTTCTAGAAGCTGTTACTTTCCTGTTCAACACTTTGGCAGCCTCCGTCTCCCTCTCAATCTTTTGTAACAAAGCAATGCATAAATCCTCATGTCAGCTCAAAGGCAGCCCCACCAATTTACTAAAACTAGGAAGCCTGTTCTTTACCCATCTAGAAATATCCAACGTATTCTCACACTCCACAATCTCATTACCACAATTCAATTCAGCTAACGAAGGTAATCCAAAGGGAGTGTTAGACAACAGAGGTATAGATAAACTTTCCTCTCCACCCAAACCCATGTCTGGACTAATCAATCCTTCCACCGCCAAAACACTCACCCCAGGGACAACACACAGTGTCTTTGAGGGTATCACTGCCAGACTGGGTTTCTCAAGATCAAGGACAGCTTCCGTCCTAACAATGGCATAACTGTCCCAGCCACCTTTATCCCCATCATTGTTACCCAATACCACAAGCCCAGCCCGGTATAAGCTCAAGAAGAAATCAGCTAAAAAGCATTCAACCGGTGACCGGGAAAACCCCTTGATTGACTTACCCGGTGTCACCATGGGATCATCGGAGCTATTTCCAACGGAGAAGGTTCCGGCGGCCTTGCCCGGTGGTAACGCAGGCACGACGGCGCTAGTTCCGGCAGCGGAGGAGCCATCGGCCATAACCGGAGGCAACCAAGGCTCGTCGGAGCTGGTACCAGCGGAGGATGGGCCGTCGGCCACCAAAGGGACTGTTGCGCACTGGACCGACTCTACTGGCTCAAGATCGAAAGACTGGGAGAAGATCTTGGGGTGCGCCAATGTCCACGGGGGCTGGGCTGATAATCCTTCTCCAGTCAGAGAACTCTCACCCACTTCAAAATGACTTGGGCCTGAGAAAACTGAATGAAAATGGCCCACACCAGCTTCGGTCAACACTGGGCTTGTACCTAGGCCCAAAGCTGGGTTAATTCCAGCCTGGTTGGTTCCCCGTGGAACCCATTTAAGGGTCTTAGAAGCTTCTTCATTGCATTTCCATTCTCCTGCCCGTACATCCCCTCTGATCTTCATATCTCCTCTTTTCTTTCTAACCCAGGAAACCCGCCTCCTCCCTGTCACATCAACCTCCACGACAAGACCTCTCCCTGTCCAGTAAGATCTCCTATCTTCACTCCTCCTCCCCTTTTCATAATCTTTTGAATTCAAACACAGACTTGGACTTGGGAAACGTATCCTATCTGCCAGATTTTGCTCACCTACCTCTACCATCTCATTAATACGTTGCTCCCTCCTCACCCCTCCCACCACCTCCTTATCAGACTTACCCACCGGAAAAGCCCCTGCTTTTGCCCCTGCAATTCTCAGATTCAACTCCATTTTCTCCTCTCCTAACTGAGTAACCTTCCCCTTGGCTGTGAATCCTAGTTGCTTTAGATTCTTTCTATCCTCTGTTCTTCTGTGAAAACCTTGCACAACTTCAGCAAAAGTTCTAGAATTTTGAGCCTCCAAGTTATGCCTCCGCACCTGAGGAATGAACTTAGGAAGACCTTTTCCACCCACCGCATAATGAGAAGGATTCAACAATTTTCTTAGTTCCAGACCAAAAGCCCTCCAACCATTTCTCTCTTTGCCTTCCGGAATAATAAGCGACCTCCTAGGCCCACCAGCTTTGAGTTCAGTCAACAGCAAGAACTGACCGGAGGAGTTAGAGCTCCATTGAAGAGTAAAAGCAGTGTCACCTTCTCTAAAAGTAAAAAACTGTTTGGAGTTCTCCCCAACGACAATGTGTTCAATGTTAAACATCAGCCATTGTGCTGCATTCTTGCCCATAAAAACCGATCTCATAAAGAATTTACCCCTCTCAAAAATCCTTAACAAGAAATAACGACCCCCTTCCTCTACTACTAATTGAAAAAAATTGGACTCAATGATGAAACTACGAACCCCTCCCATGCAGAAAGGATTACAATTTAGCCACATGTATTGTTTTCCCAATGTCAGAACTTGTTAGAGCCTTTCTGGTGCCCCCATGTTATACAAAAATTAGAGAAGACCATTCCTGAGGAAGTTACAACAATATCAAGCATCTAAAAGAAAATAAGCATTTTTATAAATTAAAGGTTAATAATCTCTATTACATAACTAAATCATACCATATTTATAAAGATATAAAAGGCCAGTATTATGATCATTCAAATTGTTAGAAATTCCACAATCTTATTCCATGTAAAAAAAAAGAAAAAAAGGGGGGGGGGGGGTGTGGGTTAATCAAGGATTAAGAGAGTACATATGTAGTGCTTGTCATGACATAAACATCATTTGTTATATTACTTTCCCAACATCTCTGAAAAATTACAGAAGGGCTCTTCTTCCCCATTTTGAAATGGAAAACACATTATCACCGCATGAATAATAATGTGACAGTAAACTGAAAGGATTGTAGACAGAATGACTAGGCATACCAGCATCAAAAGCTTGTTTGCCCCATCTGAAATGGCAGCAAGGCTGTCATATTGTTCAGGATCAAAGTCATTCAAGGCAGAAGTAAGATACTCTCCTGCAGGGGTTGTTTTAACTTTCTCAGAACCCGATTTCACCAAAGCAACTGTGCCATCACTCTTTTCTGCTGCCGATGGCAGAGGAATAACATCCATTGAACGTCCTTTATTATTGCTATTATTATCAATCCTTTTTTAAAAACAAGGACAGAGAAATCAAATGAGCAGATATTAAAGAGAATAAGACAACAATAACAAGCAATATCAATGTCAAATTAAAGTTATACCTTCCCTGCTCCCGAGGCTGAAAATTCACATGTCCTCTGGATAATGGACTTGACACCTGAAAAGAAAGATAAAGAGATTAGATGTCTAGAACCACCATTTAGATGGAGCACTGGAGCACAATTCCACAAAATAAATTCACTTTGTCACTCCAGCGCCCAGCAATCTTAAAAGGAGAGCAATATAGTTACAAAAAATTCATTACCTAACAAACCTGACAAAGCATCAGGTAGAAAATATATTAAAAACAATACAAAATGACCGAGAAGTTTTAACAGTTTTTCAAGGCAAAAATTTCCTTTTTCTGGATAGAGATGCGCAATTATTCCATTCTGAGCAAGAGAAAATCTACCTGGGCTGATCCAGGCAAAGATGCTTTTTCTGTTAATCTATCAAACAACTTCTCATTTTCTTCATGTAACCTCTGCAACAACAGAATATAAATGATCCTATCAGAACATAATGACATTTAAGGGAGCAAGATGGTGCAAGTCTTTCAGGGAAAATGGATTCTGCTATAGGTCATTGCTATAAATCCAAAGGCATAGTCAGGCTGTGAGAACATATTTCATAACATTGGCTCTGGTGAAAGATGGACTCACTTCCATCCTAAAATGATCCTAGAACACGTTCATTTGAACAAGATTGAATCATTGAAAGCTCTCATGAACCTGACATTCTAAGATCATGTGCTCTCACAATTTTGACATTCCAACTAAGAGTTATTATAGGTACCTTTATCAGCTGCAAATCCACACAAATCTGGGAACACCTCTTTCAAGACTGTTTCCCACTCCACTTATCATGCCAAATCTATCCCAACCTGACCTAACACTCCTCCGTAAATTACAACCATGATTACTACACGCCCATTTTGTTGACCAACGACCCTATTCCTTCCCATTCTTCAAGGCAACAGCCTGTCTCCACAAGTGGTTATCTTCCTCCATAACCATTCGCCTAGAAGGGCCTGATTGAAAGTGCTAAACTTTCTAAACCCCATGTTGTATTGGAGAACACACAGTATTCCAATCTTCCATATAAAATTGGAAATCATCACCCTAATCTCCCCACCAAAAACCCCACTACAATCTTTCTAGTCTATTAACCACATATGGGGGGGAATGGTGAATAGAGGTAAATAATAAGGTATGAAGACTAGATAATGTACTTTGATATACAAAAATATGATATTGATAGCCATAATCAATATAAAGTACATGGTTGAATCAAAATATACACCAAAGGCAAAGACAAAAAATAAAGCACAAGAATGGTAACTAGTGACTTCCACACCTAACCTAAAAAAGCACTTTGCTATCTATTATTGGTTTTGAATTAATTTTGCTATGTTTTTTGAAGTTATTAATAATTATTAATTATTTTGAACATTAAAATAAACACAAAAAATGCCTAGAAGATTGTTTACCCAAAATGTCATCCTAATTTTTAAAAAATTATCATGCCAGTGTGTCTTGTATCATGTTGTATTTATGCTTCTTAGCTTCGCGCTAAATTTAAATAAACAAATAAAACTTAAGAGGAAAAAAAAAAATGTTTAAAGTGCCCTTTGCTTTAGGTGCTTCGCCCTTGGTACTATACACACTTCTACCAACACTAGATTGAATATGTATTATTATAAAAATTATTATGATAACAATAAAAGCCCAACTATCTACTTAACACCTCCCCTCCCCCCCTCCCCTCTCCCCAAAAAGACCCCAAGTATCTAATCTAAACTCAAAATAGAAACAAGCTTTTGCACAATCTTGAAAATCATAGATTATTTTTGTAAGTAAATATTTCATTTAACAAATGCAGAGGTGCACAACTGGCCATAATAATGGTGGGAGCGTAGAAAGGAGAGCAAAGATAACTGGTCAAAACAATTCTGAGAGACCCCTCACATTTATCTAAGATCCACAAATAGTAAGAATCTAGTTAAGCAACCTTTTGTATGATAGTATGAGCCCCTTCCAAAAAACAAAATCCCCTAAATATCTAATCAAAACTCAAATAGAAACCAGCTTTTGCACAATCTTGAAAATCATAGATTTTTTTTTTTATAAGTAAATATTTCATTTAACAGGTGCAGAGGTGCACAACTGGCCATGATAATGGCGGGAGCGTAGCAAGGAGAGCGAGGATAAATGGCCAAAATAATTCTGAGAGACCCCTCACATTTACAACTAAGATCCGCAAATAGTAAGAATCTATTTAAGGAACCTTGAGAATGATAGTAAGAGACCCTTCACATTAACATCTAAAATCCACAAATAATAAGAATCTAGCTAAGCAACCTTTTGAATGATAATATAACCAAAGTATTAAGTACTACAGACCTCAATTAGTGCATCACGTTTTTTAAGTTCCTCTTCAAGTTTCTTGGTCACTGTCACTGCCGAAGAATCTATGCCATCCTCAGTTGCCTTAGAAGATAAAACTCCAGGCCCTTCTGAGCCAGATGTTGACCTGGCTTCAGTGGAATGAAGAGCATCATTGAGTTGCAATTCAACACTTTTAATTTTGGCCTACATCAGAAAGGAGATAATAAGAAATACTTAAGAGATGCAAACATGTAAGGAAGCAATTTCTTGATTAGGATAATATGGTCAAAATGCGACTTATGTTAATGAAATTGCAACATATAGAAACTCAGTTAAATTGTCACTAAAAGCTGAAAGTCCCATATAAGTGAAACTCACATGCATGTTCAAAATACTTGAGGATGAGAAAGTACCAAACTAGTCTGATAACAACATGAAAAGTTATAAGACAACTATACAAAAATATGATGAGTCTCCTTATCAAACAACCAATCAGTAAAAGACCAACTGCCAAATTACCACCCCACTGTTTCCTTAGACCAAATACAAGAAACTCAGAAACTATCTCATTACAAAGGGATGCAGATAATAATAGATTGGTGTTGAATGTGTAAGAATAGTGTTCAGCAATAACAATTCATCATTGTTTCTTACACTTTCAGTTAACTTGAAATAAAAAAATAAAAATAAGTGAATTGAGTTTTTCCAGTTAGCATTTCTTGCAATTCATTAATGTTTTCAATGGGTTGTAAGTTAAGATCTCTGGCTTCTTAATATAGTCCCATCATAAGGAAGATGTAGCAACACTGTTCAAGGAATTGTGCCAATGAGCTATGGCTCAACTGGCACATCCTTCTCTCATAATAATGGATGGAAGGTGAGGTCAATGGTTCAAGACCCACTAGGTGCATATGTAATTGACCAATAAAAAAAATTGTTAAAGGAATTGTCAAGTGACATCAATTATAAGTCATTACCATCATTCACTAGATAAATAACCATATAATTTTTTTTTTTTTTTTTTGATAAGTAGATAAGTAACCATATAATTGTGATGTATATATCAATATTAGATTAACATTTTGAAAATATAGTCCAATACAGTGCATGAAAACTTCCAAGAGAACCTGTTTAATCTATCATACGTGAGAAAAGCCTTATATTTAGCAACCCATATATCAACCTAAAACTAACAATATGCCAATGGTCCCTAGACCAAGTTTAGTTATTATTGAGTCTTTGTATTTAGCTTCTTTACTTTTGGAAGTTGTTAGTTAAGCTTTCCTAAAATAGGGGTAAGTTCAGTAATTTCTGGATTTTCTAGAATAGGCTGTAATGTGCATACCAAAGGTCCATGAATCTTATTTTATGTTTTGGGTCCTTTTTCTATTCCGTTTACAAGTCCTTAATTACTTTTCTTTGTTATTAGGAATCCTAATCTTTCTACGAAAAAAGATCATTTAGAAAATTAGAAGCCCTAGTCTTTCTAGGAAAGGGATTGGTAATAGCCTATATAAAGGCTTCATGTAATTAATAACACATATAGAGAGATTGGATTTAACAATATTACAATAGTGTAAATACCTTCTTTTTCCTAAGTGTTGATTGCTTAGGAAACCTAGGTGTGATTGCCTAGGGTTTTATCTTTCTTTTCTTCTTGTTCAATTTACTGTTTTAACTCAAAACAGCCAACAAATTCCCTCAAGACTCACTCAATCCATTCTTTTTATTACCTAATCCTACATAATCAATTAAACATCAAACCCCGTTTAAGAATCCCAATTTGGTGCTGTATTTAAAAGATCCTACATCAAAACCAATATTAGAGCCTACTAAAGCTTCTGTCCTGTGTCAATCTCCTCCCCCCACAAGTAACGGATTAAGGATAAGATCATAGGTTCGGTCCTATTCAAGCATGTCAGTTGTGTACTTTAAAAAATCAAAAAAGGGAGGAGGGGGGGGAGACCAACCTGCAAAGTCTGAATTGTCAAATCTCGCTGCTGCATCTGCATTTTTTGATCTTGCTCCAACTGTAATAGTTGAGCAACTTGATTTCTGAGCTGAGCATTTTGCTCCTTCTCAATCTTAAGTTTATCCACCAGCATAATATTCTCTGACTGCATCAGATAAGATAATGAAACGGCTCACTGACATGCTTAACAAGCAATATGATCTATCCTGACAGTAAAAGACCATTTTCTTTTTTTCTTTTTCTTTTTTTATAAGGACAGTAAAAGACCAATTTGGAACACAGACTTTGCTGTTGAGCTAATTAAAACACCACTTACATAACCCCAGTGAAACAACATAATTAACAAAAAAAATATAATTTCAAATGTTCTGACAAGCTAAGAAATAAATTTAACTGCAAACTATTGGGCAAACAAATATAGTAAACTTCGCTTCAGAGCTACTAAAAAGTGTAAAATTACCAATCATTTAAATACCACATAAGTACCACTCAAACGTAAGAAGTTCACTCAAATCTACATGACATACATTAAGAAATAAAAAGCAAGATTATACAGCATTTTAACCATCCTGCACCAGCAGAAAACATGAAAAAGATTGCCCCATAGTAATATAGTTCCCAGTAAGAGTCTTGAAGCTAATCAGTGAACAGGGTGGGAGGGGTTTTTGAGTTGCACCTTTTTTTACAGTGGGAGGGATGGCTGTAGGGTTCATTTCTGCCATGAGATGTGGTGCAGAGAGACATGCTAAAGAGTTTAGTTTACAAATCCTTCTACTTGGCAGACAAGGACACTATAGTGGTAAACAAGATAGCTTGTCTGCAGGGGTTTTGCATAGGTGTCCTAATTTTTGAAATACCTCTACAAGATTGAGAGGTGCACACCATGTTAATTTATTTTGAGCTCTTGCAGGGAGCTAAGGTGCTGGGGGTTTGAGAAGATACATGAGGTTGGCAGCACAGTAGTACTAATTATTTGTGGTTAGCTTTTTAAAATAAGGCCTTTGTTGGCTGCCGCAGACATGTTCCTTGGAATGAAATTTGGTGAACTCACACTTCCACTGAGGAGCTTTTCATTGTTTGTATAGAAGCCCTCCAGAAAATCCTCAAGGAGGGTTATTAAAACACATTGGGATTAATGATACATAGTGTAAAAGGAATGAGGAGTATGTAGATCATGTCTTACTACATTATTGGGTCTCTGAGGTTTCTAAGATTTAGCATGCAAAGTTTGATGAAAGAGGTTAGCCTGGAATGTGTTTATGTGGAGTATTATGCTGGAATAAGATAAACCTTCAAAAGAATAGCATGGTTCACTCACCTTACCAAGCTCACTTTCCTGAAGAGCGTTTTTTATTTGCTTTTGGGATTTGTCATTCCCTATTCCACTTCCATTTCTTAATCAAATTTATCCTTTTTTCTTTACTGTAAGTGTTAGTGCTGGCTAGCTACTTAGGTGTTTGTGCCATTTGTACACTCCCCATGTAAATTGGTTGCATCAGCTTCAGTGCATTTTAGTAAAATCGCTTACCTATTCATAAACGAGTGTTGTGTGTGCTGGAATGTGTTTATGTGGAGTATTATGCTGGAATAAGATAAACCTTCAAAAGTATAGCATGGTTCACTCACCTTACCAAGCTCACTTTCCTGAAGAGTGTTTTTTATTTGCTTTTGGGATTTGTCATTCCCTATTCCACTTCCATTTCTTAATCAAATTTTTCCTTTTTTCTTTTCTGTAAGTGTTAGTGCTGGCTAGCTACTTAGGTGTTTGTGCCATTTGTACACTCCCCATGTAAATTGGTTGCATCAGCTTCAGTGCATTTTAGTGAAATCACTTACCTATTCATAAACGAGTGTTGTGTGCGCACTAATCAGTAAGCCATATCCAACTTGGGATCCATTTAAGCAAACATACAAGGCTGAATCAAAAAAGAGCATTTCCACTCCTGAAAACCTGATCCAACTGGTATGCATACCTTCAAAAAATTACTAGCACTTTTCATCAAAATCGAGTGAAGGGGAGATATGAGGCTAATCACCAAATAAGATTCAATAAGCTAACATGGGGACAATGTCAAAACTTCATGTGAACATATAACTCATTATGGAAATGGAAAACTATACCAAAATCATGTAGTTACAAAACCTTTAAATCCGACTGCAGTGTGAGAGAAACTTTCCACGCCTTTTGAACTTCATTGAAGAGTAGGACAGACTGATCATTTGCATCTTTAAGAGCCTGTTTTAGTCCCAAAACCTCTTGTGTCAGATCTTGGATTTCTTTCCCCTTTTCATACAACTCTTTACGTGCATCATTCGCCTACAAGATTCATTACAAACTAAATGTTAGAGAAGAAAATCTGTCAAAACTGTGATTTCTTTGGGAAGTACAGTGCACCAAAATGCATTGATTACATTTTGTGGACTTGGAATCTTTATTTGGGAGAGAAAATGAATCCTCTAATCAACCCTAGCTTTAACTGTACAAGAGCTTCTTCTACATAATTATCTTTACATAAATTTTTTCTGTGGCACTTTTTTCTCTAAGATATAGGGTCCTTCCTCCCAAAAACGATAAAGTAGTAAATTAACTTTGTTAGACTCAACATTTATTTTGGGAGAAATCAGATCCTCCAATCAACTCCTCACTTACAACTGTAAGGGAGTAGCTTCTCCTTTTATTTTTTTTATTTTTAAACAAAAATCTCTTTGGAACATTTTTCTCTAGGCATGGGGTCCTTGCCACCCGGCAGCATTCTTAAGTTTTCATTCAGTGGTCATATGGGAGTTCATGGCACCCTACTGTCCATACCCAGCTGTTATCACCAAAAGGAGGGTTAAAATTATTAAATCAAAACTAGTGCCACAAAGTTTCTCTCTACAGAATGAACAAGTTTATGAAAGCAAGGAAAAAGCATTATCACCTAGTCTTTAAGAATAGGAACTTACAACATCTCTCCATTTCTTAATCGTATCTCGATTGCCAAGGCTTAGCACAGCATTTCGGGCTCTGCTAGAGAAATTCAGAGATGATAATGTCTCAGACAAATTCTTTACATTGGGACTTATGTTAACAATCATCAAAGTTTTCGAACTTCCACCTACAAAAAGAATAAGATTTTATAAAAAAGTAATAGTTGGTTAAGAATGAAAATAAAAGCAGAGAACTTTTCACAAGACCAAAGAATAAAGATGCCAAGAGCCTTGTAGCTCAAAAGCATTGCTTGGGCTCCTTTATGAGTAAAACCAGGGTTCAAGTCCCACCTCCCCCACCCGTTGTAACAATTCAATCATTGAAAAAGAATAATGATAATTCTATTAAAGATCACTGAAAAGAGGGGAGAATGAGAAGAAGAAAAGCCAGTGTGGTAGAGTTCCATATTTAAGCATGTAAATGTTAATGCAGACCAATCGGCCTCTAATGCAAGTACATTGTTAACGTCCACCATCTGGAGTAAAAAAAACAACTAGCTGCATTTATAGAGCTGATAGTTGATAATCTCTTATGCGGGGATCTACTCACTATACTAATACAAGTACATGAACCTGAGGCCCAGAATATGTTCTCTATTTTTAAAAAAAAATTTAAGATTGGTGTTTCTTTATCACAATTCTCAGGCAAACCCATGTGCTTCTGAAGTAGGAGAACTTTTGGGACAGTTTATTGTAACTTGCCACAAATCCAATTGAATATGTTCTCTTTAGAGGTGTTTCTGATAATACTCCCTCAATTAAAACAAGAACATATCCAATATGACAGGTAGCATTAAGTTTGATTTAGTGAATTTGGCGCCTTATCCCAACAGGACCTGTAATAGACGAGTAAAAGTTGGTTTTAAAATTTAAGACTAAGGGCATTCCCTTAGCTGCCCCTATATGCTTGGTTTATCCAGGACCCTTCCATCTAGTGAATAGGAAGTTGGGTCTAGTACCATGATTATTCATGTTTGCAGGTTCCAAGTTATTGAGATTTGGCAAATCCTTTTGTTAACAATTCTTCAAAAAGCTCAAGTGGTGAATTTAATCAATCAACCATTATTCCAACCCTTATGTGTGGGCCCAAAAACCCCCCTTAAAAAGTGGGGCTCAACACGTAGGATTTTCAACTTTTTAAATGAGAGGTAGAGTGAAAGCAAAATTCAAACCCAAGTCATTGCTCTGATACCATGATAAATTACCAATTCTTCCGAAATCTTAAGCTGTTAGGAAGTAGCGAATTTAATTATATAACCATTATTCCAACACCTTCTACACACACCCACATGTATGACTCAATGTATTACAATATTGCTCATATGTCAAATCAACTTATTATTATATTTAATATGTATGACCTATTGTAATAGAATGTTTACAATTCTAAATTATTTTAGGCTTCCATTGGATCTTACACTTAGTACAAAATGCAATCTAGGAATCTCAAGATAGCTATTGTTTTACACCCAAAGTTGTAACATGGATTTGTCTACGTGGGCCACTATCTCTACCTAAGCTTGAAATGCAAAACCAACAACCAACAACTGACACTTGCCCACAAACCCCCTCCCTTAACTCCAAGACAAACCAACAACTTAAAAGTAAAAACATGGTATGTCAATGATTATATTGAACCATATCATAAACTAGTTGACAAAAGTAATTTACAAACAATCTCTTCATCTACCCATGACGTTTGACTTTTGGTTGACCTCATAATATTGTGCCACATAAGTTTTTTAGGCCTCACAAATTTACACAATTATTTTAATATATGTTTTATGATTGAATTTAAATTGAATTATATATTTAAACCCTCCATTAGAACCTAAGAAAATCATATTTTCTTTAAATAGTACTATATAAAATTCCATACACAAATACAATCATAATAAATGCTTAATGCTAGAATATATAGTTTCATATACAGTCACAATCATAATAAATGTCTATTCATAACTACCATAATTATCAAATTTCATATTTAGACAAAAAATTATATTATGTTGAACTTGTTTGTGCATTGTGCAGGTTACCAACTAGTTAGATAGGTAAAATCAAAATCTTTGTCCTGCTAAATACAAGGTGCCAAAGAAACTCTTCCATGAACTGAGTCTCTTAACAAAAAAATCGACTATCATAATCAAAAGGTATATATATATTTAAAGTGATTAAAACTTAAACCATACTCATGAGTATAAAATCATAATTTTCTCTATTTGAAATGGGGGAAGTTTTAAGATTCTAACAGGGTTACAGCACTAGAAATCAGCTTGAAGGGAGGCACACAGAATAATCCAAGTCAAAAATGGGCCTCATAACAGAGCGGCTTCTGTAGACTCATCTTTGATATGCCAAGGAGCGGGGGATAGGAGAAATTGGGATGTTCGTTTCATTCGGGGTCCTAATGATTGGGAGGCAGATATGGTGGATGATTTCTTTCGATTCTTGGCATCCAATTTACCTTCAATGATGGATGGTGATCGTATGAGACAGAAGTTGACGAAGAACGGGGATTTTAATATGCATTCGTTTTATCATAAGTTACATGGTTCTTCCTCCGTTGTTTTTCCATGAAAAGGTATTTGGAAAGTTAAGGCACTCTTGCATGTCTCTTTCTTTGTTTGGACAGCCGCATGGGTTAGGATTCTCACAGGAGATAACTTGCAAGTTATGGGCTTTGATTTCGTTGACTAGTGCATTATGTGTCGTTGTTGTGGGGAGACAATGGATCATTTGTTGTTACACTATGGAAAGGCTTATAGGCTGTGGAGCTTTGTCTTTAGAACTTTTGAGATTTCGTGGGTTCCCTCACATCCGATGATAGATTTTCTATTTAGTAGGTGAAATTGGTTGGGGAAGCATTCATCTCACATTTGGAATTTAGTTCCGTTGTGTTTGATGTGGTGTATTTGGAGGGAACGCAATCAACAAACTTTTAAGGACATTGATAGATCAAATGACCAACTGCTTGCTCTCTTTTCTGGCTCCCTTTTTGATTGGTCCAGGGCTCGGGGACTCACATCTAGTGATTCTCTCCCTTTGTTCCTTAGCTCTCTCTTTCTTTGTAATTAGTGCTTCTTTTATGTTTCTGCTTCTCTCTCTTTTTTTGTACTTTTTGATATGCTTTGTGCTACTTTGCATTTAGCAGTTTTTTTAATATATATATCTTTCTTACCTATAAGAAAAAAAAAAAAAAAAAAAAAATGGGCCTCATATCATTTTAAAACCAAAGAGGCTATGATGCCAACTAGGCGTCCCTTCAGCAAATCTACCATCAGATTTATACATTTACTCATAAGAATAGTTTACTCGTCATCTCAGTATCTACTGAGGCAATCTAAACGTTAAAAAACAACAAAGAGCAGTAAAGCACTATAAGAAAGGCATGGTACTAAAATTACCACAGCTACCATTACTCACGAAAGCTGTTTTTGTTGCCCTTGCAATTATATGATTATAATAACTGCTAGCATAACTTCAATAACACTAGAAAGAGAATTGAATACCTAGTGAGTCTCCAAGTATCTGTGTAAGCATTGAATTTTGATAAGGAACAACATCCTTCTTTGAAGTCAAAGATGACAAAACATCCCCCAACCTGCACGTGTAACAAAAAACGCAATAAGAAGGAAAAGGCCAGAGTGAATGATGACAGTTCCACATGTTGAGAATATGCTGCAAAAGTTTAAACAAAAGAATCGGACAACAAATAACCTCCCCTACCTCACCCACCACCAAGATCAATTCAACATTAAATGAATGTAAAAATCTTTTTTTTTTTTTTTTTTTGAGGATAAACGGCAGAAAATGAATGTAAAAATCTTGATTAAGTAATAAAGCAACAAACACACCAAGACACATACATGCATACATACATATATACATATAGAGAGACAAAGACAAAGGGTTGGGTTTAAGTTACACTTAACTTTTGTAAATGTTACATCACTTAACGATTGTGTATTAAATATTTTTTGCACTCTAAAATTATATACAAAATTTGAGTTTAAGGATAAGATAGTAAATAACATCTTATCAAGAAAAAATTAGGCATGCATGTTACGAACAAATAAAACGTATAATTCAATGGGAGGATTTTTCAAATTTATTTTGATACAATACCAATTCTCCCAAAAAATTACGTGGTTAGAAAATTGTGAATTTAATCGTTTAACCAACATTCTAACACACATCACACGTGGGTCCAAACTCCTTAATAAGCATGGCCCAACAAGTGGGATTTTATACTTTTCTATTGGAAGATAGAGACAAGACAAGTTTTAAACTCAGGTTCACAAGCACCAATACCATGATAAATTATCAATATTCTAACATAGTCCAATAGAAAGTAATTAAATGGTGTAAGATTAACAAAGAATTAAACCATTTGTAAATGGATTATGTATGTGTATGTATAGTACAAGGACCAGTAATCCCATTGTATGGAGAGAGTGCATATTATGCTTGATACGCAAGCAGCATGTCCAAGTTAGGATAAGCTAAGATGACATACGCTGAAAGTGACTTCATAACATGCAGCAAGTCTGTCACGTGCTCCCCACTATCATCTTCCCCAATTGAACCCTCACTTCCAGCCAAGTCCCCAAGAGAAAGCTTGCTGTACGAGTTCTCTCCAGTAATCAAATTGCCATAATATATATGTATTGTGACGATCCTAACAAATGAGACAAGAAAGTACACAGACAAATTAAAAAGAACATTAACGTAATAGACATACGTAAATGACGCACATATACAAATATACACATGAATAACTAGAAAACTTTGTCAATATCATATGTTTCCCTTTCTGAAATTGACAAGTTCTATCTTCTTTAAAAAAGAACATCAAGTTAAACATTTGGGAAGAAACTAAATAAATTTCATAATCTTCTAAAAACCACATCATTTGCCTTTGAGAGTAGAAACAAAAGATGAAAACATCTCCCATTTCAAGTTTTAAGAATGGGCCCAATGCTCACTTTTGCATTGCCCAGCTGACAGCCAAAAGGATCTACCATCTGATATCCCATTTAAAAATCAATAGTGCAAACAATCATGTGGATTTGATGATTCTGTCCATTTAATTCTGACTAAAAGTCGCAAACAACTTAGACTTTCATTTTCTTATTGTTCTCTTCTTAAAGTAAAGATTCATTAAAAGTGCAAAAATGCACAATCTAAAACATACAGACTTTTCAAGAATCTTTTTCTAAGTATTCAAATGAAATATTAAAGAGCAGGCCAAAATTCTTCTTTAAACTGAATCAGCAAAAATGTGAAAAACAACCAGAAGACTTGCTTTACATTCGCTGCTATAGAGCACAAACCATATTGGAGAAGCAGTTCAGGAACAGCTATACATCTGAACTTATTGGACAAGTCTTTTTACATGACAACCTGGCACTGGCAGTCTTATAACAGCAATGTGACAGGACTCCATTTCCAAGAGAAGAAGACAGCTTACTTTTACTCTTCCAAAATTATGTTAAGTCAACGTATAACCACAATCTAATAAAGAACCATTATAAACTTAAAAGCAGAAACAATATGGAAAAATCAACTAAATTTTAAGAATTTTTTAGGGCACCAAGTGAAGACCATACAAGTGAGAAACATTAAACTTTGATATGTCATTTCCCCGGCTCTGAAAAGCAGCCTTCAAAACTCTAGAGAATTCCAATGGATTATCAACTTTTTCCTGCACGAGTTCTATAATAGAGTCTGATGATCCCATCTGGACCTTTTGTAAACTGCTCCCTGATTCAGAAAGCAGATCCCTAACCTAAAAGATTATGAAACAGGTCTAGATCAAAAACATCACAATGGTGCTATGTTAAAACTATCATCTAACAAAATCAGAAAACAGAATATTTTTACAACAGGTAAGTTATGTAAGTAAGAGAACCTGTTCATTGTAGAGCTCAAAAATTGTAACAGAGAAATTGAATTGTGAGGTGAAAGTTGAATCTGAGTTGGCTAGATCAAACAACTCCTCAAAACAGCGAGAATATAAACCACGATCATGACTAGATCCTTCCTAAAGAAAATGCAAAAGCACATCAGAGAAGCAACCTACCAGGACAAATATCATGAAATTTACATGAAAAAAGATTAAAGCACCCCGGCAATGTGCACACAAGTTGGTCAAACATGAATGTATGCTCCAATTTGTTTCATATACAAAATTTCTCCAGATCATTTTAAAGTGGGTGAGAGAGAAAAGAAGAATCTACCACACAAGAAGAGGAGTCAGTCAGATGGTGAAAATTAATAATCATTCTACTTTACTCAACTTGAGTCAACCAAGCCTTAATCCCAACTAGTAGTTGAAAACTTGGAGTCAGCTTCATGAATCCTTGCATGCCACTTGGCCCTACCTAGGGCCATACCCTCATTTACCTTTCTTCCCAAGTAACCCCTTATGTGGGACCAAAAAGAAAGGAGGTAATTCAAAATGCAAAACCCTCTAATCTTTAAAACAGAACAACCCCAACTTAGAAGCCCTTAAAATTAGCTGGCAAGGCAGCACATTTTCATGCATGTATAAATATGTATGCAACATAAAGAATGCATCACATGCATGGAGAGAAATAGATCACACACAAACGAGAGAGAGAGAGAGAGAGAGCAACCATTGTGTGTGTTTTTCCAGAGTGAGTTTGTCCATAAGCAAATATGGAAACATTATATCCATCCAGAGCTGACTGCACCAGTGGCTGAACATCCCTGAACAGTTCAGCTGCACAAAAAACCCCAAAGATACTAAGCAACATAGCTGAACACAATATGAACTATTGCACGATAATTTCACACCATACAACCAGGGTGCAACAACTAAGAAAAAAAATGAATGTTATGCTTACCTTGTCCAACATGAGGTCCATAAACTCGGTCAAATTCAAAATCCTTCTTGGGGTTGGAAATGCTATCATCACCAGTATTGACACGGATAGTGCAATCATCAGGAAATTCAACAACAGAAGTTCCTTCATCTTCAAATAATGGCCTGGTACGACAAAATACCTTTATGTTACCTGAAACAAATAGCTTAGGTTTTTTAATAAAAATTACCATCAAATGAGCTTATTGAGAAGCACACACATCTGCATGTGAGTGTGTGTGTGTGTGTGTGTGTGCACGTGAGAGAGAGAGACTTTTGAAAAGGAAAATCACATAAGAGTACCTTTGGCTGTCAACAAGTCATTAAACAACTTTCTTTTCTCATTGATCAGTGGAGAAATTCTAGCCTCAGTTTCCAGGGCAACTTGATCTGATATTTGTACCCAAAAAAGATATTGAAAATACTGAAAACCTTACAAAATAAGTACAAGATGGTATGATGCATATCAAGACTGGCATAATTTTCACTTTTTTTGGGTAAGTAGCATAATTTTCACAAATTAACTATCCAAAGATGAAATAAATGTCCACCAAAACAGTTTATAATTGTGGCATTACATATAGATCCTTATACCCATATCAAAAATATCACTCATGAATGTCGGAAAGCAGTCTCATACCATCCACTCCACATATATCAAATGGAATACTTAAATTCACAAACCCTTACCTAGTTTACGGGTTTTCTCGGCAAGAACACCTAAATAACGTGTAACTCGATCAAGTTTAGCATTTGAATATTCCTGCAGCTCATTTGCTTCTTGCCTCAACTCCAAGTAATCTTCTCTTGCAATCTGCCCAAAATATGAGATATGGTTGTCAACAAGAAGAACATGTAACACTATCACATGCTCCACATAAACACCTACTAAATCACCATATGTAAAAAGCACCTAATAGGCAAACAAAAAAAAAATCACGATTTGAAAGCTCTAGAAGAGATTTAAACACTTCTTGATTTGCTTGACAAGGAATAAAGTTCCATAGGAAATAAAAAGGATCTCCAATATAGTTCACAACTATTGTAATTCTAGCGTCAACAAAGTGAAAGAACTTTCCAAGGACAGAAAAGTCTGCACCTCACCTGTTATGAGAATAAAAGATTTAAGTGGATATCAATATTTTACTCTCAGTTTCATCTTCTATGCTGATGCGGTTTACATGTGAATCTAGTCATGCAAATATCAAGTCTTGCATAATAAAATGGCAAATGAAATATTAATTGCAATCTAACACTGGGATTTTTTATAATTCAATAGTTGGGGTAGAGGGATTTGAATCTTGGACATCTCCATTGGAAACACTAGGAGATGTCAGTTGAGTTACCTTGCAGTTTGACACTGAAATTTTGGCCATCAAATCAACACAATCTAGATAAACTCCTCAAATGAAGAGAAACCTACTAAGCTTCATGTTAAATGTAGTTTATTGGCTCTTAATTTCTCTAGCCAATAACCCTGATAGTTGTAAGAACCTCCAATTATTAAGGCAAAGTTCATGCACCTCTAATCCAAATGTCCTGGCATCTAAAAATCATGATTAGATTCATCATTTTGTCACCTTTCATCAATGTAGAACCCCTAAGAAAAGGCAATTCTATAACCAATGTTTTTCATATAAGCAAATACATTGCTTACATTGATATTGACACAGAAGCAAGTGCACTGATTCCCAAAACCCCAACAAATTAATGCTACCAATCAAAGCAAACCCAGAGATATAATATTATAGAACCTTATCTAAAAGGAAACATTATTGACGAAAGTTATAGTTTAAGGCATCAAGTCTCCCCTTCATTGTCCCAACTAACTGAACCTGGACTTCCAACAAAAATTATGATTTACCAGTCACCTCTGCCCTTCCGAAACATTGCAAACTAATTACAGTACGTGATTTACATTTACCATCTCATCGCATATGCCAGCAAAACTAAACAGCATCATACTTCTTCTGACAAAGAAAAGAATTTAATTTTATTATATTTGTAATGCTGCCAGAGGCAAACATACTAACCTTTTTATGCTCAAGTTACTCCCAATTCCTAAAAATACATGAATTTGAGATTATGTTTGCTCTCCAAAAACAAATACATTTTCAGCATCAAAAGAAAAATGAAACAATTCTTCTAGTACCATGCCATTTGCCACAACATGCTGAAGTGGTTGACTATGAGTGGTGGACAATCTTTTTCACTTGGACCCTCCATTTTTTCTCCACCAGTCACAATCAACCTCTAATAACACAAAAGTTGTGTCCCTATACTTTCTCAAAATAAAACATACCTATCAACTAATCCAAATTCTTGGAAATGAATTCAAAAAATTATGGACACTTTTCTTCTATTTTCTTTGTTTGATAGATACGATAGGTATGGCGTCCACTCCATAATGATTACTCCCTACCAATAGACTCTCTTATTCGACAACAAAAAACTTTAACAGTTAAGTTAACTAAAACCCAACTTTATTTCTTTATTTTTTAAGTATGGAAGAGACTTTACGAAACACTGCAAACTAATTACAGCACGTGATTTACGTTTACCATCTCATCACATATGCCAGCAAAAATAAACAGCATCATACTTCTTCTGACAAAGGAAAGAATTTTTTTTTTTTTTTGGTAATGCTGGCATAGGCAAACATACTAACCCTTTTATGCTCAAGTTACTCCTAATTCCTAAAACCAATTTTAAAAAGCAGTAAAGAAACATGAATTTGAGGTCTTGTTTGGTCTCATTCTCAAAAAAACAACTAAGTTTTCAGGGTCAAAGAAAAATGAAAGAATTCTTCTAGTACCATGCCATTTGCCACAACATGCTGAAGTGGTCGACTGCAAAGTGGACAATCTTTTTCACTTGGACCCACCATTATTTCTCCACCAGTCACAATCAACCTCTGATAGCACAAAAGTCGTGTCCCTATACTTTCTCAAAATGAAACATATCTACCAACTAATCCAGATTCTTGGAAATGAATTCAAAAATTATGGACACTTTTCTTCTTTGTTTGATACATACGATAACTCCATAATGATTACTCCCTACCAATAGGCTCCCCTATTCGACAACAAAAAACTTACCCATTTAAGGAAACTGAAACCCAACTTTCTTTCTTTCTTTCTTTCTTTCTTTCTTTTAAGTATGAAAGAGATTTACCACCAACATTTCACATTAAATCAAAAATGCACTATTTAACAACCACCATTATAGCAAACTACTAAAAAAACACTATCACTAATTTACCACCACAACACAAACAGTGAAAATTTTTTTTTTTTTTTCAACGCTATAAAATAAAGTTAAGTAAAACATTGTTTACCTTAACTTGGTCCTTCAATCGCTGAAGCTTGGAGGAGAGCGAGAGCTTGGAAGACTCGGAATGGGACAAAGCCGATGCGGCGGAGATCGAGTACCGCCGGACCAGTGGTGCAGCACCAGAGGACCTGAAATCGCCTTGCTCAAACGACGACGTTTTCCGCGGCTCGAACCCGCTAACCTCCCAGTTCCAACGGTTCCTTTGCTCCCCCATTCACAAAACCCTAGCTTTGTTTAGCTTAGCTCTCAGATTTGATTTTTGAATCAGAGAGCTCCAAAATCTTCTGAGGAGAGAGCTTTTTTTCTCATCACTGGGGTCTGTGCTTTTTTATTTTATTTATTTTATCTCTTATAAATGGAGGGAGGGGGGCTTTTGGTTTTTGGATTGGGTGAGAGAGTGGAGACGGCGTCGTTTCCAATATCTATGTGACACTCTTCAGCTGTTTAGCTCACAGGTATATTTGTGCTTAACATTCGTTCACGAATCACGCTTCGCTCTCACATATTTCTCCTTTGCTTGCGTGGGGTGGTTTCATTAATTTTTAAGATAAGGAGGGTGGTGGAGCACGTGAGCGCGCGCGTGAGTGTTCGCTCTACAGGGTGAGCCACCCGCGCACAAATTTGAATTATGGCTAGATCAATGAAATTATATCGAACCGATATTAATGTATACATTGGATTTTGGTGCTACCACTTATGACAGGCATGTGCGAGTGCAACCCACGACAAAACATGGCCAGCTCACTTTCTTTCTCCGAAAATGTGCTGGACTCAACTCATATGTACATTTCGTGTTATAGTTAGGTCATAGGTGTGCATTATATGTATGAGACGACAATTAAATCAATCAATAAATTGGTTCAATAGTCCAATCTTATTAGTGACTAAATGATGTAGATCAAGGATCAGTGAATGGGCCAAGGTAACCATTTGATTTAACCTATGTATGAGATGAGCCAATATGTCCATGTTCGGTAACCTCGTCCTCGTGCCCAAAAGGGAAAGCTGGAAGCTGCGAAGCCCATTAGCTGTGTTCATGGGAACATCGATCAAGGCTGAAATTATTTGTCCGTGACCAACACAGTCCCGCCATGTTTGCCCATGATGGCAACACCTGTGTCCATTTTCGAACACAATCAAAATTATGGCTACGACAAAGGATTCACATGCCTCATAGTCGGGTCAAGCCTAGCCTATAAATGGACAAGCTCCTCGCCGTAACAAGGAATGAGAAAAAATAACTCCTTCGCACACTTCCCTTTTTAGAGGTTATTAACATGGCCATCGAAGACTTCCTCGTCACCTGTTTTTCGATAACCTCATCGATTCCCTTTTATCCACTTTTGCATGTGTTCGATGGTGTACGCAAAGCAATTTGGTGTGGTTTTAGGTCATATTTATCATCACACTGCAGGTGCTTTTTGCCCAAAACCCTTACCGCACTTACCTTAAATTGACTGATAATTGTGCAATATAATGTGATTTGATCATATCTAAGCTAGGTTGAGTCTTTTATTCTCATTTTGGGTTAGATTGGGTGTGATGGATCTTTTTGTGTCTTGGGCTGGATTGCTCCTACTGTACTATAACCCTATGATTCCGAGATAGGAGAGGCAGGACTGGCCTGACTAAAACACAACTTAGGCCAGCTTATAGGCAAATTAGGACCCTTCTTGTGCTGACACGCCCTAGCAGGAATTTTGAGCGTGTCACGTGCTCATGGCAAGAAATACTGCTACAAAATGTTAGAGCAAGAAGAACATAATACAACAGAGTTACTAAAACACTTTAACTAAAATATTTTCTACTGACAACTAAAATATTTTCTGCTAACAACAATAATACTTGAACAGTTCCACAAAGGAAAAGTATGACAACGTGATTACGGCAGGAATAGATTAATAGCAAGAAATCATGTTAGTCCTTAATCAACCATGGCAAAAGGAGATTAGTCTACTGAAGGAATGGACTTGAATCTTCAGCAAATTCGAGTCCAAAAAGGGGAACCAATCTCCAATGTGGGTAACTTCAAAGGGAAATCTTGTTATAGAAGTTAATCACTTTGGAAAATGGACCTAAATGGCTTGATCTCAAATTCTTTACTTGTTAGAGAGTGAGCTATTGAGAGGGAGAGAAGCGGGTAGCCTATTAGTGCATGCTTTACTCTTATCACTCATATTTTTATTCCTTACTCTTGGTTTTGTGTTTTTCTTTCCTTCTCTTACTTGTCTTCCCTGTTTTCTTTCTTTTTCCATTGTTGTTGTTGTTGTTGTTGTTGTTGTTTATTATGCACACTATGGCCTTTTTATACTGTTTGTCGTGACAAGATTTACCATTTTTACCCTTTAACTACTTTTGGCCTGTTGTGGATGTCCTTCCAAGACTGCCCAGCCACCACCACTACACTGTGTTGGTCATGCCACACCTCATTTCTAGATGTGGTGGGCCTTTTTTGCAACTCTAGGCTGAACTGTCTCCTGCAGCGTTACGGCCCAATGGTTCTGAGGTAGGAGAGTCAAGACTAGCTTAACTACAACACACCCCAAGTCAACTTGTGCACAAGCTAGAACCCCTTTGTTGGAACCTTGGACACGTGCCCATAGCAGAGGATGCTGTTACAAAAAAGTTATGGCAAATAGGTGTAATACGACAAAAATAAGAAAAATATGCTTACTGTTAACCAAAAAAAAAAAAAAAAACTAAATCATTTTCTTAGTAAATGAGGAAATAATACAGTGATATAAATGCGGTAGAAATGATTTAATAACAACAATAAAAAGAAAAGGAAATAATATTAATACTTGATCAATAAAAGGAAGAAAGATTAGTCTGTCATGCTTGATTTCTCAACGAAATCAAGTCCAAGAAGGGAACCACTCTTCAATGTGGGCAATCTCACAGGGAAGTCCTGCCACAAAAATTTCTCACTTTGAGAGAATGGGCCTAGATGGCTTATCCTTGAATTCCTTAATCCTCACTAGAGAACAGGTTGTTAGAGGGAGAGAAGGGAATAGCTTATTGGTCCATGCCCACCATCACACTCTTGCTCGCCCTTTGTTTTTCCTTTATGAGTTTCCTGTTTTCTCTCTTATCTTTCACCCATTTTCTTACTTGTTTTTCTCTCGTTTTATCTCTCGTGTTTTCCTCCCCCCTTCTTTTGTTCTTCTCCCTTTTTCTTTTTTCTTTTTTTGTCGCTACTGTGCACAGTTAAGGCCTTTTTTATATTGCCTGTCGTGACGAGTTTTTATTATTTTACCCATTAACTGCTTTTGTCCTGGTATAGGTGTCCTTCCTAAACCACCCACTGATCTGACGGCTACCCAGCCATCACAACTTACTTGTGCTGACCGCACCACATTCCATTCCCAAATAAAAGAGTTTTATTTTGTTTTCTTGCTCTCCATAGCAATCCCATCCGAATAAGGGTGGGCATTCTCTCTTACTAACCCCTGTGGCATGTACCTAATGATTTCAGTTCATCTTTCCCTCTTTTGAGTGGTATATCATCCCAACAGGATATTTCCCCTAAAAGAGCTTAAGCGGGAACCCCAAAATAGGCTTCTCCCTTCTCCCTACTACCAGACCACACCCTCTCTTACCTCTAACCCATGGCCTACCGCTCCTTTATTGGCTAGGTACAAGTGAGTGGTGTCTGAGCCTTATGCATGCTCCACTTCCATGTGAATCCAGGGCTTATCTGTCGTTCATGTGTTTGCCATAGCCTGGGGGCTTGTTTGGTCTTTGCTGCCCATTCTGTCATTCATTCTTAACCTCTTGTGGTGTGGATGAGTTATTGGGTCTTTATTCTTTGTATCTTGCTTTCTCCCTAGGCTGGGTTTTGCTTGGGCATGGGCCTTTTTTTCTTCAATCTAGCCCTTATCTTCTTTGTGGGTCGACTAACACTTCTGTCACACCGCTTCATTGCCTTCGCCATGTTGCATTTTGGTTTGTGCTCACTAGGCCTCCTTTGGGCCTGTCGCGCACTTTCCCTTTTACTCAGTTCGTGTAGCCCAGTACTACTGCTAGGCTTGTTCTCAAACTATTTTAGGCATCATCGACCTGTTTTATTCCTTTGGGCATTCTTGGCCCACTTCATTCCTTTGGGCATCTTCAACCCATTCTAATCCTTCATTCCTATGGGCTTTTACTAAATCTTTTGGACTTCCCCAGCCCAATTACCACATCCTTTACTTTCGAGGTTTATTGGCCTTTTTACCAACCCCATTTACTAATTCTTTCATTTGGGCTCCTTTAGCCCATTTTTGCTTGCTTTCTATTTTTCATAATTCTCATGGGTTTACTACTTCCTTCTTTAAGCTTCATTGGGCCCGCTTGCTTCCTTTAGGGCCTTTTGAATATCTTACAACCCCATGGACCATTATTCCTGCCATTCGGGCTTAATGGTTTTCTCCTCACTTTACTAATTCTTCTCCCTTATTGTCTCCCATATTATTAGATTTTTTCTTGTTATTGGGCCTTCTTGCCAAAGTGGGCATAAACACTAGACAAAAGTGGTTTTGTTTTCTTTTTACTTCCCTTGACACTTCCATCCAGATAAGGGCTGGACTTCTCCTTTACCAACCTCTACAGCATGCACTTAGTGATTCCAACTCATGTTTACCTCTTTTGAGTGAGATGTCATCCTAACAGAACATTTCCCCCAAAAGACCTTGAATGGGAACCCCTAAATAGGCTCCCCTTCTCCCCATCGCCAAACCACACCCTCTATTACCTCTGACCCATGGCCTACCTCCCTTATATTGGCTGGGTACAGGTAGGTGGTGTCTAAGTTTTGTGTGCGTGCTCTACTTCCATATGAGTCCATTACTTTTCTGGCTTTCACACGTTTCCCATTGTCTACAAGTTTGTCTGACTTTACTGCATGCTCTGGTGCTTGTTTAACTCTTGCAGTGTGAATGAGTTCTTGGGTCTTCATTTTTTGCATCTCGTTTCTTCTTCAGGCTGAGCATTACTTGGTGTGGGCTTTTTCTTCTTTAATTCGGCTCATGTCTCTTTTCATCCTTTGTCTGTGGGCTAGCTGGTGCTCTTGTCACGCCACTGCATTATTCCTGCTATAATATCATTTACCCTTGTTTACCTTGTTATTATTTCTGGGCTTGTGGGTTGAAGTGTCTGCCATGCCAGTTTCTTATATTATTCATTCTTTTAATTTTTACTGCATAGCATTCTTGATGGGCCAATTCATTTAACATCTCGGGCTTCCCCGACCCATTTCATTCTTTGGGCATCCTCAGCCCGTTTCATTCTTTAGGCATCCTTGGTCAATTTCATTCTTTCTTGCCTCTCACATTCCCATAGGTTTTTGCTAAAATCCTTTGAGCTTCCTAAGCCCAATTACCACATCCTTTGCCTTTGGGTTTATTGGCCTTCGAACCAATCTTATTTACTAATTCCTTTCTTTGGGCTCTTCCGGCCCATTTTTGCTTTCTTTCTATTTCTTACGATTCCCATGGACTTACTACTTCATTCTTTGGGGCTTCCTCAACCCATTTGCTTTCTTTGAGGCCACTTATTATTTTGTGGACCTAATGACCATTATTCCTGCTATTCTGGCCCAGTGGTCTTTATTTTGCTACTTTCTTTCTCCTGATTTTTTCATATTATTGGGCTTCTTTTGCCATTGGGCTCTTTTGTCAAAAATGGGCACCAATACTGGGTCAACCAGAATGTCTTTTTTCCCCCTTTGTTTTGGGTTAATTTAGAATAACCCAATGGGTTTTTAATTGTGAAAGGTTCTTGTAATTTTTAATCATGGAAAAGTATATATATTAAATATATTAAATATAAATTATATATTATTAGGTGCGGTACGATACAATTTTTTTTTATTTTTTTTAAACATAACCACAAACTGCACCGCATCTACAAATATGGTTCTTACACCTCTACTAAGGCTGGTGATGCAGTGGCTGCATTTGGTAGTTGGTTTTGGTTGGTTTATGTATAGTTATGTGGTTAGAGCAAGTTTTTTGTACACCACTAATGGGAGGTAATGGACAAAGTTTTCATTCAAACCAGTTTGAAGAGATATCTTGCAACTCATTACATGAGCCATTGATAAATCATCCACATGAATTATATAAACAAGTCATATAAGTCATGTTGATACTGTATTTTGTCCACCCTCGATTTGCGCGTCGGACCCCAAAAAATCACAAAATATTATTTTCTCTCTATTGGGCTGCGAGAACATCCATAATGATATAGCGCAACCCATTCGGGCACCAGAGCACCTGAAGTGCCTTTTTCAGCCAAAATTACCAAAATGCCCTTAGTCAACCCTAGGTTTGACCGAAGGTCAAACGAGGTCAAAACCCTCACAAAACAACATTTTTCATGGTTTTACATCAAACACAAGCTTCTCGGATATTTTTAACAAGTTTGACCCGAAATCGATCTTAGGTGGGCCAAAAAACCCTAATTTTGATCCGGCTGTCAGAACGGGTTGAAACCAATACCATTGCAAAGATTATCAAATTCGTATCCCAACAACTGTTCATGAGTTGAAATCGGAGTTAAAATGGCCGAGATATCACAAAAACCAAGATGACACATCGATCAATGCACTGCTAACTTCTAAAAGCCATAACTTCTGATCCAATCGTCGGATTTTCAAGTTCCATACATTTTCAGAAGCAGGAAGTCAAAACCTTTCCAAGGGTGTCAAATCAACCCGATCAGAGGAATTTGGAGGTTGGCAGCCCTTCAAGGGCCGTCGCCTTGAAGTTCGTGTCGAGGTTATAAATAGCCCTAGGCACCTCTTAAACCTGAAAAGACCACATTTTTTTGAGTTTTTCTCTCTACTTGGTATTTTTCCACACATTTTTCTGTCTTCCAAACACAAAAAACACCCAAAAACACATCAAAACTTCTTGAATTCTTCTCTCTTCACCAAAAAAAAACAAGGTATTGTTCTTATACCTAATCTTTTTTTCCATGGTTCTACACTAGGGATTTGGGGTTTAAGGGTGTGGATGAAGCTTTTTGGCTACCATCCACACCCCTAACCTTCTAAATCTTTTTCTAGCATTTATTTTGCTTTTATGCCTTAATAACATGGTTTATCTTTCTCCTTAGCATGTTTCTTGCTTTCTTTGTGTTTCTAGCTCAAATCTCCTTGCTTTTCATTTTTTTTACCATGTTTCATGCTTAGATCTACATCCTTACATGCTTATATGTTTAGATCTACATGTTTTAGACTTTATGCCATGTTTTCCTATGTTTTATGCCTCCTTTAGTTATAGGTAGATGTTAAGGTCGCATGCTCACATGCTTGTATGATGTTGTTGGCTGTGTCTTGCTTGGATCTATGTGTTTCACGTATTTATTTCCATGCTATATGGTTATATCCCTGTCTTCACATGCTTATATGTCTGGATTCATGTTCTTCCATGTTTATGTGCTAGACTTGTACGTGTTGATGTGTATGTTTCTATGCCTATATGTTTAGATCTATGTTCTCACATGTCTATATGCTTGGATCTACGTTCTCGATATACTTTATGCTATATTCCATGTGCTTGTGCGCTCCATGCCATGTTTGTGTGCCTAGATTTAGGCTATGTTTGTCATGTCATGTGCTATTGTAGCCCTTTTGTCACTTTGTCTTTCTTTATTGTGTTTTGGCCTATTGATTCGGACCCGATCTAAACCTAATGGTCTTTGTCATTATCCGTACACCTTGGCCCATATCAAAGGGTTTGGATCACCCCTATTTGCATGTCTATACTTGCTTGCTTCTATACTTTATGCTTGTGTTAGCCTCTCTAATTCAAGGCTTTGCCACGCTTGACGCCCTTAGCGGGTTTGTGGTTGTGCGGTTACATTTGACGCCCATAAGGCCTTGTTTGGATGTAACCATTCGGGATGCATCACCATGATGCCGATTGCTTTGTGCATACCTTTCCCATTTTCTGCTCAGTGCAATGATATGCTTATCATGCTTGTTTATGCCACTCGTTGGCTTTTTGTGCATCTTTACAAGCTTGCTGACATGTCCATGCATGAGTCTTGCTTGCTAGTGTGTCGTTCATACTTCAACACAATGAAACTATGGACATCTAATCCAAACTACAATTGTCTCCCATGGACACCACCTTTTGTTTGTTTTTTCGCCTATTTGCCTTTTCGCTTGTTTGCTCGTATCCTTACTTCTCTGATCGCCATACCTATCATGCTTATCTGCTTTATGCCTTTTCATATGCTCTTTGCATCTCTTCTTTCCATTACTTGTCTGCTGGTTTCATGTCTTTGCCTTTGCATGTACACACATGGAGTGAGGACGCTTGGAGCCAGGGCATAGTCTCCCAGGCACAAGCAAAAAGGGCACGGATGCAAGCATGTGGTTAAGCCAAGCGGTAGTGTTCAATAGACTTAGGAGTTTAGCCTTTCCTTTTGGCTATGTACTCTTTTAAACCCCTTCCTTCCTCCTCCCTTTCTCTCTTAGATGGTTTGTATTAGGTATATCATACCATGTACAATTTGTCCTCATCTCTAGAGTATGGCGACCCCTATTTATTTTCTTGCACTTATATTTTGGGCCATACTTTAGGGATGTAGGCATTTACTTTCCTGCTCAGAGTGCTTGCATTATGCATGATGTATGTATATACATATATATATATATATATATATATCTGCTCCCCCCTTTCGATGTGATTGTCACAGTTCGTGTCACCTAAGGCAAGCGATGCCTAATTTCTGCCGTGAAAGTAAGGTGACATCTCATCGGATTTTCGCCGTGGAAATCTGGTACTTCGCTCGAATGCCTTAGGAAAGTATAGATTGGGACCACACCCATTCAAAAGTCAAACCTCAAAACCCCCATACATGCAAAGGCCCAAAAGCCATTGCCAAAATCATATTTTTTACTGTCAATTTCCAAAAATTTAGGTTTTACCAAAACAAAGGACTGTCCTTGGACATGTGTTGTGGGGTGCTTAACAACTTCCCCACACGTAACTAAACTTCCAAACTTAAGAATCAAGATTTTTTGCCATCCACATTATATTAGGAAAAATGTCATTTTTCCTGAACCTATGATTGACAATAAAATCAACTAGAAACAAGTGACCAATCACACCTTAGAAAAACCCAGTGATTGGTGACAACTTCTCTTACTTTTGGTAATTCCCTTAAAATTTGGCCAAGATTCCTGCAACACCTCCAAAGGTAGACCTATCTTTCTCCACTGAGAGAGAGAGAGAGCACCTGAAGCTCCGCGCGAATCAGCAACCGCACAATCATCGAGAGGGGCCTCCAATGGGCCCTACGTGCGTGGGAGCGTCGCCACGGTAGGTGGTCAAGCGAAGGCCCGACAGTTCTCTATTCTGGGCCCGGCATCAACAAGTCATTAAATCAGTAATTTGATTAAAAATACACAAATAATTTTATCAACAGTCATATAGTAGGTATTTATCAAAAACAGCCACATAATGAGTTTGCGGATGGCAAACTTTTCTCCATGGGAGATTTTCTTTTATATTTTTTGTTGAAGTTTTTTGTCTTTTATTATTATTATTTTTTGTGTGTGTATGTGTGTGTGTTTCTTAGCTTCGGTTTTATTTAGTTGTAATATTCAAACGATGCGTCCCATTTCAATTGGATTTACGTAGAGATTACAATCTTAGTTGACATTTCACAGCCACATCACTAGTAGGAATTGCTAGAAGGACAATATTCAAAACAAACTGAGACATTGGATATTCAGCCCCCACCCAAAAAAAAAAAAAAAACTGAGACATTGGAGAATAAAATCAAAATTCTAAACATTATAGCAAAATCAGAATGACCTAAAACTTCTAAATTGCAATTTACACTTTAATCGATCTCTCTTTCTCTCTCTCTACTATATATTCGAAAAAAAAAAAAAGCTTCAATCCATGTACCAATATATATTTATACAATGATAAATAAAAGACTAAAATAAACGTTTCATAAAAATAAAAATAAACAATTTGCCCCTTAAAACTTTTTTTTTTTTTTTTATAAAAAAAAATCCATGTAATATCTCAAATCTTCTTCATATATTTATTATTTCTCTTCTGTTGTCCATCAATTCCACCTATAACTTCCTCTCTCTTAAAAATCTAACTAAATTAATCCTCCTACCTAAGCAATGGATTTAGGTTAGATTGCCCAATACAATTAATTTGTTAGAGAATGGGCTTCCAAGATCAACTTCAATGTGCTAATATGATTTCAACTTTAGGTATATGGTAAAAGTCAAACAATTCAAAGAAGAAGAACATATTTTTAGAGTGAACACTTCCTCGGGCCTGGCCAAAGAGTAGTTATTCATTGATTGTTCAAGTATTGATTACAGGATTATGTTACACAATATCAGTATTTCCTTTTAATCTCTTTGTCCCCCCTATTAGGGTTTCCTTTCTATATATATAGTTAGCTGAACTACATCTGAGCCTTCCACTCGTAGAGTTACTAACCTTCCTTTAGATACTTGTCCAATTAAGGTTTTGCTGGAAGTGGTAAGAGTGTGCTGCAAGTTGTTATGACACTATTTAGGGATCATTTCTCCATTAATGCGGCCAGCTAAGTTGGTGCAATGCATTGAATGCGGAGGTGATGGTTACTTTGTTTGAACACTTCTTTTCTTCTTTGCTTGCATGTCTCTACCATCTTCTTTGGTATTCTGCCATCTAGTGCAAGTGGCCTGCCCAGCAATTCCCGAGGAATGCTCGCTCTTCAAGCTCCTCGGAAGGTGGGCTTCTTCATGGTTCCTTCTTGGATTCTCATCCACGTGTTGTATCAAGACTGATGTGTAGATGGGCTCTTCCCTCTCATCGGACTTGGCCCACGAGCTCTATTCCATACTCAAATCTTACCCCTCCCACAAATGTGATTTCAAATTTTTGATTCGTTGTCAATTATGGACAGTAAGAAACACATAAATGTGTGTTATGATCGTGTAATAAAATTTGATCTTAGATGTAAAATTAAGTAATGGCCCCCATTTTTTTACTATTAAAAAAATGTAATACATAGATGATTAATGCACTATTTTTCTTTACCTCTTTTTACTCTTTTACCATACGTATCTCATTAAATCAAAGTGTGTTTAAGATATATTTTCTTAAAAATAGATATATATATATATATATTAGTGTATAAACAATTGATGCATTATTTTTTGAGTAAGGTTACAACCTTGCTCAATAAAATATATATTACTACATATTTTGAAAATCTAACCGTTGAATTACATGTTCTTTACATTCTTAATACACGTGTCAAATTTTGTGTCTATCGGATATTATTTACTATATGATCTACAAGTTATATTTTATGCATAATTTTAAACTACAAAAACTTACAATTTAAACAATTTATTGATAACATAGCTATTGACCTTTAATTTTCTAGAAATTTTGCAAGTATGAAAAATATAATAAGAAGATGTAATCCAATGGTAAATTTGTCAAAATTCATCTCCAATAAAAAGTTATTGAGTAAGGTTGTAGCCTAGGCTACAACTAATTTTGTAACTAAACTTTATCCTTATTTTTTTTCCCTTGTTACTCTTTTATATTTTGAGAGAGAGAGAGAGAATCCCTTGTTACATTTATACCTTACTACATATAAAAAATATCCTTGCCCGTTAGTATTAGAAGATAGGGATGTCAAAAATATATATAGAAGGAACATGAATTGCCCATTAGTATTAGAAGATAGGTGTCAAAAATTTTCAGCTTGACCACTTTATCTCATGTGGGTTTTTCTCGCTTTGATAAATTGATGGGATGGACAATTGAGTTTTGCACTCATCGCTCTCTCTCTCTCTCTCTCTCTCTCTCTCTCTCTCTCTCTCTCTCTCTCTCTCTCTCTCTCTCTCTCTATATATATATATATATATATATATGTATATGGACAAAGTTTAGCTCTAAAATAATTTAGAGTTATATCGTCTTACCCACTACATGATGATTTATAAAATTATCTATATATATTATTTTAAAAAGTAATGTTATTCGTCAAAAAAGTCATATAATTAAAACTATACATACAGGGACGGAACCACCCTTGGACTAGGGGGCAATGGCCACCCCTAGATTTTTTTAAAAAAAAATTATTATATATATATATATATGTGTGTGTGTGTGTGTACTAATTTTAGCAATTTTGTTCTATAATATTACATTTTGTTTTCCTTTAATAATATCATAAATTCTTTTAAGAGTAATGTGATACTCACAAACTTTTTTATAACATTTTTACAAACTGTTTTGATAGTAAATTTTTATTACTTTGCATATAAGCACACCACTCACAAATTTTTTTTACTTATCAGTAACCACTTATCACATTAATAATTTATAAAAAACTTATAGTTCTAGCATTTTCCTCATTTTAGTGACCATAAAAAAATTTATAGATCTAAAATCCAAAACAAAATATACTAGCCAAAAAAGAAAAAGAAAAAAAGCTTAACAATAAAAATTACTAGTAAAACTAAAAACAAAATTAAGCTCAATTAACTAATTTTATTCAAAATAAATAACTTTGCCCTTTAAAAAATTTGAAACAAAAATAATTTTGTTCTTACCCACTAAAAAAATAACTCAACAGCGAAGTAGCAGAATCAGATGTTGAAACCGCCACACACAGCCAACAGTAAAACTGCCCCCCTAACTCAAAATTTCTGGCTCTGTCCATGTATACATAGATGATATTGTTAATTACTACATAGTGACTTGGAGTAAGATAGCTCCAAATTAATTTAGAGATAAGCTATTTCCTTTAAAGTACACAGTCTAAGAGTGTGCATGGGTCGGGTTTAGGGGATTTTTTGACCTAATCCACGATGGTGGATCAAAAAAAAAAAAAAAATCAAACCCAACCTAACCCATCACAAGGGTTCAACCTAACCCAACCCAACCAGACCCACATGGATCAATTTGGGTCGAGTTGAACCCATGGGTTGGACAATTATTTTATTATTACTATTATTATTAAATTGAGTAAAAAAATATATCTCACTTGCCACTTGAGTTGACAAACAAAATATACATGAACTAGTATTCCAACTCAGTTATAAACAAAATATATCTAATTGAGTTAATAAATAAAATATACATGAACTAGTATCCCAACTCAATTATAAACAAATAAGAGTGAAGTGAGAGATTGGGAGCAGGGAGAGAAATAAGATTTTTACGGTTTACGAGGTAACTGAGTTTTATATAGGAAAAGTTGAATAGGAGAAAAATTAAATAAAAAAATTAGTAATTATATATTATAGTTTTAAGTATATATTAAATATATATAATTTAAAAATTAAATATATAGGTGGGTTAAGTCGGGTTAGGTGGGTTGTAATTGTTATGACCCAAACCCAACCCAATCCACTTTTAAAAAAAATTTCATAACCTAACCCAATTCACCCACCCCTAAAAACCGACTCAACCTGATGGGTTAAGTTGGGTCGAGTTGGTTTTGACGAGTTGGTGGATTGGTTGCACACACCTAGTATATACACGTTTTATCTACAATTGTTTATATGTATATATATATATATATATATATTCTCTTGTCATCATCCAAAACACTTGCTTAATCTTAACCTCCCACTTTCACTTTCATCTATGCTTAAATTGTTGCCTCACCTCACTAGACATGGAAAAATATCTCCAATCCATCTTGACATTGATTTATCCTACTCATTAAAATTTTCCCCAACCCAAAAAGTCAATGGGTGTGTGAGGATGGGGCACCTTGAAGTTAATGAGTCTAAAACAGGTCATCCTAAACATGTTGCAAGCAGATCAAATCAATTGAGTTACAGGTTGGATTATGAGCTGAGCCGTATTTTTTCACATGAAGAACAAATAAACAAAAAATATTAAATGTAAAAAACAACAAAATACTAAAAAATAAAAGTTAAACACTGCATAAATTCTTAAGTTTGCATAGATTATGTGACTGAGAGATGGAGAAGTGAGAGAAAACAAAAGTTGAATGAAGTGCAAACAATGAAGTGTTGTGTCGTAGTGTGTGTGATTGAGTGCGGTAGTACTGTGAGAGTGAGATCTTGATATGCAACCGTTTAGCTTAGCTTATGTTTAAGATTTTAACTTTTAACTTAAAAATAAATGATAATAATAATAGTGTGATATGATACCCATATATTACTATTAGGCAATTTTAGGTGCGTATATTGTGATGTCAAAACCACGTCTAATTATATAAATAAAATGGGTCAAGCCACGATTCATAAGGGTTAATCTGACTTGATACAAGACGAAATGGGTCGTGTATAGGTCAACGAGTCTTTACTCCTACTAAAGATTATCTTGTTCAGATTGGGTTAATGACTTTGGGTCCAAATTTGTCAGGTCTAAGCATTCGGATTCAATTCTATCATGCTCGAGTAATTTTAAGATCACAACTTTTTTTAACCACATCTCTAATGTGTGATTGTCCGTTACTTTTATATAAACCTACAATTTTTTCACATCTTTTCACAATCTACAACAACATATAGTTGTGACAAATTTATGGTTTGTGATCCTAAATTTTCTCTATCATGCCCAGTTGCCATCAATGGGATTAATATAATGATTTATCCTAGATTCAATTCGGCCCCGAGAACCGTAATAAGTTAAACTAGTCGCAAATCCGTGCTACGCATAGGAACCTACTTGTTTGTGCAGTAGACTAAAATAATTATATAAAATCTTAAATTGATTATGAAACTATACTGTAAGGATTGAAATTGGATTGGACCCAATATAGAATTGGGTTTTAGCCCAAGAAACCCAAACAATAAATTTTTAGAGCATGGATAAAAGAACTAGATCTATTTCAGAAAAAAGATGATAGAATTTATTGATTTAAGGCTATCAAACACAAGTAGGATGAGAAAGTCTGTCCTCGAAGTGGCCTGAGGAGATGATATTATATTGTCTTGTTTATCAACAGAGTTACAAGAGTTTATAGTCTTATCCTAAAAATTGTGTGATTTCCTCTCCGATCCTCTTTTTTTAGTACATCTTCCTATGTTATATACTACAATCTTGGTATCATCCCTACCACACATGTGTAGGTTAGATTCGGGGAACTCCTTCCTGTCCTATCCAACACCTCCCATAACCATCAACTAGTAGCTGTAAGGCTGCTTGACCACTGTTCAGGCATCACCTCCACATTAATGCGGCCAGAGAATTGGTTAGGAGGCATTTAATGCGGAGGTAGCAGCTTTTTGAAGATATTTGTTGCTCTTCCCCTTTCTTACCCCTTGTCCAACGTCCAACTCTTAATTGTGATGTAACTTCGAAGAAAGTCCATGATGATATGGCACTCTTACTGACCTCGGACCCTTGTTGCTGAGATGGCTTTTCTCCTCGGATCTTCGTTGGATTTATCTCATGTTATTTCTACTCTTCTCTTTACTTCGTTCTCTTTATAATCTTATCTGGACATCCTCGGATGGTCTAATGTCCTCGGATTGGGCCATAGGCCCAGTTAGTACAGCCTTAACAGTACCTCCTAATTGACTGGCCCCCATAATAGCCCTTTAAAATCTTGCTTTTCGACTCCTCGAAAGGAAAGGATGATTTTGACGTCCTCAGCCCATCTTGTTTATGGTCCTATTCTGTATTCCTGACCTCCTATATGTCTTTTTACCTACTCAAGGCACGCTCCTGACGCTTCGGCATCCAGAGCGTGCCATCATTAAATTTTAGTGGCACCCTTGTCCTCCACGTTCAATGGTAGGATGTAAATCGTGTGGCGGAAGATTTTTCTCGTTTTACAAGTGGAAACTTTCCCGCTTGTAACTTCTGTGCCACTATAAATAGCTTTTCAAATCAATTCTTTTTCTTACTTTTAGAAATCACACAGTCCTAGAGCTCATACACTGAACATGTCTCTCTCTTTGATCTCCCTGTGCGTCTACAAATACTAGAAATTTGTCCGAGGACCCTTTCTCAAACCTATAAGTCTTCTTAAACCCTTTTAGCTTTCATTTTAAACTTGTTAATTTTTCTTCGAAACCTTTTAGGAAAATGAGTAAGTTCAAATGTTTGGTTGAGTTTGAGGAGGGTATGGAAAGTTTTAGGGCTAAGTATAGGATCCCATCAACAGTAGGCATAAGGTACGTTACCTAGGGGGAGTGGGTCGGTGCTAGGAAAACAGGAGAGGTGGTCATTCCCATGATTGCCTTCATAGAGGGAGGGATCACCATTCCCATGGGTACCATTACTAGGAATTACCTTAGATTTTTTAGGTTATCGCCTACATAGTGCGCCTCAAATATGTTTAGGGTCTTGGGAAGTATAGAAGCTTTAAACGAGAGAATGAATCTAAACCTGACCTACCACGATGTGAATTGGGTATACAATCTGCACCATTTGAAGGGGCAGGGATATTACCTCAAGTCGAGGCATCCCAAAGTAAGGCTAATCCAGTGCCTCCCCACTTCAAACAAAAATTTAAAGGAGGATTTCCTAATCTTTTATGGGAAATGGCACGATGGCCTACCCTGTCCCACTGAAGAGGGAGAACTAGGTAGGGGTATAGCCGTAGATTTATGAATTTTGGTTTGCATTTCTCTTTCGTTCCCTAACATCCTTGTTTCTAACGAAACTTTATTCTAATTCAATGATTTTGCAGATAAGCGTGCTACTAAACCCAAGCTCAGCTTAGTTAAAAAAGCGAGCTTAGATAGGATCTTGCAAGCCGAGGTGTACGTGAACGAAGCTGACAGTCAACTCCGAGTAGCCCATTTAATTCTTGGGTACACACCCTTTTCGCTCGCATTCCAAGCCCCTAAGTACGTAATCAAAGCCCGCGACCCTCGACTCTACCATATCAGCGTTGCCTACCAAGGGTTCGTTGTTCTAGAGGGTGTCCCAATTCCTGAAGGTACTCCTCGTGCTCAACCACTTTTTGTGGCCACTCCTCCAATAGGAGCATCCTCATCCCAGCTCGTTCTTGAGGAAGAGGAAGAAAGAAAAGAAGAAGAAGAAAAAGAAAACCTAGAGGAGGTTGTAGATTTGCTAGACTCTTCGGACGAATTTGAAGTATTCAACTAGACTCCACCAGCCGAGGACATATTAGACGAAATGGGTATCCAAAGGAAACCCTAGAGGAGTTTGATGGAGTTAATAGAAAATCAACCTGGAAGAGGTGCATCGAGGAAGTCCACACAATCCCAGATTCCCCTTCTTCTTCCCAAATCTCCTCCTCTTGCTCCTCACCCACCTCAGCCTATCAGACCTGAACTTGCTGATCCAAAGCGGAAAATGGAGCAGAAAGGGAAAGATGTGGTCGAAACAGGGAGATCTCGTCCGACTCGTGAAGACGAGGCCCAGCGAGCTGCGAAGCAACAAAAGGTCAACCACACGTCACAACGAGGCATGGAGAGAGTGGACGCTCAGCTTTCAGAGTCCCAATCCTGACTCCCTACACCCATGCTCGGCGGTGAGCCCTTGAGAGATGATGCATAACTCAGGGACTTCAATGGGGGCATTGGGTGCCACGTTGCTTCGGCCGTAGAGGAGGCCTTGTTACTTCCAAAAGATATGTCCAAGTTGCGGAATATCAGGAAGAACGAGGTCTTCCTTAATTGTAAAAGATATTTGGACATGGTAAAATGTTAATCCTTCTCTTTTTTTTTTTCTTTTTTTTTTACTTATAATTATTATATATAGATATATACTTTTTATTGGTTATGGTATTAACCCTTTTCTTTTAGGCTATCCAAGCCACTTTCAGGCTTGAAGAAATAACCAATTCATGCTACCAGCAATCGGAAGACGAAAGAAAAAGACGGACAGCAGCTGTGCAAACACTTACCATTGCTGAAAATAGCAATGCTGAACTGAAGAAAAAGCTGGCCGATGAGGAGCATACTCGCCATAGTGCTAACTCGGCCTTGGATGGCACGTAAAGGCAAGCCAAGGACCAGACGAAGCGCCTGCGCGAGACTACTGATTAACTGACTGCTACAAGGGAACAGATGGCAGCGCTCAAGAAATAACTGGAAGAAGCCCAAAGGCTTAAAGATCCGGCTGAAAAGTCCAAGGTTGAAGCTAAGAAGGCAAAGATTGAGGCCGAGAAGGCTAGGGACAAGGCTGAGCAAAAGGGTTACGACCTTGGAGTAGCTGAGACCGAGGAAACCCTTAGGGCAGAGGTCCTAGCTGGGTGTCGTATCTACTGCACCCAGACTTAGGATGAAACCCTTAACCGAGCTGGGGTTGAGGCTTCTTTTGAGCTGAGGAAACCTAAAAATATATTCTACCCCCCTGCCATACGAGCCTCGGACCTTCTTTCTGCTCGAGATGAAGTGGCTTCTACAGTTGTTGATCCGAGTAAAGAATCACAGCCTTAGGATCCTCCTCTTCCCAGTCAGCAGGGGCCAATAAAAGAACCTGGTGCTTCCCAAGAAGTACCATCGGACAAGGCTGCAATGGTTCTAGAAGTAGGAGCAGCTTCCCAGGGCTTTCAGCAAGACTTGGCTTCAACTATCATGCCCGCCGTGGGAGCCTCCAAAGATAAGGAAGGAACGATTACCACAGAAGCAGATAACCCAGCTAACAAGACCTCCAAGCTTCAGATTAAATTGAAAAAATGAACCTTCCTTTGTAATATAATTATGACTTTTGTAAGGGATTTTGTTCTTTTTTTTTTTTTTAGACATGTTTTAATGAAATATGCATTTTTACCCTCTTAAATTCGTTTGAGTTATTATTTATTTCATTTTTATTTTATTTGTTTTGTTATTTTGGTTTTGAGTAGTTTTCATCTTGACTGTCATTTACTTGTACAAGAGAAAAACAAAGTTTACACATACTTTTAATTGGTAGTTAAAATGGACGATAACCATTGAATCCATAACACTACATAGACATATTTTGAATATATATATATATATATATATATATCTATTCTAACAAGTTTAACCTCAAGAAAATATCCTAACGTTTGATTAAACACAACTAAGTCCAGGGCATCTTAGAATACTTTAAGTGATGTTCATAGGCTTATTGAGGTTTACATCTTTATTAGGTGATCACAAACCTTGTGATCCGAGAATGGGAATTAAGGGTTTACTCCTTTTAAATGCTCAAGTTCATGTTGAATTAGCATTTTAATAGTACCAGGGTGTATTAATTTCTATTGAGCTTGTTTAACGCTTCAATGGATGTTATAGGGTATTAATTTCCACACTGATTGTGGTCCGAGGAACCTGACATAACTTAGTTTCTGTTTAATACTTCAATAGATGTCATAAGGTATTAATTTCCACTAAGTTTGTGGTCCGAGGAACCTGACATAACCTAGTTTCTGTTTAATACTTCAATGAATGTCATAGGGTATTAATTTCTACTAAATTTGTGGTCCGAGGAACTTGACATAACTTAGTTTCTGTTTAATACTTCAATAGATGTCATAGGGTATTAATTTCCACTAAGTTTGTGGTCCAAGGATCCTGACATAACTTTGTTTCTGTTTAATACTTCAATAGATGTCATAGGGTATTAATTTCCACTAAGTTTGTGGTCCGAGGAACCTGACATAACTTAATTTCTGTTTAATACTTCAATAGATGTCATAGGGTATTAATTTTCACTAAATTTGTAGTCCGAGGAACCTGACATAACTTAGTTTCTGTTTAATACTTCAATAAATGAGGAAACACATGATATATTATCGGAATAAATTTAAGGAAAACTAAACAGGACTATTTTTATTAATAATAATACATCTTTAGATTGTTTACATTCCAAGGGTGGAGTACAGTTTTTTCATCAAGATCCTCTAAATAGTATGCACCTATTCCTGCCACTGAAGTGATTCAATATGGTCCTTCCCAATTATGCCCCAATTTTTCACAGGTTGGATTCTTAGTGGTTCCCAAAACTTTTCTCAGTACCAGATCTCCTACGACCAATGGCCTCAGTTTTACATTGGTATCATAACTTTGCTTGAGCTTATGCTGATAACAAGCCAGTTGGACCATTGCACTCTCCCTTCGCTCTTCAATTAAGTCCAGACTTTTTTCCAACAACCCATCATTACCGTCCAGGGTAAATGCATTAGTTCTCAACGTTGGAAAACCTATTTCCAGAGGGATTACAGCCTCGGCTTCATATGTCTCTCTTGTTGACCGTCAAGGCGTTGTTCGATACGTCCAAAGGACATGTGGTAATTTCTCCACCCATTTTCCTTTTGCCTCGTCCAACCTCTTCTTAAGTCCATTCACTATAACCTTGTTAACAACTTCAGCTTGCCCATTTCCTTGAGGATGGGCCAGAGTGGAATATCTATTCTTTATCCCCAGATCAGAACAGTATTGCCTGAACGCTTTGCTATCGAACTGAAGGCCATTATTCGAGATAAGGGTATAGGGAACCCCGAATCGAGTAACGATATTCTTCCAGATAAATCTTTTGACATCTACATCTCTGATATTAGCCAAAGGTTCAGTTTCGACCCACTTAGTAAAATAATTCGTGCTAACTAGCAGATACTTTTTGTTTCTTAGTGCTTTAAGGAAAGGACCTAAAATATCTAACCCTATTGAGCAAAAGGCCAAGAGTTGGAAAGAGGATTAAGAACTCCTCCAAGCTGGTGGATGTTTGGAGCGAATCTCTGACACTGGTCACATTTTCTAACATATTCTTGTGCTTCTTTTTGCATATCTGGCCACCAGTATCCTTGAGTAATGGCCTGGTGAGATACGGATCTTCCCCCCATGTGACTTCCGTAAATTCCTACATGTAGTTCCTCTAGGAGTGACTCTGATATCTCAGGATGTACACAAAGCAGATATGGCCTAGAAAAAGAACGTTTATACAACTTTTTATCCTCAGACAACCAAAACCGAGGAGCTTTCCTTCGTATTTTCTCAACTTCTACTTTCTCCTCAGGCAATATATCCCTTTCGAGGAATAGCAGTATAGGGTCCATCCAGCTCAGCCCCAAATTGACTTGATGGATCTCGAGCAAATCTTTCCTCGTTGGGGTGGGGATGCATAAATACTCGACAATTATCACTCGGGGCAAATTCCATGCCGAGGAAGTGGCAAGAGTAGCCAAGGAATCTGCATGGGTATTTTCACCTCTGGGGATATGTGATAAGTCAAAGGATTCAAATTTTGTTTGTATACGCCTAACTTGACCCAAATATTCTTGCATTCTTGTATCTTGGGCTTCTAGTTCCCCTTTTACCTGGCCTACAATCAGTCTTAAATCTGAGAACATTTCCACTGCCTTCCACCCATTTTCTGGACCATAGCCATTCCCATCAGCAAAGTTTCATATTCTGCTTCGTTGTTTGTAGCCGAGAATCCCAACCTCAAGGACTTTTCAATGGTGATCTTTTCAAGGGATACTAGAACTAGCCCCACTCTTGCTCCCCGCTGGTTTGCTGCTCCATCCACATATACTTTCCAGGATGAGGAGTCTTGTGTGGAGATTAGGCCAACTGATTTTTCATCCATGCCATGTTGCTTCACCTCTACTTCCTTTGGAAGTTCAGCAAACTCGACTACTAGATCGGTGAGGAGTTGGCATTTCACAGAGGTACGAGGCATATATTTGATGTCGAAAGCCCCTAGAATCGTGCCCCATTTAGCAATCCTCCCAATATAATCCGCACTTCGAAGTATGGACTTGAGCGGTAATTAAGTTAGAACCACCACGGTGTGCACCTGGAAATAATAGGGGAGTTTTCATGTAGCATGCACTAATGCCAAGATGGCATTTTCCAGTGATAAGTACCGCACCTCGGCTTCATGAAGTGACTTACTTACGTAATAGACTGGTCTTTGGATGCTACTATCTTCTCGTATCAAAACAAAACTTACCGCATAAAAGGCGACCGCCAGGTAGGCAAACAGGACCTCGTCCACCTCAAGACTGGACATGATAAGCGGCTGAGATAGGTATTCTTTCAGCTATTGAAATGCTACAGCACATTCCTCGGTCCATTCAAATCCTTTCCATTTATGCAGTAAAAGGAAAAAGGGTATGCACCTATCAGCTGACCTAGAGATAAATTTGTTTAAAGCAGCAGTCATCCCTATCAGTTTCTGGACCTCCTTGGGGTTCCAAGGTGCTTGCAAGCCGTTAATGGCCTTAATCTGATCTGGGTTCACCTCAATTCCCCTATGAGTCACCATGTAACCCAAGAACTTTCCGGAGCCTACACTAAATGAACACTTTGAAGCATTCAGACGTAGTTTATGCTTTCTCAGAATTCCAAAAATACTCGCAAGATCTCCCACATGCTCAGACACCACTTTGCTCTTTACAACCATATCATCAATATAGACTTCAATGTTCCTGCCCAATTGTGGTTCGAACATTTTGGTCATCATCTGTTGATAAGTAGACCCCGCATTTTTCAAACCAAAAGACAGCACTTTATAGTGATAGTTTCTAATAGGAGTGACAAAAACTGTCTTTTCTTGATCGTCCAATGTTAACGGTATTTGGTGATATCCTTGGAAGGCATCCAAAAAACTCATCCGAGGATGACTGACCGTTACATCCACCAACTGGTCTATCCGAGGCATAGGGAAAGGGTCCTTGGGATAGGCTTTATTGAGATCCGTGAAATCCACGCACACACGCCATTTCCTAGTCTTCTTTTTCACCACCACCATGTTAGCTAACCATTGAGGATAAAAAACTTCCTTAATAGCCCTTGCCTGCTTGAGCTTGGTTACTTCATTTCTGACAACCTCGGCGTGCTCTTTTGACGGACGCCGAGGTGGCTGTCTCTTCGGGGTGACGGAAGGGTTAACATTTAGATGATGACAGATGAAACTTGGGTCTATACTCGGGGCTTCATACGCACTCTATGCGAACACATCAACATTTTCTCTGAGGAATTCAACCAATTGCTCCCTCTCCTGCAAAGGCAGTTTAGCTCCAACCTGAAAGAATTTCTCCGGATCATCGCCAATGATTACCCTCTCTAGATCTTCACATTTCGCCTCGTCGGCTAGTCCATTGAAGGGTAACACCGGGGTTTCTGATTGCTATAAACCATTATCAGCGGTGGTCGTGGTCTCCGCCTCAGGCCGATGTTGGATAGCCGCTACCAGACATTGTCGGGCTGCAGTCTAATTTCCTACTATCTCCAAAACTTGGTCTCCAAATGGGTACTTCATCTTCGGGTGAAGAGTAGAGGAGACGACCCCCAAGGTATAAAGCCAGGGTCTGCCCATAATGGCCGTATAGGGAGAGAAAACATCTACGACGATGAAGTCCACTTCTACCACATCCGTGCCTGTCTGCACAGGTAGTCTAATTTGACCTTTTGGGACAACCATTTTACCCTCAAAACTCACTAGAGGAGAACTGTAGGCTGTTAAGTTTTCAGGTTTCAAATTTAGCCCCCTATACAAGTCAGGGTACATTATGTCAGCAGCACTGCCTTGATCAATCATCACCCTTTTCACATCGTATCCACCAATTCTCAACGTAACCATAAGAGCATCATCATGGGGCTGTATGGTTCCAACTTTGTCCTCATCTGAAAAACTTAACACTAACGGGATGCCCATCTTGGCTCTCTTAAGCATTGAACTAGACTCCTCGGTCGGACAACGGGATACCGACATTACCCTGGAAGGACAAGATCCAGTCCTCCCCAGGGCAGCAAAAATAATGTTTATTGTGCCAAGGGGGAGTCTTGAAGAAGCATCTCCTCGAAGCTCCAAACCCGCTTGGTTTCCCCAACCACTGGAATGATGCAAGAGTTGTTTCAACTTCCCTTCTCGGACTAATTGGTCCAAATAGTCCCACAAGTTTCTGCAATCCTCAGTTATGTGTCCATGATCCTGATGATAGTGGTAATAAAGGTTTTGGTTGCGCCTCATAGGATCTCCTGCCATCTTGTTTGGCCATTTGAAGAACGGCTCATTCTTAATCTTCTCCAATACTTGTTACACTGGCTCTCGAAACACAGTGTTAACCACTTGGGTGTTGGCAGATCCTGACTACCCAACAAAGTCTTTCCGAGGTCGGTTATTATTATACCAGTCCGACTTGAAATCCCTCCTCTCTTGAGGGATCATCTTAGCCTTTTCTTTCCCCTGTAGTTGGTCTTCTTCTACTCTTCTATACTTGTCAATCCGATCCATCAGTTGGCGTACACTAGTAACAGGTTTACCAGTTAGAGATTTCCTCAAATCATGCTCGGCTGGAAGACCAGCCTTTAAAGTGCTAATGGCCACATCATCGTAATCTCATTCTATTTCGTTAAATATCTCCCAGTATCTATCTGAATAAGCCTTCAGAGTCTCACCCTCCCGCATGGACATAGACAATAAGGATCTCAAAGGCCGAGGAACCCTGCTATAAGTATTAAAGCGAGCACCAAAAGCCTGGGTGAGTTTCTTAAAAGAGTCAATAGAGTTCGCCCTTAAACCGTTGAACCACCTCATCACCACCGGGCCTAAGCTAGATGGAAAGACCTTACACATCAAGGCCTCATCTTGGGAGTGAACGACTATCCTTTGACTGAAATTGTTGACATGCTCTACCGGGTCTGTCCGACCATTATAAATGGTGAATGTGGGTTGGTGGAATTGCCGAGGAAGGTTCGCATCTTCTATATTCCATGTGAAGGGTGACTTAGAAACTTGACTCAGCGCCTTGTTCATGGCATCGTTCCCCAAGCCATTGCAAGGCGGGCTTTTGTATCTACGTCTATGGTGGTGCTCCTCTTCATAGGAAAAGGTCTCGCTGGGCGGAGTTCTGGATCTCCGCCTATAACTAGCACCATCTGTCTCTTCAGAGGACGGTTAGAAGCTAGGCGATGAACGTCTTCGCCGAGCATGACGCAATTCCCTCTTCAACTCGTCAATTTCACGTTGCATGTCTCTGTCATTCTTTGCATGGGAAACATGGCTCTTCCCTCGAGATTGACTTTTACTGGTATGAGTTATGTGCACACTTCCCTCATGGCCTCATTTCTGTTCAAAGCTCCTACGTGGATTGCCATGCTGAGAACCCCTTGATTCTGTTTGATGTAGATTAACATCTACCTGGTGTGGTCCTACTGCTGCCTGGTGTGGACCTGCCTCCTCCATCGTGAATGTTGTAACAAAATCTCCTTTAGAATAGATCAAGCCTTCCCACAGACGGCGCCAATTGTAAAGATTGAAATTGGATTGGACCCAATATAGAATTGGGTTTTAGCTCAAGAAGCCCAAACAATAAATGTTTAGAGCGTAGATGAAAAAACTAGATTTATTTCAGAAGAAAGACGATAGAATTTATTGATTTAAGGCTATTAAACACAAGTAGAATGAGAAAGTTTGTCCTCGGAGTGGCTGGAGGAGATGATATTATATTGTCTTGTTTATCAACAGAGTTACAAGAGTTCACAGTCTTATTTTAAAAATTGCGTGATTTCCTCTCCGATCCTCTTTTTTTAGTACATCTTCTCATGCTATATACTACAATCTTGGTATCATCCATACCACACATATGTAGGTTAGATTCGGGGAACTCCTTCCTGTCCCATCCAACACCTCCCAGAACCATCAACTAGTAGTTGTAAGGCTGCTTGACCACTGTTTAGGCATCACCTCCACATTAATGCGGCCAGAGAGTTGGTTGGGAGGCATTTAATATGGAAGTAGCAGCCTTTTTAAGATATTTGTTGCCCTTCTCCTTTCTTACCCCTTGTCCAACGTCCAATTCTTAGTTGTGATGTAACTTCGAAGAAAGTCCATGATGATATAGCACTCTTATTGACCTCGGGCCCTTGTTACCGAGATGGCTTTTCTCCTCGGACCTTCGTTGGACTTATCTCATATTATCTCTACTCTTCTCTTTACTCCGTTCTCCTTATAATCTTATCTGGACATCCTCGGATTAGGCTATAGGCCTAGTTAGTACAGCCTTAACAGTACCTTCTGATTAACTGGCCCCCACATATACCATTGCATGAATTTATCCTATTTCAATTCAATTTGTGTTACGATTTGATAAAAAAGTCATTAGTTGAACATGCAATATCATGTGAAAAATCTACTAATTGGTTTCAGATATTAAAATTTTTGAAAGACCAAAAAATATGAAAGAATCAGAAGATTCACTGCGTAGAGATTTTTGAAAGTATATATATATATATGACTACACAATAGAAAAATATAAGAGAAAAATAGGTTATCATTAGATATTGCAATTATGCGTACCCAAAATATGGTTCGTGGGCTCACAATCTATTTGTGTGGTGGGTTTTGGGTTTCCTACTATGGGTAGTCTTGTGCTCGGTGACCCAAATGCACTCCTGTTTCCTTAGATCCTTCTCTTTACCTCATGGAGTTACTCATTTTCTCTCCTCATTTAGTTATTCTTTTCTTCTTTGTTTTCTCTCTCCACTCTCCAACCCCCATTACTCATTCTCTTCTCTTATTTATAGGCTGAGGTAAGTGGAGGTGTTATGATTACTCCCCCTTACTAGTGCGAACGAGGGTCCAATTCCATCATCTCTAAGTGGATGTTCTGTTGGGAAAGGAGGTAATGGCATTGGAACTAATTTCCACCTCCAAAAGTTCGCTCACTAACGATATTTCCGAAGGCATTATTGGGCAGTCAAGTACAAGGTGTCTCCGAGTAATAACGACTCCAACCGGGTTAGAAAGGATCGGGAGGGGCTTGCTTTAGGTATCTAAGACGGTGCAGTCTCATTTCAGCTTTTAGGCCCAGACTGGGCCCTGAGGCGTCTGGATCGAGGCTAAAGGTCCGGAATGGGGATGGGGTTATATAATGTATCGTGAGGCTTTGACCCAAGGCCCATGGGGCCTGTGGCCCAACCCTGTACAATTGTCCCCCCTTGATTCGTGTTTGGATCCCGAGCATGAATCAAAGAAGGCATGCGTCAGAGGCTCCTCAGGAAGCTCATGCGTTAGTGATTGAGCAGATAGGCATTCATTAATGTGTTCTTGAAATGTGCGTCATGCCAGACTGTCAGGTGTAACCGTCATTATAACCTGACGGTTCGTGAACCGAGGCGGCACGCGTGGCAATTAGAAAAAGAATTCGGAAATTTTTCCCGCCTCCCTTTTTCATTAAATGTTTTCACCCCCATTTAGACCCTACAAATAGTCCCCTCTGATTTCCCACATCACTCTTTTCATCCTTTCTCCTTCAACTTCCTCTCTGCCGAGCATTCTCCTCCTATACGTAAACACTTCATTCCAGATCATCATTCTCCTATGCGTAAACACTTCACTCCAAATCATCACTCTCTAGAGCCCAAATTAAGTTTTCTTTACTCTTTCTTCCTTTCAATTTTTCTTCACTCACTCCATAGTTTAGGAATGAGATATTCTCATCTTCTTGCACCTAGGGCTACCTTGGCCAACTTTAGAGAAGCCTATGGTGTCCCTGGAGATGTCGATATTGCCTAATGTCACAAGGGTGATATTGCTCTCAAGAGGGGCTCTGGCCCAAACGTAGCATTTTTTCCCTTAATGGCTATATTAGAGGATGGGGTTAGGTTTCTCATGGACCCTCTCATTGTAGGTACCCTTAGGTTCCATGGCTTATGCCCCGACTAACTCCCCCCCCCCCCATTTTTTACTGAGTTGTGGGTTGTGTCAGTAGGCTAAATCAAATATACGAGTTGCAACTAAACCATCACGACATCAACTTTATGTATACTTTATGCGGCAATATTAGGTCCGACTATTATTTAAAGACTAGGGATATGTGGGTATGGCTTACATCATGCCTTCCTAACTCCAATAGGAACTTGGCGGGAGAATTCGTCCGGGTGAGCGGCAATTGGCTTGCTGATGAGCTCCTCTGCCCACTTATGCCACATGATGTTAGTCAGTACTGAACATCTTTTATTTGTTAATTGCGTTTTACCCGTGATTATTTTGCTCAAATAGGCATTAACCAGCTTTTGTATTGTTTGGATGCAAAAAGAAAAGTGTTTAAGCCAGACCTTAGAGTGGTGCACGTAAGAGACTTGAATTTCATACTTCGGTCTGAAATATTCGTGCACTCCGACGGGCAGCTCCAGGCATCGCACCAAATTCTCGGGTGCAATCTTGTTTATACTACTTGGCACCCTTTCAGGCCAGCTTAGTTGATGGATAGCCCGTTGTTGTTATACATCGACGTTCGGCATGCCAAATTTCTTTCGCCCTCGTTAACAGTTGGTAAAGCTCGGGACCTCGGCCCCAAATATACTACAATAGAGGATCTCGCACCGGTGAGAGACGAATTGGCTGAATGTGTGTCTTAAAGTCGTAAGGTCCACACCCCTGTTGAAGAGTCCGAAGCTCAGGCCTGAACAATCGAGCTAGAAGTAGCCAAGGCCGACCAAGACGCAGAGATGGTGACCAAGTGGAAAATGACTGTTGACCGGTTTTTGCCCGACACTTAACCTATGGCTCAGCCTCAAGGCAAGAATCGGACTCCTTCTCCTCCCCAAGCTGGTCGTGCCAAAAAGAAACAACGTGTAGTAGACCAACCGCCCAGAATTCCAAGTGATGCTCCTGCAAGGACTTCTCCCCGAGTATTGGGTGGGATTACGATTTGAGAGCCTGTAAATGATTCCGGGCCCACTGCTTAGGTCGGCACTGACGTGACATCTTCGTCACAGCCCGAGCTCAGTTGGCAGCCTACCTTCAAACTCGGCAACAGGCCTTTGCCAGCGTTTGCTAGTATAAGGACCTGGGCCCAAGGTGAAGGGGGCGAGTGGCGCAGAGCTTGATGCACGAACTTTTACTGCCTGAGGATATTCAATTTTTTTCGAACGGCACCGAGGAATTGCTGGCTAGGTGGTTACAGTGGCACACCATAGCGGTAACTTTCTCTCACTTTCCCATTTATTTTGATGCGTGTGTATTCCCTTTACCTTCATACTAACCACTACTGTATTAACAAGCCGTGTAGCTGACCCACATCCATGACGAGAGGTTGAAGGAGCTCGCCGAGGATGTTGAGCGAGAGAAGGCCCTTAAGGACATCGTGGCTACCATGGCGAAGGAAAAGGACAAGGCTGCTGAGGCCGCAGAAAAAAGGGCACAGTTTGTCGAGAAAGCTCAGTTGGTGGCAGTGAAAAAGCTAACCGAGGTGGAGGCCAAATTGGGGAGCACGGAGCTAAAATTGGTGGAGGCTGAAAGCCTAAACTTAGCTTAGGCTGACGAGGTTGCTGACCTTAAAGCGGCCCTTGATGCCTGCGAGAACAAATGGTATAACAAAGGCTTTGCGAATGCCAAAAACTTCGTGGAGCCTATTGACCACCAAGCTCAGCATCACAGGTTCGGGGAGGGGTGGTTGGCAGCCCTACAAGCGATAGGGGTAGCTGAGGATTCTCCACTAAGGAATCCTGAGCACATTCCTTATCCGGCTCTCCCTCCCCTCATCCAGAGTCAAGTCATTATCGTTGATGAGGAGGACACCCTTAACATGCAGGAGCTGGTGCAAGCAATTGATACACACATGGAGATGGTCGACCTTGAAGTCACCAGTAACCTCAATGCTATAGTAGACGTACAGGCCCAGCAACTCCCCTCCAGTTAGCCAATCGAGGAACCACTAACACAGCTTGCTGAGGATGCTGCTTTGTCACAGTCCTCCGATCCTGTCACATAAGTTTGAAGAAGATTTTTGCCTGTTTGAATATTGTTTTTCTGTTTTGTTTTTTTATTTTCTTTTATTTGGTTACTACCTATAATCACCGGGGTGTGGTGAAAAAACACTCTTTAAATTTTAACTTACACTTATTTTATCTTATTGGACTAGTTGTTTAGAGTGGTAATTAGACATCTATTTATAAATAAAGTGTTACTTTGTTTGTCGAATTACTTCTGATACCTTTCGTAGTTGGAGGTAAATGCTGTCGAGGGGGAAATTGATGCCTCTATCTACGATGTTGGGAAGCCAAGCCAAAACTTGACTATGGGCTCTTAAGATGGTACCTAAAGGCTTTCGGTGTAATAGCAAAGCCTATCCAAGCAAGAAACAAAGGCTGCACTTGACAAAACAGCAGCAAAAGTCTAATGAAAAACACGTTACAATACTTAATTAGTACGTTAGTGGTCCTGGTCTGATAGTACAAGTGAAATAAAATCTCCAGCGGTAAGGGTAAAATTACACTTAGTCCAGAAAAACAAATTTCCCAGCGAGAAAGGTGGAATTACACAGTCCAGTGGTCAATGATTAAATAAATTTAGGTATGTATTAACTACTGGGGGTCTTTGCATGTCTCGGTCAGGGGAGTTCATTGTACTTTCAGCCATCATTACATCAATGTGAGCGAAGAGTTTGATTGTTACATATACATTATATCCTTCAACAGTAAAATAAAAAGTAAAAATTAAAGGTTCCATGGGAAAAGGGAAATGATTAATTGGCATGGTATGAAGGGAGAGAGAGATCCTAGCTCAATGCAGTAAATTTAAACTAAAATTTTGGTGAGTGTGTGTCCATAAGACATGAATGGGGAGATGTGGGCTGTTTTGTGTGAGTGGGATGGAATAAACATTGAGGTTAAGGTTTTAGTGAATAGTGGGCTGTTTGTGGCTAATTGGGAGACATTTTAGGAGCTATGATTGTGTAAAGGTGGGAAGGAATATCTGAGTTTAGGTGAGTGTGGTCTAAAGGGGATGAGTGGTGAGCTTAAGGAGAGCTAAATCACAAGTAAAATGGCAAATAAATCAAGAGTTTTCAGAGAGGGTAGCTGTCTATTTCTGGGCTGAGGTGCTTATGTTTTTATAATGGAGTTTTAGAGAAGCATTAATTAACAAGAATCCAAAAAAACGTAGGGCTAATCAGAGGTAGGGAACCAAGGTTAATCTTCCTGAGATTTTGGCAAGAAGTAGGAGGTTTACTTTAGGGGCTGCCTTGCTTCTTTGGGTAATGATGGGGTTTAAGAGTGTTTTGCATTAAATATCAGGATTTTTGGAGCTGAGCTTAATCAATGTGATTGAGATGTGTATTAAGAGCAAATCCTAATGCTGCAACTAAGATTTGGACCCCCAAGAAGTAAGATTCAACATCCTAAGCCAGGTGTCAAGCTCTAAGTCCACTTCAAGGGATTTCGCTGGAGGTCCCTTTATGCCCTCCAAACCACATGTTCCCAATTTTTCCCTTTAGGATTCATGGGCTTGACACATGAATCACGTCTTGAACGTTTTTAACATTTATAGCATTAATTTGTTGAAGCTTGTATAATTTAGTTTTAGCTCCCCTTCTGCTGGAGGTGCAGTCTTAAGGAAGGTGATAAAGTTCCATCATCTTTTAGACTTCAGCTGATATGACAGCCCTTGGGCACTGTTCACGCTAGGTAGAGGGTGATAGAAAACTGATGAGACAGCCCCTAGTTCATCCTCAAAGGCTTGGTTCTCTTGTAGGGGTTTTTAATTGCTTTTTTGGTTGGGGATGAACAAGGGTTGGTTGTCTACTCTCAATCCTTTGCCTCTTGCTGGTGCCTTTTGGATTGGGCTTGCTTACCTGGGCTTATTCCTTTAGGCCAGGTTGTGTGTATCCTACAAAATGGTCATTAACAACACATGTTTACCATGGGCTTTCATTCCTCATGGATTTTTGTTAGTGAATACTTTGGGTTTTTTCATAGATACTCGCAATGGCCTTTTGGGCAATTAGTTGTAATATTTGAAATAATAGGACAAGCTTCAAAATGCTTTTGTAAATTCCATATTGTAAATAACACTCGTGGTTTCTAATAACCACATCATAATGTAAATGTTGAGTTTGTGGGTTTAAATACTACCATGAGTGTTGATGTCGTGACACAAATGGTGATCTTGTACTTCATGGGTTTATAACATCATTTTCAAGATAACCCCCAATGAGTTTTTATAAGACAATTGTCATAGCAATATTTAAGCAACGATTATACCATGATATATTTTTTTTCCTTGCCAAGAGTTAATAATCTTGGGCTCTTTTGATAAAATAGTGCCCAATGAAAAATGGGATTTGGATATCGCCAATAAAGATTGGGCTTTAAATATCGCCAGTGAGAATTGGACTTTGATATTGCCAATGAGAATTGAGTTTTAAATATTGCCAGCGAGAATTGGGCTTTGATATTGCCAATGAGAATTGGGCTTTTATGTTGCCAAAGAAAATTGGGTTTTAAATATTGCCAATGAGAATTGAGTTTTTGGATAAATAAATTGCCATGGATTTAAACCATGGGCTTTGATCATGGACTTGAATTCTACTAATAAAATTGTTTTGCCATGGATTTGAATCATGAGCTTTTCAAATATTGCCAAGCATAAGTATTCTTGGTCTTTAGAAAAGATTAGATTTTATCTCACTTACTAAATAATTCAGGCTTTTACGAGAAAATATTGGGTCCTATAGCGTAGCCCAATTTTATGATAGAAAGGAGAAAGGTCGTGGGCTAGCATAGTGATAGTTGAAAAAAAAATATTTAAGCATGTCCAAGAATTTTTTTGTGATATTTGAAAAGAAAATAAGTAGGTGTTATTTAAATAACATTAGGTGTAAATAAAATTACCCCAACAAATGCTAGGCTTATGCCTTATTGGCAATTATAGCCGAATAAAGTGCATGCTTTTGTTTAGCGAAAGTGTATGCCAGGCTTCTGTCCTTTCTAAAGAATAACTGTTAATGTATGGCTTTCGCTCTTAAAAGAAAAAAGAAAAAAATTTCATAGTAAGGTTCCCTCACGTTCGGCACTGATGGCGTTAAGCCGAGGATAGGGCAAACCGAGGATAGGTGCCCGTCCTTAGAATAATTTGGATTAAGGTCCCCGTCTGCTTGGTGATTAGGATCAAACCGAGAGTTGACTTCTGTCCTTAGAATAATTGTGTAAGGTTTCCACTTGTCCGGTGATGAAAATCAAACTAGGCACAGGTTTCTGTCCTTAGATAAAATTTGAGATTAGGTTTCCACTTGTCTAGTGATGAAAATCGAACCAGGCACAGGTTTTTGTCCTTAGATAGAATTTGAGATTAGGTTTACACATGTCCGATGATGAAAATAGAACCGGGCACAAGTTTCTGTCCTTAGGTAAAATTTAAGATTAGGATTTCACCTGTCTAGTAATGAAAATTGAACCAGGCATAGGTTTCTGTCCTTAGATAAAATTTGAGATTAAGTTTCCTCCTGTTCGGTGATGAAAATATAACCGGGCATAGGTTTTTGTCCTTAGATAGAATTTGAGATTAGGTTTCCACCTGTCTAGTGATGAAAATAGAACTGAGCACAGGTTTCTGTCCTTAGATAAAATTTGAGATTAGGTTTCCACCTGTCCGGTGATGAAAATCGAACCAGGCACAGGTTTCTGTCCGTAGATAAAATATGAGATTAGGTTTCCACCTGTCCGATGATGAAAATCGAACCAGGCACAGGTTTCTGTCCGTAGATAAAATATGAGATTAGGTTTCCATCTGTCCAATGATGAAAATCGAACCAGGCACAGGTTTTTTTCCTTAGATAAAATAAATATTCTTTGTGTTCTTTGGCCGGGGTTAGCAAATTAATAGTGACAAAACCAAGAGTATGAACATAAATTGTGTGAATAAACATCGCCCTTACATTACTTAACATTACACACACACCATTATGCCCAATCCCTACTTATGTGCACCATCAGTTTAATAGTAAAACTTCTTTAAATTGCAAACATTTCATGGCCAGGGAATAGATCTCTCGACTAAATCTTCCAGATAATATGCTCTTGTGCCTGCGATGGCAGTAACTCTGTAAGGCCCTTCCCAAGTTGGGACCAGCTTCCCCATATTGGAGTCTCACATATTTCCAACCACTTTCCACAATACTAAGTCCCTAGCGTCGAATTTCCTTGTCTTTACATCCCGGTTGTACCTTCGGGCAAGCTTCTGTTGATACTCAGCCAGGCGTATAGTCATTGATTCTCAGCACGCCTTTAGTAAATCCAAATGCTTCACCATTAATTCATCATTTTGGGCAGGGGCAAATCCCATAACCCGTGCACTGCATAGGTTTACTTCGACAGGTATGATTGCCTCTGCCCCGTACGTTAGGGAAAATGGAGTTTCTCCCGTGGATCTTCTGGGGTTGTTTGGTATGCCCACAAAACGTTGGGCAGCTCCTCGGCCCACCTACCTTTCGTGCCTTCCATTCTCTTCTTCAATCTATTTACAATTGCTTTGTTAGTGGTTTTGACCTGGTCGTTGCTTTGAGGATAAGTCGGGTGAGGATAAGTCGGGGTAGAATATTTGTTTTTGATTCCGAGATTACTACAAAACTCGCAAAAGGCTTTGCTATCGAACTGTAACCCATTGTCGGATGCAAGGGACTCCAGCACCTCAAATCTTGTAACTATGTTTCTCTATACAAACTTTTTTACATCTACGTCTCAGATATTTGCCAATGCCTCAGCCTCCACCCATTTAGTGAAATAATCCATAACTACTAAAACAAATCTCCGATTACTCGTAGCTCAGGGAAACAGACCGACAACGTCCAACCCCTATTGGGCAAAGGCCAGGGGCTGCTGATAGGGTTTAGACTACCTGCTGGCTGATGGATCAATGGGGCGTGCTTTAGGCACTGTTCACACTTCCGTACATATTCGATAGCAACCATCTGCATTTGCTGCCACCAAAACCCCTAGGTCATCGCTCGGTGTGCCAATGATCGTACTCTTATATGACTACTGCACACTTCCTTGTGTAGTTCAGCCAAAACCCCATTAACTTTCTTGCAGTGCAAATATAAAAGATATGGCCCCCTAAAAGACCTTCGGTACAGCTTACGATTCGCCGACAACTAGTACCAAACGGCTACCCAACGTACCTTACCAACTTCCTTTTCATCATCCGACGCCTGATCCTCGACCAAAAAGTTAATAATGGGGTCCATCCAGCAAGGTTTGGACATCGCCACCATTGAAACACCTATTGCTGCGTTAATATTCGGTTCCGCCACGAGCTCGACTTTGATTATCCGAGGTACCCCCTTTATTATTAAAGACGCCAATGTGGCCAGAGAGTCTGCATAGCGGTTCTGCCCCTGGGCCACTTAGACCACCTTTGCCTTGAGAAACTGACTCATAACCTGCCTTACTATTCTTAAGTACTCTTTCATCCGGGGATCCCGAGCTTCAAAACTGCCCTGTACCTGACTAACAACTAATCGGGAATCTGAGTTCCCATCTCGAGAACAGCCCTCAATCTGGCAAGGCTTCATACTCGACTTCCTTGTTAGAAGCCTTAAAACCCAACCTGAAAGAATGTTCCAATCTTATCCCCTCCAGAGTGATGATAACAATCCTAGCCCCAGCTCCTACTGCACTAGACACACCGTCGACGAATACCTTCCACGGGTGAAGGTCCACATGACAAATCACTTCCATTTCCCTCATTGGGGAAAACTCTGCAATGAAATTGACAAGAACCTGGCCCTTCATCGAGCTTCTTAGCCTGTATCTAATGTCTAAAGAGCCAAGTCGAGTCCCCCATTTAGCTATTCGGCCTGTGAAGTCAGATCTCTTCAACAACAACTGCAAAGAATATTCAGTCAACACATAGAGGGTGTGAGCTTGGAAATAGTGAAGTAACTTCCTGGTAGCGTGCACCAGTGCTAACACCAGCTTTTTCAGGGGCAAGTACCTTGTCTTGGCATCAACCATGGTCTTGCTGATATAATACACTGGTTGTGCACTCTTTGATCCCTAAAAAACATGGCACTCACGGCATGTTCCGACACCGAGAAATACATGAATGGATCCTCCCCGGGCTCTAGGGCTGTTAACATAGGGGCCCGCACCAAGTATTCCTTTAGGTCCTGAAAAGCCCTTTTCACATTCCTCATTCCACTAGAAGCTCTTCCATTTCTTCAAAAGCTGGTAAAATGAACGGCAACGATCGACAAACTTAGAGATAAACTGGTTAAGGGCAGCTAACATGCCGGTCAGTACTTGGACTTCCTTCGGATTACTCTGCGACTTGAGGCACTTCACGGCTTCAATCTGATTGGGATTAACTTCTATTCCTTGATTGGTGATCAAATACCCTAGAAATTTGCCAGCCCTTACTCCGAAAGCACACTTATCGGCATTAAGGCACAGCTTGTGCCGTCGAAGTACTTCAAACACCCCTTTGAGATCATTAATATGTTACATCTCTTGTTTGTTTTTTACCACCATATCATCAATGTAAACCTCAACTGTGCGTCCAATCTTATCTCTGAACATTCTCGTCATCATCCGTTGATATGTGGCTCTAGTTAGCATTAGGGGATATGCATGTTGTCTTCTCCTGATTCTCGGCAGCTAGGGCAATCTGATGATAACCCTAAAAAACGTCCAAAAAACTTATCCTTGGGTGCCCATAGGTGGCATCTACCAACTGATCAATCTTCGGCATGGGAAATGGATCCTTTGAACACGCTCAGTTTAGGTTAGTAAAGTCAACACAAACCCTCCATTGGTCGTTCTTCATTTTTACTACCACGGTATTTGCGAGCCACTCTGGGAAGAATATCTCCTTTATTGCCCCGGCTTCCTTTAATCTCTTGAAATCTTGCCTGATAGTCTCGACGTGCTCCTTAGCCGATCTCCTTAGCTTCTGCTTCTTGGGGGGGTACAATGGATCCACATTGAGCTTGTCAATTATGAAGTCAGGGTTTACCCGGGCACTTCATACGGGCTCTAAGTGAACACATCCATATTATGCACAAGAAACAGCAACCTCTCTATACTTTCTTTGTCCTTCACACTTGCTCCTATCATAAAACTCCAGTCATTATCTAGTAATATCCTTACTTTTACTAGGTCCTCAGCACAGCTAGCCCCTACTTCCCTTTGGGGTCCCTGTAATTGTTATAAGGGAGTCTCCTCGGTTGACTCCTTTTGCTTGATTCTCTGGTCAACTGTGGCTACCAAGCATTGCCTGGCCACTTGTTGGTTGCCCCTTACTACAGCAATACCTTGCTCGGTGAGGAACTTGACCTTTATATGTAGGGTGGACGGTACAACCCCCATTCCATAAATCCACGGCCTTCCAAGGATCGTTGTGTACGGAGAAAAAGAGGCACCACTATGAATATTACCATCACATCCTTACCTTCCATATTTATGGGAAGCGATATCTGCCTTTCTGGGATCACCATGCGGCCATCAAACCCCATGAGGGGCGTATCATACTTAGAGAGATCTTCATTCTTCAGGCCAAGCCCTTTGAATAGGTCGAGATACATCACCTCGGCACCACTCCCTTGATTTATCAACACTCTCTTTACTATGAAACCATTTATTCAGGCTGTAATCACCAAAGCATCATCATGTGGTTGAATCGTGCCCTCTAGATCATCGTCATTGAAGGTAATGGGCTCCCGAGTGTACTTTAACTTCTTCTCAGAGGGTTGCTCACCCGCGCTACTCTCCACTGATACCAAAGCTAGCACCCCTTTCTCTTGGACACATGTACGCCCCTTGGGGCCGTGTGGATGGCTTCTATTACTCCAAATGGGGATAGGAGAGGATTTCCATGAGGTCAAGCACCCTGCCTGGCTTCCTGATTCCTAGGGTCCACCATGAACTCTTTTAAATACCATGCCTTCACTAACTGCTCCAGATGATCCTTTAACACTCTGCATTGTTCTGTGGTGTGCCCCTTATCCCTATGGTAAGTACAGTACAGGTTCTGATTCCTCATTGAAGGGTCACCCCCCATCTTGTTCAGCCATCCAAAGTATGGCTTATTCTTGATTCGATCCACAATCCTATGCACCAGTTCCTTAAAGGCTACATTCACTTCCCTCATCTGTGGCCCTGGCTCTTGAACCCTCAAATCCTTCCAAGGCCTTAACTATAAACCGCACTGCCGATGATGATTTATGACTGGGGCCTTGCCTTTGCTCTGCAACCGATCATCCTCCAATCGTTTACATTTTTCAATACGCCTCATTAACTGCCTTATATCCTCAGGAGGCCTCCTTGTCAACGAGTCTCACAGTTCGGAATCCTTCGGCAATCCCATTCAAAAAAAACTGATTGCAATTTTTTCGTTACCTCCGCCAATCTCGTTATACAGCTCCCAATATCGGTTAGCGTAGCTGCGAAAGGTTTCCCTGGCCCCCATTTTCATTGATAGCAATGCATACACGGGCTACGGGACTCGAGTGTTCTGCTGGGTCCGTCTTTCCATCGTAAGAATTGAACGACGGATGTGTAAATCTGCTCGGCATAGGGGCCCGTTCAATGTCCCTCAAGAATGGTAATCGAGCAGCTCGACGTAATGCATTGCTCATAACATCCATGGCAGCATTCTGGGATCGTCGCTCTTCTAGGGAAATTGAATCCTAGTTTGCATATTCCCACGAGCAATCCCGATGCCGATGAGATCTGGATTGATGGGACCTGCTCCATGGTGGCCCCCCACACTAGCCGACCCTTCCCCTCGCTCCTTATGGTCCCTTCTTCGACACCTACCTCTCGTTTTCAACTCCAAATTCCTCACCAACCTTTGTAGATGCTTAAGTTCCTCATCCCTCCACTCAAGCTCTTCATCCTTTTTGTCGAAACGATTGCGCCCCGAACCACCAGACATTGTTTGGTACATTTGAAACGACCCTTCTCCAAGGCTGAACTGCCCTTGCTCCTCATACTTCCTATCTTAAAGTCCCTTCTGCCTTCTTTCCTGTCAGGTGGATCCTCGAGAAGATCTCCCAAAGCCACTTTCAGCATAACTCCCTGATTGTCCTCTAGGCATTTTCCTATGCACGTCCTAGCAGAACCATAGCTTCGCAAGAGATTCCCACAGACGACGCCAATTGTGTGTACCCAAAATCTGGTTCTTGGGCTCAACCTTTACTTGGACTCATAATCTATTTGTGTGGTGGGTTTTGAATTTCCTACTATAGGTGGTCCTATACTCGGTGACCCAAATGCACTTTTGTTTCCTCAGATCCTTCTCTTTACCTCATAGAGTCACTCCTTTTCTCTCCTCATTTAGTACTCTTTTCTTCTTTGTTTTCTCTTTCCACTCTCCAACACCCATTACTCATTCTCTTCTCCTATTTATAGGTTGAGATAAGTGGAGGTGTTATAATTACTCCCCCTTACTAGTGCGAACGGGGGTCCAATTCCATCATCTCTAAGTGAATGTTTCATTGGGAAGGTGGTAATGGCATTGGAATTGATTCCCACCTCCAAAAATTCGCTCAGCAACGATATTTCCAAAGGCACTACCGAGTAGCTGAGTACAAGGTGTCTCCGAGCAATAACACCTTCGACCGGGTTAGAGACGATTGGGAGGGGCTTGCTTTGGGTATCAAGGACGGTGCAGTCTCATTTCGGCTCTTGAGCCCAGACTGGGCCCTAAGGCATCTGGATCGAGGCTAAAGGTTCGGAATGGGGATGGGGTCATATAATGTATCATGAGGCTTGGACCCAAGGGCCGTGGGGCCTGTGCCCTAGCCCCGTACAGCAATAACTAACGCAAAATGTAGATGTTGAAACTTTCAAAATGCCAACAAATAAAATTAAAGAATCAAATGATTTAGAGCCTATAAATTATTGAAACAATACAAATATATATATATATATATATATATATGACTACACAAAAGAGAAATATAAAAGAAAGATGAGCTACCCTCAAAAGAATAATGCGTAGCTATAGTTGCTGAAATCTGTAAGATAGTTTCAATTATTACAAAAATAAAACAAATATATATGTAACTACACAATAGATAAATATAACAGAAATACGAGTTACACTCGAAAGAATAATTCAATGCTAAAACTGTTGAAATTTGCTGAAAACATATGCTAAAGAAAAAAAAAAAAACTAAAAAATTTAGATGTTATAACATATGTGGATACAAAATAGAGAAATATAAGAGAAAATGTGGTCACCTTCTATTGGAATCTGCTACAAATTTTAAAACTTTCAAAAGAAAAAAAAAATTAAAGAATTAGAAGAATTAGAGCCTACAAATTATATATATATATATATATATAAAAAAATAAAAAAAAATAAAAAAAAAACTATGACTATACAGTAGAGAGATATAAGAAAAAGATACCTTTAAAAGAATAATTCATAGTTATAGTCGTTGAAATCTGGCAAACAGATTCAAATAGTGCAAAAAATTAATCCAAAAATTCAAATGGTAAAATTTCCAAAAATTAAAGAATAGATTTTGAGCTAAGAAATTATTGAAACATAAAAAATAAATAATAATAATAATTGATTACACCATAGAAAAATATAACAGAACAATGGGTTACCCTAAAAAACTATAGCAATAATGGAGCTACTATTAGTGTGGCTCACACATGGGTGGCTAGGTAATAGCGACAGAGAAGATGTTGCGACCGTTTTTAGATTGTAAGTGGAGGGTTTTTGGATTTTTGGGTTTTATGTTTGTTGTTGAGTTTCATGTTAATTCAAAAACTTTTGGTTTGCTTAGGGTTTTTGAGTTTCACATTTTTGTGGCATGGTTGTAGGATTTTTAAAAAGTTAATTAACTTTGTTTTTGGGATGAGGAATAGTTTGATATATATATATATATATACATATATATGATAGAAAATTATATTATTGTAAAAAATTAAACGATAGAATTAAAGTCCCAAATAAATTTATGTGTTTGAATAGCACCAGGACATAATGGTATGTGTGGTTGTGGCATATGGTGATATATATTTAACTTTTTGTTGTTATCTAATATATAATAGCAAAAACTAAATTAATGCATAATCAAAAGATTTTGAAATAAAAAAATTATATTCTATAACGTAGAGTTCAAGAAGTTTGGTTGTAGGGTTTTAAAAAAATTAATTTACTTTGTTTTTGGGTTTATTGCAATAAACCCGATACTTATTGTAGGGGTAATAGGTCCAGGAGTACATATTTATGTATATATCGGGCCAGGGGCCCAACTCGAGAACATGAATAGTCCGAGGACGGGCAAACACCTTCCTAAGAATCCATATTGGTAGGTAAAGAGGTGAAGTCTGATCATAACCATCCAAGAAAGCCGTCCGAGGAGGAATACTTCCTCAGCTGAGTAAAGCAGATGTCAGAAGGTGTGGTCTGACACTAGGAGCAATGTTCCGGGCGATTCCATTGATGAGGATAAGTATCTAGAAGGAAAAGGATAGAGGGAGGCTATGAAATATCTCAAGGAAAAACTGCTACTATCGCATTAAATGCTTTGCAGCTAATTTTCTGACTGCATTAATGTGGAGAAGACCCCTAAACAGTACTGCATTGGCTGTCCCAACATACAGAGGACCTAAGAGGGTGTTCGATGGGACAAGCACTTAAGTAGTGGTTTGGATTATCAACAAGTGGAGGGTCAAAATCATTTAAAGATAACTATATAATGTAAGAGACCTTCTATGGAGAAGAAATCGAGAAATCAATTGAGAAACACTGGTAGCAATCAAGAACTGAATTTGTAATCAAATTTGTGAGAAATATATAAGAATCGATTTTCTCGGACTATGTCGATGACGATTTTCTTTAGTTTAAATCAGTCTATCTTCATTTTCTTGTCATCAAAACCTACTTCATTTGTTATCTGATTCATTAAAACCTAGTTTTTCAACCCACTCTCTATAAATTCACTGTATTGGGTTATTTGGGCCTAAATTCATCTATCTCTTAGGTTAGAGTCTCAAATTTGGTCCTTATATTTATCTTTTTATTGCAGATTTAAAAAAAAAAAAAATCTTTCTATTAAATTTAGCTTAAAACATTAGGTTTTATCCAAAAAAAAAAAGAAAAAAAAAGGATAATTATCTGGTTTTGGAGAGAAAAATAGTGTTTTTAATTTATTTATTTTTATTTTTTTAATATTGTGTTGTGCTGAAGTTAAAAATTGTAATGCAAGTAGAGGATTCGGTTATATATCTATAATAAATATAAATTAACCAATTCTACTTTAAGTATGTGTTTGGGGTGCGCGTTTGCGCGTCCACGTTTCTTCAGTTCACGTTTTTCACTTTTTTTTTTCCCCTGCACGTAAACAATAACCTCACATGGGTTCACTGTACAGGGGACAAAAATTACTGTTCATCACTGTAGCAGCATTGTTCATAACACTATTTACGTACTAAAAAATATTAAAAATGGGTCTCACGATACTATTCATATATTTAAAAATTATTTTACTATAATATTTTTAGTTTTCAGTTTTCAGTTTCAGCAATAATAAATTCAATCCAAACCTAAGCTAAATATAAAACAAACAGGCGAGACAGACAGACGGACCACATGGGTACGAAGACAAATATGAGAAAACCAAGAGGCACTTGGAAAAACCCCAGGAAATGAAGACCTTTCTCTTCAAAATATTTTATGGGGAAGATGTCATTACGTACAGATAGAACCATGACCCTGTCACTGTGTTTCCCTGCACAACAAGTCATGATTGCCTCCCTTCCCTGCTATGTCTCATTAGCTATCCCCAATCAAAATGAATTATCATCTCGTTCAGATAATATAATCAGGGATGATGTCAGGTGGTATTGCACTTGCACCTGACGCAATAGTATCAATTTCAAGCATTAAATAAAAAAATATTAAAAAAGGTGTAAAAAATTTGGTGAAAAAAATAGTGTAATTGCATGATTTGCCGTTGCACCTGATCTCAAATCATATAATTAGGCTCTGATATAGCTTTTTACTTTTTGTTGAGAACAGATTAGTTTAGTTTGACCGAACCGGCTTTCAAGGTTGCCCGTAGTTGGCTTTTGGTAGTTGAATGGAACACATTTTTCCACAATGGTTGAGGTGACTAATAAAATAAAAATATGGGTGTTGTTTAACATGTGTACAGGATAATTATTAATAGATCGTGTTAATTAGTGTCCTTAAAATATTAGTTAATAATTTATTTAAAATTTTTTTTTAAATTTTGTTAATATTATTTTCATTAAAAAATATAAAAAATTATCAAAATAATTAATTCAAGTTTATAAAATCAAAGACTTTGTAATTGAATTGACACATTTCCATATATAAAGTGCTTAAAAATTTAGAAAAAGGAATTTGAATTACGTGATTAACAACATATTTTAATTATTTCTAAAAAAAATTTATAAAAATACTTTCTAACTCGTACAGTCATATTACACACAATTTAAATAGTTTTGAACTAAGTCATAGTTCCGAAACATAATTTTAGTTCAAAAATTAAATTATTCATAGAAAAAAAAATGTGTAACAAAATATTTATAAAAGATATTAACTTTTTTTTTATAATTATAATAACATGTATATCACTTGAGTCATGACGAAGTTATTACTGTAAGCACAACATATACAACAAATTCTCATTCAAACCACCCAATTCATGTCAAATACAAAGTATTAAGAGATAATATCATAATTAATTAAAATAAATAAATAATCCAGAAGTTTCGTCTGGTGAGAAAGTCAAAAAGATAAACGTAGGAATAGTGGAGTAGGTGGGTGAAGTGTATTTAGGGAAAAAAAAATGTGACAGTTGGATATGATTGATGAGAACACGTACGCACGGTGGCAGGGTGGATTCGATTACACTCTGCTTTTTGCGTTTGCTTTTCCCGAGTGAATTGAGGACGATGACCCAGCAACAGTTACCGGACCTGGGCAAGCATGTCCGCACTTTTCTGATACATGTTTTACAAATCTCTCATCCATTGGTACTCCTTTTTTTTTCATAAATATTTTTTGGGGACTTCGACCTTTCAATCTTAGAACAGGAGTGATAGACTAATAGCTAGGAGCTAGAGGGTGTCTTTTCCTTTCTTTCTTTCTTTCTTTATTTAATTTTTTTTCTTTTTGGTTGCTTTCGTGAGCATAGGATGATAGATATAGGACTAATAAATAACATCCTACGGGCCGGTGAGAGAAAATGTAACTCTTGGAGATCTTCGATAGATTTTTGTCTGGAGTGTCGAATTTTCGAAAGCAACGATATATATATATAGATAAATTTGATTGCAAATGATTCTAGTCGGCAAAAGCATTCACATCTGGGCTGCGAAACGTCAAATGCACGCATATTTTAGCATTAGTCTAATTTATCTTAACAACTAAAAGTTGAAACATGGAAAATTGTAAATTTTTTTTGCCTAGAGCCATCGTACAGTATCATTGTAAATGTAGGATGGTAAGGTAGCACTTTGTCAAAAGTAATATTAATATTTAATTCCTGTTTCTCTCTCTCATCTCTCTCTCTCTGTCTTTTTCTGTCTCTCACTTCCCTCTCATCTCAGTATCCCTACCTCACTCTCTTCCCACCCTCTCTGTCTCAATCTCTCTATCCTTCCTCATTCTCAAATCGGAGCTTAGTTTTTTATTTATTTATTTATTTTGGAGAACCAAACGGTCTTCACTTTCAGATCGGCACGGAGCTTAGATCGGTGTGGATTGTGAGATATCTCCATTGAGTGAAACGGAAAACAAATCGGTAGGTTGTGGTTTGGGTAAGTGATTGTTCTAATTTGGTATTTGGTGGGTGGTGGGTTTCTCAGTGGGTTTCTGGGTTGATCTAGGCATGACCGGAGCTGGATGTGTGTTGCGATGTGTGCGTGGGTTTGGATCGGTGGAGATTGGTGGGTTTCTGGGTTGAATTGGGCGTGACTGGAGCTGGGTGTGTGTTGTGACGTGTGCGTGGGTTTGGATCGGTGGAGATTGTGGTGGCTTGGGTTTGGATCGGCGGAGATCAGAGATCGTGCTGTGATGTGTGCTGTGTGTGTGGTTTGTCGGTAGCTCCGATGGTGGCTCCAATGGTGATTTTTTATAAAATGGGTTTGCGGGGATATGTGGGGGGTGACTGTGTGTTCGTAGTGGCCATGGGGGTGACTATGTTGAACTGTTTTGGTTTTATCTGTTGTGGGCGGTGCTAGAGGACAAGGGAGAAAGAGGGGAAAAGGAATAGAAAAAGAGAAAAAAAAAAGAATATATAAATAAAATGAGAAAAAAAAAGAATTTTGGGACGTTGATTGTGTTATAAAATAGTATAATATAATTTTTTTTTTAATAGAGTAGTTTTTTGGATGATAAAATAGGATAAGATGACTCTAAGATTGATATGTAGGGTCTCTTTGGATAAAGTTAAAAATTGAAAATTGAAAAATATTGTAGCAAAATTTATGGGTCTGTGAATAGTATATGATGTGCTGAAAAAAGAGAAAAATCAAATTTTGCTGCTATTGTTTATTGAACAGTGCATAAATAGTAGTCGCAAGTCTCACAAACGTGTAAAAAAAAAAAAAAAGAGAAAAAATGCAGACACAGATGTGAATTTTCAGCCCAATCCAAACATAACCTTTATTTATTGCAATTTGCAACCCTCTCTTTAAAAAGATAATAAAAAACAGCCACGTTATTTAATAAGGGCCGTAAGACAATGGAAGAAAGCTTTTAAAGTATTTTGATTTTTTCAGTACACCATATTATTGGTATGATACTCATTTTATAAGTATAAATATTTATGAGATGTGAAAGATAAGGGCTGTGGTTTAAGTTTTTAATAGAAAATTTCATATATATATATATATATATATATACTTAAATTAAATTAAAAAAAAATTTCCATCTTGTATTAAAAAAAAGTTTTGATCTTCTCACGAAAATAACCGCACTTTATAATTCAAACACCTTGCTATAATAGTTCATAAAAAAAATACGCTTCCATAATAGGAAAAGATCTATTTATGTTGCAAATGTTTGAAAAATTTAGTGAAGCCCCTAAAGTTGCCTAAATATCACTCGTGCCCTTCTCTGTCATCATTTCTATTTTCTATAACAATTCCTTCTTAACCTTTTACAGCAAGAAAGGCCAAATAGGTGAGCAAGAGCAAAGACGTTGCTTCACCAGAAAAAGGTACTTTCGTTTTCACAATTTTGAATATACTCTCTCTCTCTCCAACTCTCATTGGTGACTTTTCAGAGCTCAGTAGAAGTCTTCCAGAAGGAACAACTGCACCATTACCGAAACCAACCCCAAAACTGGTAAGTTTAAGCAATAATTTCATCACAACCAATCTCCTCTCTCGTCCTCTTTAATGTTCCTGTAATTGGTGGAAATTTTTAGCACTCCTCTTCTGGATCTGAGATGGGTTTCTCTCTGCTTTCATCAAACTAGGGTTAGTGCTCAGATTCTAGGCTAAATTTGGCAACTTTACTGCCAGTTTAACCTTTGCTTTTGCCTCACACAAGCGCTCTATATATAGCAACTACCTTGCCTTTTGTGGTGGGTTTTGTTGATTATATTCTGGTTTATTCCATGTCTTTGAAAGTGTGAAACTAAAAAAAAAAGGAGATTCTTACACTTAAGTCTTTTTTTTTGTTTCCTTTTTGGTATATACAGTAAAGCTTTCTTCTAGGAAAAAGTTGGAGGAGAAGAAGAAGAATGGCGAGAGAGAAGATTCAGATCAAGAAGATTGACAACGCCACAGCTAGGCAAGTCACTTTCTCGAAGAGGCGAAGAGGGCTTTTTAAGAAAGCTGAGGAGCTATCCGTGCTTTGTGATGCTGATGTCGCTCTCATTATCTTTTCTTCTACTGGAAAGCTCTTTGAGTACTCCAGCTCAAGGTGTCTCTCTCTCTCTCTCTCTCTCACTCACTCTCTCTCTCGTTGTGCACACATGATAAAATACAGAAACTTTGACACTTTAATAGTAATAGTTTTAGTCCTTTTTGGTTTAACAGTTTTTGTGTTAGATTGTTTCATGCTAAAATTCCTGGAAGAATGGGAGGTCAGAACTAAGAACCCCCACGTCAATGGAAGTAATAAAGCTGTACTTTTTATTTATTTGTTAAGAAAGAGAAAATGGTATTAAACTATTGGGGTAGTGAAGGGTCTGCAACTTAAATGCTTTTGTCTTGGACAAGGATGATAGTTTTAGAGGCCTTCTCTTTGGGTTGGCGGTTTATATTTTAGAATGTTTCTTACAGTAATCTCTGGTAGAATGAGTTAAAGAACTTAAGAAGACCACGTCAATGAGAATAATAAAACTCTAGTTTTTATTTAAACAAAAAATGAATTATTAACAGGGACTGTAACTTGGATGTTGTTCTTGTTGGGACTCTAAACTGGGGTCTGATTGACTTGATAAGATAGGTGTTATTGAATAAGAGTGCAGTTCAATAGACTTGTTGATTGACGTAATATTGCTAAAGAAAAGGTTGGTTTTAGTGGGAGTTTTATGGTAAATATACTCAAGCGGCTTTCATCTCAGCTTTTGTAGAAGCTATTTGGGAATCTTTAAATAAATTCTTTAGTATGAAAATGTTAAAAAGGATTTGTGTTGCCATCTTTTTCCCTCGTCCTTTCCCTCTACACTTTGATTTGATGTGGTCCAAAAAGGACCAAAGTGTGGGCAAAAGGAAATTATAGAACTAATTGCAGTTAGTGCTCCCTTGTGCCTCTCCATGTTTGAGCAAGTGGACCAGTGAGATTGGAATAATCGGTTACTACATAGTTTACTAGAAGAACAATGCTTTAATAAGAGAACTTGTTATTGATGACCATGTTGTTATGTCAGAACATTTGTATCTTGAAATGCTTGGTTTATGAGAATTAAACATTTGTTTGGATGGAGGGAATATAGGGGGGAGATGAGAAGAGAAGATGACTAAGAGCATTTATAGCAGTGGAGCTAAAAATTTAGCTATTTGACATTACAAAAAGTTACTTTATCTATTTTGCTTACTTTACAAAACATCCAGCAGCAGGAGTTCTATTTTAACTTTGAACACATTAAAATAATATAAACATTACAATAAAATAATATATCTACTACATTATTTTATTAATTTGTTTCTCTTTCTCAAAAAAGGAAAAAAAAAAAATTTCTCTCTATCTTTGTGCATGCCTCAACTCTCCATTGTCAAAAAAAACTTCTCATTTCTCTCCTCTTCAGTCTCCACTCTTACTTCTCTCTATCTTGTTGCCGCTCTCTCCTTCCCACCCATCACCATCTCAAAACCTTCCTTGCCGGCGCCAGAGACGAATCGTCGAAGCTCTCGAGGATCGTGTGGGTTGTGGGTTGTGCCGGCGCGGGTTTGTGCATTGTGCCGTGGCTAGAGATGAACTCTTCGAAGCTCTCGCCTCCTTGCCGGTGTGGGTTTGTGGGTTGTGCCATGGGTTTGTGATCTCTCTCTACTCTAACCGATCTACAATGGGTTTGTGATTTGTGACGTGGGTTTGTGTTTTGTGGTGGTTGTATGGAATTTGGACTGGCAATGCTTCGATCTTTCTCTCTACTCTATCTCTGTGGGTTTGTGTTTTGTGGTGTTTGGTGATGTGGGTTTGGTGGATTGGCGTTGCTTCAATGGCATTGGTCCGATCCGGTATTTTTCTGGTGGCCGGGTGTCTGATTTGATGGGTTTTTATATGGATTTTATGAGCACCACCGCTGGCAAGTTGGCCGGTGAAGCAGAGAGGAGATGAGGGATGCCGGAGAGAGAGAAAGAAAGAAAGAAAAAGAGAGAATATTTTTTAATGAGAGAAGTTTAATAAAATATTATTATTTTTTTTTTAGCTTCTTGCTACAGTGCACAGCCATATTTGTTGTGCACTATAGCAAGAAGCTAAAAAATTTTAGCTATGGCTCCGCTATTCTAACATGCATTTTTGTGTTTTGGTGAAGCTAAAATAGCTATTTAGCTTCAATGTAGCTAATGCCCTAATGCGCTAAAGTTGAGTTATTCTAGCCATTTTCTAGTCTATTACACTCTTGTCTCCCTTTATTTCAAACATTCCTTAATGGTTTCTTTGAATCTTTAACAAGCATAAGAAATGTAGACTTGTAAATCCGTTATATGATTTAGCTAGAATTTTGCATGATATAAATCTTTTTTTAGGCACCGGGACTTTGTAAAGGCCACAAATATCCCCTAATGGTGATGGGACAGTTCAAGGTTAATTCTTAAATGAGGGAAAGATCGTCTTTGTTTTGATAATGGTTTAGCATGAAGAGAAGTGTGGTATTTGATTAATTACGTTTGCTATTTTAGCTAAAATAACTGGTGATGCTTACTATCTATTACATTGTGCAAATATAAGCAATGATGCTTGGATTAAATGTTTTACTTTGTTTATTGGTTTTCTCGTTCTCTGAGTATCGGAGTCTTCGGTGGTTTAGTTCCTTTCCATTGTGAAAACGGTCCCCTTTAATGATAATCATTAATTCCCATCATTAAAAATGATTTTTTTGACTAGATTGACATTTTTTTTAAAAAAAATTTGTATTATTAGTTTGGCTGTGAAAACTCATCTTGCTAATGATGCAAGAAAATATATCTACTTTAATATAGCTTGATTTAATTTTGGAGTTAATTGTATTTTTATTATAGGTCGTAGTAGTATATTTGATTCATTATAATTTTAATTTAATGCTTTAGAGTGAAGCCATTTAGTGGGTTTTAGTTAGCTTAATTGATTAAGTCTTTGACGGAAGAAATTATTAAGTCCACCGGGAGGATTGCTAATGTGGTCATCTTAGTCTTTTTAACTAATAAAACACTGCAATTTATGCAAATGTGATATCACCTGGTGGTTTTTAATTTTTAATTTTTGTGCTATTAAGGAATTTGTCTCACATATTTGCATAAATGACTATTTAATTGGTTGGGAGGACCACATTAGCAATCCTTCCAATTGATCTAATAATTTCTCCTCTGATGGTTGAATAAGAGATCTGGAGTTCAATACTACCTACATCAAAAATCGACTGGTGTTTTGATTTGATAATAAAGAGTTATCATCAGACGTTTTTTCTTAGTAGCAAAATAATTTGCTATTTATTATTATTTTTTAAAGTAAGCACAATAATGTAGTCTTACGGAGACGAATCATTTTGATGATGAATTTTGGTTTTGTCCTACATCAGTTGGTTTTTGTATCATGATTCGAGCTTCAAAGATACTTCTTACTGGTTTCAGTGCCAGCTCAATAGGTGAGCCAAATAGGCAAGGCCCCACAATGAAAAAAGGCTCCTAAATTTTTACCAATAGAGATGTTCATGTATCAATAGAAGTATTCATTAAACCCTAAATATTCACCAATAAATAAAAAATAGTTGTTTTTTATTAAAGAAAAACTAGTTAAAGAAAAATATTTTCATTGGATGGGTCAATCATTTAATCTTTCACACATAAATGTTCAAAAAACTCATTAATCTTACACTAGTAAATAAATTTATACTCAAATTCTATTTAGAAATATCAGATATATAACTTTATTAAAATTTTCAATCATAATTTTTTAGTGTTTGGTTACTTCATTCAATAAATAGTGTTTATTTTAGTTGTGTAGTCATTAAATAATGTGATGAGTTCTAATTTGTAATTTTTTCTAAAAAATTAGATTTTAAATTGGAAAAAAAAAAACCAAAAGTTAAATAAATATTTTATTAATATTCAAAGTATAAGAATAGACCTCACTTAAAGTTGTAGCCTTAGGTTCTACAATACATTGAGCTGGCCTTGACTGGTTTGAACGAGTTTTAATTCAAATGACATTCTTTATGTAAAATTGTTTTTCCTTCTTACTCATTAGCAACCTGGGTGGAGCAGTAAAAAATTTCTCACAGATTCCAAACCTAAACTTTCAGCCAAGGCTATATATATGTATTTTTTTTTTTAAACTGCCAAGGCTATATTTTAATAAAGGCTTAAACATGCTTTTGGTCCTCAATTTTTGGGGTGGTATGAGAATTAAAATGAAACCACCCCTAATGGTCAAGGACCAAAAGCATTTTTAAATCTTTAATTAATGATTGTAATTTCTATTAATGCATTCAATACTCTACGAATGCAAACGCATTTATGCTTTTTTGTTTGGGACTCGACTGCATTCACACAAGTGACTTTGTATACTTTTGAAGCATGAAGGAAATACTAGAGAGACATAATTTGCACTCAAAGAACCTTGAGAAACTGGATCAACCATCTCTTGAGTTGCAGGTCAGTTGTTTTAGTGTTTATATATCTATCTTTATGGTAAAGCATTTGAATTACAGAATGTGTTACTCCCGTTGTTTCAGTTTGTTTGTCCTCTATTCCATTTTGGGATGTTCCAAAATATTGTCTTGTTTCTAAAAGTAAAAGTTATTAATTTACTAATGTTCTTATTATAACCTTACCTTATTTTCAAAACTATTTGAAAAGAAAATTAACAAATATTTAAAAAATCAATTTAATTGGGGCACCTTTTAAGTTGCCTCGTTAAGAATAACTCTTTTAAAAAAAAAAAAAAAACTAATAAATTTATTTAAGGGTAGTTTTGTAAACTTATATATTTTTATAAGGCAGACAAGACAACAAATGATGTTCCCTTAAAAAGTTTGACTTTTCAAACAGGACAAACAAATTGGGACAGAGGGAGTATTAAATGACTTTGACCCTGATTATTAAAGCCTTTATTTATGGACTTTGTCGAAAAGATTGTGAATTAAGAAATTCATTTATTGTGCATAATATCTCTGGATGGTATCTCTTTTTGAGTGAACAACCCTCCCCCTCAGTTCCTTTTAAACCTACGCCAACCCCTCTATTTAGGAGGATCGAATCCTAAACTTCCATCTTATAATAGTTAAATAATTAAGTTTATTATTTTTAATCACCCAAACTTTTGGATGGGTGTTATTTTAGTTATGATATCAGAATAGGTGGTCATGAGTTTGAATCGTGCCTCAACTTCACCTTCCATTAAAAAACCTATGTGTTCTATACGTGAGTTTAAGATTTTGGGATAAATGAAATTTTGTCAAATATAATTCCCCAAGTACTCTCAGTTGCTAATTGCTTTCATAATTATTTTATGGTATTTAAATATTTAGAAGATGAATACTTATCTTGTTTTTGAAAGCTACAATATAACTCTATATACTTGACAAAAACATTTAACTTACATCTCTGACCCATCATTATTTTTCGTTTATGTACTAAATATATAATCAAATGTGTACTGTAGCTAGTAGAGAACAGCAACCACTCCAGATTGAGCAAGGAAATTGCAGAGAAAAGCCATCAGCTGAGGTATAAGTCTTTAAAAACAAAATCTGAAAATAGTGATGCTATACATTAATATATATGGAGGTGTTATATTGTGTGTAAAATAGGCAGATGAGAGGAGAGGAGCTTCAAGGATTAAATGTAGAAGAACTGCAGCAGCTAGAGAGGTCACTGGAATCTGGATTGAGCCGTGTGATAGAAAGAAAGGTCTATGCTTATTTTATTTAATAGTCTTTTTGGTATAATCATGGGCTTGACTCTAGCTTGTCTCTTGGTATAATTGAACTCTCTATGCATTTCAGGGTGAGAAGATTATGAAAGAGATAAATGATCTTCAAAGAAAGGTTAGAAACTAAACTTTTTCAAAATTGTTAGACAAGTGGAGGAGTTCTGGTTCACCATAAATAAAGGAAAATGAATTATCTTTCTTATTGCACTGTGAAAACCCTTCAAAAGTTCTCCATTATAAAAAGAAAACAATGAAAGGAATAAAAAAAAGAAAAAGAAATGGAAAAACAGTTCATGCATGCAAAGTGGTATACCATGCGTATTAGGTATAGCTCAACCACAAAAAAAAAAAAAAAAGTTAATAAGATCTTCGTCCTTTGTTTAATTTGTAACTTTTCTATCACACATTTTCTCTATGTAGAAAAATTTAGGCATAAACAATAAATTAATGCACATCTCGTTTGTATGTTAAAATAGTTTTCTACGTTTTGTCGAGCTGATTAGTTCCTGCAGCTGAATCTTTTTCTTTTGGTGAACTATCCTAAAGACATCATAGCATCTGGGAGGTACAGGCTAGAGTACTCTAGGCTTGAAATATAATTAAATTGCAGACCCTTGTACTTACGGTTTGACATGGGCATGCACATAAGCAAAAAGCAATTCTGATAGAACATGCATGTAATTGTAAGAATATTCCATGATTATCTAGATTGTTAAACTTCTGTACTTACATGCCTGATATCCTCTAGTCATATTTTTATTTGAATTCATGAATCATACAGGGGATGCAATTGATGGAAGAGAATGAGCGATTAAGACAGCAAGTATGGAATCTCTCTCCCTTCTTCTTCTTCTTCTTCTTCGATTGCTAATTGAAAGTGATATGTTTGACTAAGGTGGTAGATATATCTAATGGCCGAAGACACATTGGCACTGAGTCAGAGAATCTGATTGCTGAGGAAGGCCAGTCATCAGAGTCTGTCACTAATGTCTGCAACTCAACTGGTGCCCCTCATGACTATGAAAGCTCAGATACATCCCTCAAGTTAGGGTGAGTTCAGCACACTTAATAAGCACACTGACAACCAATCAATCTTTGCACTAAAACCCAAATTAAATCGAGTCCAAGCCTGACTACACTTCCTAAATGGAAATTTTAATATATGTAAATGATAGAACCAGAATTTTGTTGTGAATTTGGCTGCTCAGTGAATGTACTTTTGAGTGAAAAAACCTCATGTAGCAGGTATGTCTGCGTGCATAAGCTTCAGGATTATAAAATTTATCATTTCCGTTTTATATTCTGCCTTGAGCTTTGTGAGCAACGAGTCTTGGGCAAGATTTACTTAGAGAAAAGGCAGTGTTTAATTTTCTTGGGGATGGTCATGAAAATAATTGTACCAATATTTCCAAACATAGCTTGCACATTGAAGTTTATTTACAAAACTAGCCATTCTCGACTTTTTTTTTTTTCCTTAAAAATACTTAAGCATATGTCTTATATGTTATCTTCCTTCCCCCACATGTATGCTACTTTAATGACTTTCTTGCATCTAATTGTTGCAGGCTACCCTACTCTGGGTGAACGTTTGGAGGAGCTTACGAAGCAAAACAAATATCTGATCAATACAAATATCTGATCAATACAAATGCAGGTCCGTTTTACTTGTATCAAAGGAATTATATCCAACCCATGCTTTGTTAATGGTACTTGAATGATGAGTACCTTTTTTGTTGAAGAACGATGAGAACCTAGATGTTCATTGTTCAAATATTTTCATACTGAAGCTATGAATTACATAAGAGTCTCTCCTCTGCAGTACGGAATGCTTTGTTGCCACAAGCATGGTATAGTATCACAGCCTAGTCCTTAAAGTTTGGGATGGTAAGGGGTGTAACCCAGAACATTGATGAAGTTCTTATGACATATGAAGTGTCGTTCCAGCAAACCTTGCCCTTTATTCAGAACAAGAGATTATGTTGTGTATGCGTTATTAGAATGTATTTGGTCATAAATTTAAAATACCTTAGAAAATTTGAAATTCTTGCAAAATTTAGATGCAATTTTCTAGGTGTAGTATAGTTTTTAATTTAATTTTAAACGCATTGGTCATTGAAGCACAAATGGTGTTATATATTTTGAGAAAATTAAATTAACAATAATTATGCATTTGATTTTTATTGAGAAAAATAATGTAATAAGGAATTGTACCTAATTTTTATACTTTTAAAAATAATGAGATTTAAATATGGAAATTTCAAATTTATCAATATATATTTCTATAATTTGGATGAAAACATTTGAGTGAAGTTTCACAAAAAATAATAATGAGAAGACCGAATAATTAATATAATGAGTGAATATGAAAATGGCAATGGTGGTGTAAAGAAAGAAGGTTTTTGAAGAAACTAGAAATTTATTCAGTGTTTACAGAAATGAAAATTGATTACAAATAATTAACAAACTACCTATTTATATACACTGAAATTAGGGGTTGCACTTCCTGCCAAAAATAACAAATTAACAAACTTCTAACTACACAACCAATCATGGCATGACACCTGATTTCTCCAATCAGTGCTTGACAGTTGTTATGGACTTCTTCTTTCTGGCACGTGCTATAACTAAGCTTCCTTCTGTCATTTTCTTCTTTTCTTTATTCTTCCCATTGTCGTTTAGTCTATCATGTCGTTTATGCTCTATTTTTCCTTTAACACTCCCCCTCAAGTCATGAGTTGTAAACTCAGTTGAACTGAAGATGATTCCTTCATTTGCTATGGCACAAATATGTCTTTTAATCCTAACTTCTTAGATAATCTTGCAAAGGAAATATAGCCTAAAGCTTTGGTGAAAAAGTTAGCCACTTGAGCATTTGTTACTACATGAAATGTTTTAATCATTCCTTCTAAGATCTTATCTCGAACCAAATGGCAGTTCACTTCAATGTGCTTGGTCCTCTCATGGATGACTGGATTAGTAGCTATATACAATGCTACTTGATTGTCACAGAACAACATGGCTGGTTTAGAATGTTCAACCTTCAAATCCTTGAGCAATTGCAACACCCAAGTTATCTCACATGCCATACTAGCTATTGCTCTGTACTCAGCTTCTACCGAAGACCTTGAGACCACTCATTGTTTCTTTGATCTCCATGATATCAATGATTCTCCTAGATAAACAGCATAGCCTGTCAATGAACTTCTTGTGTCAGGGCATCCAGTTCAATTTGCATCACAAAAAGATTTAATATGCAAATTAGACTTGCTAGGAAAGAAAATCCCTTTTCCTGGTGACCCTTTTATGTATTGAAAGTACTTTGTGGGCTGCAAATAAGTGAGGTTCCCTTGGCTGTGAGACAAACTGACTTAACCTATGTACAACATAGGTAATATTAGGTCTTGTTAGAGTCAAATACAACAGCCTTCCAATTAATCTCCTATACTAACCCGGTTCTGTAATTGGCTTGCCTTCATACTTGGACAATCTCAAATTTTGCTCCATTGGAAACTTTATAGGCTTAGAACCAATAAAACCAGTATCCGTTAGGATCTCTAGGGCATATTTTCTTTGGTCTAAAACTTATATCTTCATCAGTTCTTGTTACCTCTAGTCCTAAGAAATATCTTAGTGAACCAAGGTCTTTCAAACCAAACCTGTCATCAAGCAGCTTCTTCAAACCAGCAACACAATCAAGGTTATTCCCAGTGAGTAATATATCATCCACATAAACCAATAACACTGTGAAAGAAGACCCTTGAGTGTGAGTGAACAAAGAATAGTTTGACTTAGACTGTACAAACCCCATTTGCATAATAGTGTTTGAAAATTTATCAAACCATTGCCTTGAAGCTTACTTAAGGCCATAGAGACTTTTATTCAACTTACAAATTAAATTCTTCTCCCCCTTGCTATGAAAGCCAGGTGGTAGACACGTGTAAATGTCCTCAATTAAATCACCATGCAAGAATGCATTATTAACATCCATTTGATGGAGAAACCACTCTTTCACAACAGCTAAAGAAGGAACAATCCTGACTGAAACTGATTTAGAGACTGGGGAAAAGGTCTCTGAATAGTCCAAACCAAGTTTCTGTGTGAACCCATTAGCAACTAGACGTGCCTTATACCTCTCAATAGTACCATCAGGAAGATACTTAATCATATAAACCCATTTACAACTAATTGGAGTCTTACTTGGTGGCAGTCCTTCATTTAGGAAATTGAACTGTCTGATGGAAAGAGATAGGTTTCGGAGGAGTATTGGTGACTGCCATAACAAAAGAGTGAAAGGTAGGGCCAAGATGAGAATAATCCAAACTAGCTAAAACATCATAGGGAAAACCAGAACTAGGTTTAGTGCCTAACAGATTGGCAGATGAGGTCTAGTTGATCTTCTCAAGACAAGTAAGGAAGGACTAGATGAAGATGAATTAAGTGAATTAGAAATGATGGGTTCAGATTAGGAATTGATGTCAGTGGAGACAATAGGGTCAGCAGAAATTGCAGTAGTAGTGTCAATAGGTTCTGTAGAAATGGCAATAGTAGTATCTGGTACAACAGTACTGATATTAGCAGGAATATTGGGAAAAGAAGGTGAGGAAGGTTCAGTATAGTTTGAGGTACAATGGGGGAAGACAAAATCATCTAAGTAAGAAGTTGAGGGCTGAGATGAAGTGACATAGGGAAAGATATGTTCATAAAAAATAACATCTCTAGAGATGTACACTGAATTGGATTCAAGGTTCAATACATTGTAACCTTTAATGCCATAGGGGTAGCCTAAGAAAACACACTTTCTGGCTCTAGGTGCAAATTTATTTTTATTGTGAGGCAATATAGAAATAAAACACAAACAGCCAAAGCATTTGAGATGATGATAGGAAGGTGGAGAGTGAAAAAGCATTTTATAAGGACTCTTATTTCCTAGTGATTTTAAGGGAATTCTGTTAATCAAGTGAACTGCAGTCAAAACACAATCCCCCTGAAAGCACAAAGGAACTTTGGATTGAAATATCAAAGCTCTTGCAACATTAAGAAAGTGTTCATGCTTTCTTTGAACAATTGCATTTTGTTGAGGAGTATCAACACATGCTAATTGATGCAAAATCCCATTGGAGTGAAAGAAATCCTTTAAGAAAAATTCAGTATCATTATCACTCCTAATAGTCTGAATTTTGCTATTAAATTGAGTATTCACCATAATTGCAAAGAGTTTCAGATTTATGTTTAAGAAGGTAAACCCATGTGCATCTACTGTAATCATCTACAATGGTCAGAAAGTACTTAAAACCATCAATAGTACTAGTTGCAAAGGGACCCCAGAGATTACAATGAATCAATTCAAAAGGCTTAGAAGATACATAAGAGTAAAAGGAAGTCTCTTTTGCTTTGAAAAATGACAAACATCACAGCAAGGTGTTTTATTTGAAACATCAGTATGTACAACTTGCTTCAACAAATCAAGTTTTGAATAAGATGGATGACCTAATCTAATGTGCCATAAATTTGAAGAAGAAATGTGACTGATAGCAGCAGTAAGAGCAGAAGCAATTGGTCTAGAATCTGAATCTTGCAGTAAATACAAGCCATTGTATTCCTTACCCAGACCAATCATGCTCCCTTGAGCAAGGTCCTGAATAAAACAACAATTACCATGAAAAATAAGACAGCAAGAAAGATTCTTGGTGAGTTTGCTAACTGAAATCAGATTAAAGCTAAAAGAAGGAATACATAAAACACCAGTGAGAGTGAGTGTAGAAGTAACTTGCACAGTGCCTACATGTGTAACTAAAGCTTGTTCCCCATTTGGCAAAAAGACACAAGTTTGGGTTATAGAAGTAATTTTAGTGAATTGAGTGACTGAGTGCACCAAATGATTAGTTGCACCAGTATCAAGAATCCAAGTATCAGATTTATAGGCATGCTTATCAACAACTTGAGTAGAAAAGATGGAATAAGAGAAATTGGGTGGAATCCAATAGGGATTACCTGAAAAATTTGTAGAACAAGAAGGTAAAGTGGAAGTAGAAGGTGATGGTTGTGGAATGGAAGAGGTTGTTGCCATGATAGAATCAACTTGATGACCAGTTTGTGCACTATTGCTTGGTCCAGGAGCCATATAAGTCTTCAGAAAGTTGAGGAATTGCTCACATTGGGCCTGAGAAAGAGGGCATTGAGACAAGTAAGCTTATGGACTAACTTGTGAAAGAGAACCCCCAAAAGCATGACGAAGAAAATTCTGTGAAGTAGGAATCATGTCAAATTGAGCATTGACATTAGTAAAACACCAGCAATAGGTAAACCAGCACTCAATGTTGAAGGAAAACCATCTGAACCATAGGTTCTTGAGGGCAAAATTGCAGAAACTTGATTTGCCATGACTTTGTTACGTCCTTTTGGCTTATAGCCTGGAAGATATCCATGAAACTTATTGCATTTATCTGCTATGTGACCAGCGAGACGACAATAAGTGCATACTGGTCTGTCTTTCTTGGAGTTATTTCCTTTTCCTCCATGATTATGACCTTGATTGGCATGAAAACCCCTGTTGTTATTAGCATACATAGCCATAGCATCTGAGGACTGAACTATGTGGAAGCCATGATCAATGCTCCTTCGTTTTTCCTCTTGTAAGATCAAATAACATACCTTACTAAGAGAGGGAAAAGGCTCAATCAGCAAAATTTGACTACTCATATTGCTATAGCTATCATTCAATCCCATCAAAAAACGAAATGCATGCTCCTTGTGTTGAGCTTCCATTTGAGAATTCTTGGAACCACAAGTGCAAGCACAGGTACATACTGTGAAAGGTTGATAATTGGCAAATTCATCCCAAAAGGTCTTGAACTTTGTGAAATAGGAGCTCATCGAGAATGATCCCTGTGAAAGGTGTGAAATTTCCTTTTGAAGCTCAAAAAGCCTTGGAGTATTGCCTTGAGAAAGCCTATCCTTAAGATCAATCCATAGATCCTCCGCATTGTTGATGTAAATGACACTTGCTTTAAGCTCCATGCTAAGAGAATTCGTTAACCACGAAAGCACTGTGGTGTTGCATCTACTCAAAGAATTGAACAATGGAGAAGATGGATTTGGCTCAGGAATTGATCCATTCACGAAGCCAAATTTGTTCCTGGAGCTCAAAGCCAAGAACACTGACTGTGCCCAACTCATATAGTTTTTTGGACCAGTCAGAGGCTGTGAAGTGAGAACAAGACCAGGATTCTCATTCTTTAGAAGGAAAATGGATTGTTCGCAAATTCATCTGCCATTACTATATTGGAAGAAGATATTGAATTTCCAGTCTGTGATTGAGTGTTGTTTGTGGAATCAAAAGCCATGATCAAGAAACAAAAGGCTCAACAAACTTTGTTTGGGAACTGAGAAACAAAAAAGGAAAATTTTCTGAGGCAAAAGGAAAATGCTCTGATACCATGTAAAGGAAGAAGGTTCTTGAAGAAACTAGAAATTTCTCATTGATTCAGTGTTTTCAGAAATGAAAATTGATTACAAATAATTAACAAACTACCTATTTATGTACATTGAAAACAGGGGCTGCACTTCCCGCCCAAAATAACAAATTAACAAACTTCTAATTGCACAACCAATCACAGCATGACACCTGTTTTCTCCAATAAGTGCTTGACAGCTGTTATGGACTTCTTCTTCTTTCTGGCATGTGCTATAACTAAGCTTCCTTCTGTCGTTTTCTTCTTTTCTTTATTCTTACCATTGCCATTTAGTCCATCATGTCGTTTATGCTCTGTTTTGCCTTTAATAGGTGGTGATGAAGGTAGCTGCAATATTGATGGTGATGTTGGTAGTTTGAGCTTGCTTGAGAGAGTATAGGTGGAGTCTTTGAAAGGCTTGCTCGATGGGCACTTGGGAACCCTCACTCGAGCAAGACCATTGCAAAAAGTGTGAATTCTTTATATAAAAACGCGAGAAATCATAATTTTATTGGTCTCTAACAATTATTAACTACCCGAACAACATTTAAATGGGCTATTATGAAATAAGATGCATGTTTATCAGAAAAAAAAAAAAGAGAAAAAAAAAGAAAAAGAAAAAGAAGTTGATATTAACAAAATACGGTTGTATGTTTTATTAAAACACTTATTGTTATTATTATTATTATTTGGGAAGTAACACTTATATTGTTACTTTATCAAAAGAAGTTGATAAAAACAAATAAACTGTAGTTTTTATCTAAAAAATTGTTGCAAATTTGATGTAGTCACTTAGTACAACCATAACTTCAAAGTTAAATTTTTATTATATAGTATATAGTATCTAGATATATATATAGTAAAATTTGTACTAATTATAGTATCACTAAAAATTAATTAGGAATTTGTTTATTATGTTGATGTGAAACTGACCAATAAATCATGTCCCTTAATAAATTTTGACTCTAAAAAAATAATGACTACAGTGGACTTGGGAGCACAAGACAGTTGGGAATTTGATTCGAAACTCATGACTCTCAAGGTGGTAACACTTAGAGAGTGTTGATCCAATGATATTATTATTTTTTCCCAATTAAATTTCATAGAAATCAATGTTCTAAAATATGATATTAATTAGAGTTTAATTCCCGTCTATACTAAAAAATTCAATTAGTGTCTAGGTTTGATGATAAAGAACAATCATCATAAGTGAATGTTATAGGTTGAAACTATTTCTTAAAAAACAGAAAAAGGTAGATACAACTTGAACTCGTCTCATTGATTATTTATAAGTGTTGCAAGAATTATTTGTATAAACTAATTTTCAATAATTATTTTTATAAGATATTTAAAAAAGAAATTTGAAATATTGCTCAAATTGAGTTTCTATAGCAACAAAGTTGAGTATTTTGACAACATATTAAAACAAAGTACGTAAAAAAAAAAAATCAAAGATAATAGACAAAACTTAAATACAATTCTTTAGGTGCAATTAAATTCAATCTAAAAATATTGTTTTCAATCCTAAAATTTGCATAAATTTTGTCCTACGTCTCTAAACTTTAAAAAACACAATTTTTTTCATCCATAAGCAACGTCAATTTCAAAAGTTCATTTTTATCTCTAAATTACTGAAAATAAAAAATAAATAAATTCATTAATGTAAGGATTCGATTTGTAACCACCCAAAAATGATGTTGGGTTCGTACTTTAAAAGGTCCAAACAATAAAATTTGTAGAACGTGAGCTTGAAATGTTAGACCTTGATCACCGAACGGTGGTTAGTTGTTCATACAAATTTAAATCATGTTCACTCGAGGAGTGTTTCTCCTCGATACGATCTGGGAAGCTCTGGTTTTTTGGCCTTTTTTCCCAGCCTCTTTTTTTGGACTGCTTACTTCTCCTTTTATATTAGCCTTTACCCCTTCTTCCAATGTCCACGTGTAGGTTCAACTTTTCAGAGCTGATACTTGTCCCATCAGCCCATACCCAAAGTGGTTGGGGGTGGTTGTAAAAGCTGAAAAACATTACTCTGTCTGGTGCAGAGTATTTAATTGCAATAATGACAGCCTTTCCTTTGCCCTTTGTCGCCATATTGTCCAGGGGTCATTTCTTTATCAACGGGGATGTGTTCGGTCCTTCCCAAAACCATTCCTATGCCGTTCTTGCCCTTTCTTTTAGGAGGGCCTTGGGGATGCCAAGGACAGAGTCGTCCTTGGCTATGTCTCAAGGCTACTTGGACTTTTATTGTATGTCCTCGGCTATATCCCACCTCGGCTCGGGCCTTGGGCCCTAAGGTAAAATGAGCCAGGGTCACAATTTCTTTGGCCCCCACAATTAAATTTTTAAAATTTATGGACAAAAATAAAAATTCATGTAAAAATTAGAGACAAGATCACAAGAACAATATTTTGGCCTAAATTCAACACATGGTTGCAATTGCATTGATCAATTAAGCATAGATAATTTTATCTTTTTCGATAACAATTAAATTTAATACAATTGATCACGCATTTATCACGAGTCTTATAAGTTAATTTACACTCCTGAGTATTTCCAACGATGACAGTGTGTTGTATGTAATATAATTTGCCTCACTCTCCCTTAAAAGTTACCATGGCTTTTGAGTGGAGTTGTGGTGTACTTTTGTGTGTTACAATTCATTTTTCTCTTCCTTGTGTGTGCATGTGTGTTTGTTTCTAATAAAAAAAAAAAAAAAAAAAAAAAAAAACTGATTATATGCAAAATTCAAATCCCCCACCACCAAAAACTAAATTAATTACCAATAAAAGCAAGCAATTAATTCATAATATTAATTATAACATTTAATATAATTGAAGTTCATTCCCAAAATATTAACCATAATAAGTACTATTATACATGACACATAACATAAAAACGGTCAAAGATTCAAAATGTGAGCAGCACGTCATGTGAGGTATAAACTAGTATATTTAATAATTGTGAAGCTAGAATGTAGGGATAAAGGCTTAGGATAATATGTTGGGCCTTGAGCTTTTGTCTGAGGATGTTGAATGGTCCGAGGTGGGGCAAATAGTCATTTAAGGTCTCAATTTAAATTCTCATGAGTAAAGAACGAATGAAAGGTAGTCCGAAGAGGAATTACTCATCGGATGTGGTGTGTGCAGCTCAAATATGTAATGTGAGAGACCCTGCTTGAGAAAAAGAGGGGGAAAAAGAGAAAAACAAGACTGTAGCAATCTAAATTGCCTTTGTATTCAATTGTTATCAATATATACAAGTGTGACCTCCTCGGACTGAAAGTCTATTGATATCAGAATCTCTTATTTAGTGTTTGATTGCCATATAATTCAGTACTAGCCGTTGTTCAATTCATTAGGGCCTAGTTCTTCGACCCACTCTCTTCAAATTTATTGTATTGGGCTCATTGGGCCATTATCCCATACGTTTTGGGCTTAGACTGTAAATCGAGACCCTACATAGAATATTATGCATTCATGCCAATCTGTCTTCACACCTCAGTTTCATTCAGATTCAGCAAATTTGCTCCAAGTATCTCCATAGGACCTAGGCCATAAGTAAATCGGGAAATCATTAAGAATTTTTTTTCTTAAAAAAAAAAAAAAGAAATTTCATGAAACAACACACCTAATTAAATGGCATTTGATTTTACCTTAAAAGGAAAAATTCTACGGTCGGACAAGCATATTATGTTTGGTTTAACCGGATCAAGTTTAAAGACTCTTGTGAGCAAATTCTAAAGTTACTATGGTGTCCTTCAATATGCATGCATTGCAAATTTGTTAAAATTGACTTACTTAAGGTCCTTAGCCAACTCCCCCAAAGTCATAAATTTTGCTGTCCGTCCTTTCTTGCGAAGTATGTGATGGATTCTAGCTAACCTGTTAAAAATTTGTTTTCATTATAATGAAAATTATAATTGAAACAACAAAATTTAATCAAATTGATTCTAAATAAACACCAAGATGCCTAAAAGGAACATCATGTCAATGCAAAATCTTTGTAATAAAAGTCATACAATATCAACAACCCAATAGGCATAAACAAATGCAAATTCGATGGGTTTTATTGTGTTAATAAGTCTTATTTAGTATTTGGACTAGTACTAGCTAGTAAGAGTCCTAATATATACTACTAGTACAAGAAAAGAGTTTCTCCTCCTCTCCTCTCTCTACTATTCACACGTAGAGTTCATACAGCTTCTTAAACACAGTAAGAAAAAAAACCTATGTTTTCTCCTTTTTAAGCAACCCTAGACCCTGGATACACAAGTTCTCCAAAACCTAAACCCATAACTACTCAGACAAATTTGTCCTACATTGGTAAGCTATAAAATCCAACTAAAAGGTCTAATAGATATATTATGCACCAAAAAAACTCCAACATAAGCTCAAAATAGGACCATGAGTATATAAATTAGAACATGCAAAAACATGTTGAGATTTCTATGAATTATATGAAAGCATTGTAAAAGCAGACATACTCAGATTTTTTTTGCTCGTCTTTCAAACCTGAACGACCAAGATGCAACATGAATTAGTATCAAATTAGTAAAAGCCAAAAATTAAAAAAAAAAAAAAAAAAAAAAACCAATAGCACTTGCCACGTTCTCACTATATCTCCTGAATGATAAACAACAGCACCAAGTACCAGATCATAAACTTAAAAAAAAAAAAAAAAAAAAAGCATGAGTGGCGGAATTAGTGTTTGGATTAGGGGAAGAAGAAAAAGCAAAATCCAATTACTACATGACAAAATGAAAAAAAAAAAACCCTAATCAATAAGCATAAATTCGTACATACTGGGAAAGAAATCACAGTTGGATTCCCTATATAATTCTCCGTCTCCACCATGAATCGATTTAATTCCTCCAAGAATTGACCTACTTCTCCCGCTAATTGATTTAATTTCTCCACATCCTCCATAGAAATAGAAACCTCCATTGTGTAATTTTAGAGAAATAGATCGTACAAGAAGAATTTGAAATGTCATGCAACCCTAGACCGATAGTGTGTTACTGTTAAAGCATTATTATTGGTGGTGCTAAAAAGCCATATTGCTATTTTTAGCACCACCAATTGCAAAATTAGGGCTCCATTGGTGGAGTCAAACCCAAAAATTATGGCTTCTCAGCTACAGTGTACAACAATCTTTGGCTGTGCACTGTGGCTTAAAGGTTTTTATTTATTTATTTATTTCTCTCTCTTACTTTTCCCTCTTTCTCTTTCTTCTCCCACTTTTTCTTTTTTCTTTCTTTCTCCATTTTATCTTTCTCTCTTTGTTTTTTTCTTTCTTTGGTTTATCCCTTCACTCTTTTCTTTTTCTTTTTTCACCAGTTCTTTTTTTTTTTCTTTCTTTCTTTCTTTCTTTCCTTCACTTTTCTTTCCTATTTTCTCTATCTCTCCATCTTTGTGGGTTTGGTAGATTTTGGCTGTGGTGGGGTTTGATTTTGGGTGTGAGTTTCTTGGATTTTGGTGATGGGTTTCTTGGATTTGGTTGTGGTGGGTTTGGGTGTGGGTTTGGTGGTAGTGAATAATTTTGGGTATGGGTTTCTTAGATTTTGGTGGTGGCCGGTTTCCTGGATTTGGTGGTGGGTTTGGCCGTGGGTTTGGTGGTGGTGATTGATTTTGGGTGTGGGTTTCTTGGATTTTGTTGGTGGGTTTGGTGGTGGTGATTGATTTGGGTGTGGGTTTCTTGGATTTTGGTGATGGGTTTCTTTGGTGGTCGGTTTTCGGCCTATTAAGTTGTTGTTGTTGTTGTTTTTTTTTTTTTTTTTTTTTTTTTTTTTTTTTTTTATTTTTATTTTAAATCTTTGATGCATACGACTACTGTTGGATAAAGACAAAATTATATTGGTAGAATTGTTTGATTGGACTTAATTTTTTTAGCTTTATTATTGGTAATTTTTTTTGTTGGACTAATTTTGTTGGGCTTGTATATTTTGTTTTAGATTTTAGATTTATTGATTTATTTATTTATTATTTTTTTATGGTCTTTAAATGGAAGGAAATGGTAGAGTTACAAATTTTTTAAAATTGCTGATGTGGTGAATGATTATTGGTAAGTAAAAAAAGTGGTGTATGTGGTGGGCCAAATGCTAACCAATAAAATTTGCTATCTCAACTATTTTGTTAGTTTTTAGACCCCTTAAAAACACAATTGGATTAACCTAGGTAATGAGCTAAGTTGTTACTTAGTCCAAATTCCAAATCTAGGTTAACACAATCAATCATATCATGCATAGCAGCGGAAAGATAAATAACACAAATATATGATCACCCAGGAAAACCAAACTGGTAAAAAACTTGGGGAGGATTTAACCTAGTTATCCTCAAGGTAAAAAGCAAATCCACTAGAAAGAATCGAAGTTCATACAATAAGACTTACAAGCCCCTACGCTCAACTTCTTATTGCTACCTACCAGTAGAACTTACTGACACAACCACGTGCAAGCTCCGAATCCACGGACTCCTTCTTTCTTTGGCCTTTGCAAAACACAAACACCCACGTTTGTGACTTTGAGATCCCACTCAAAAGTTTAGCAACACAAACTCTCCTATTTGTAACTCCAAGACCACCCTTGAAGGTTTAGATCATCAGCATCTTTGATGACAAGAGAAGGCAGCAACTTCTACAATACCGGATCTTGAGATTTTTCAAGTAATAACATTGGTAGAAGACATAAGAGAGCTTTTGGGCACAAAATCCTAGATCTGCAAAAGAGGCACAATATGCACTCTAATCTCCCTAAAAAACTCTCAAAACCCCACCTAGGGTTAGCTTATAATGTCCTTTAAATACTGGAAAAAACAGCTCGTGATTTGGGCTTCAAACGGATAAGTTATAGCCTTTTTACGTTTGCTGATATGCGATTTTGGATCGATTGAACCAACCAGCTTGTAACTCATTTGTTTTTATCCCAAACTTGAGTTTTTTTTGTCTTGGGCTTCAATGTAGACCATTCTAAACTAATAAGAGTTAGTTTTTGTCATGTTTTGTCATGATTTGCCAACATTACAAACTCAAAACCTAACAGATTTGTAAAAATGTTGTAGAAAAGTTTGTGGTTATAACATTATTCTTAAAAGAATCAACGATAATGTTAAGGGAGCAAAGTGTAATTTTATATAACAAAATTGCTAAAATAAAAAGCCATGTATATACTGGTAATATTTTTTTAAAAAAATTTATAAAAAAAATTGGGGGGGGGGGTGGTAGGCCATTACCCCCCAAGTCAAACTCTATCTCCGTCCATGGTTTCCTTATACTCATATTTCCACTCTCAAGCTTCAAAATTGTGAGAATCATTGCTGGCTAATTGTCCTTTTGCTTTAAAGTTTCAATTCTCAAGGTAAAACATGGTTGGTTGCTTTTGAATTTGATTGGGCCCTTTTGTATTGTGTTTAGGGTGCTCAAAGTGATTGGTTTTTTTGGGTCAATAAAAGAGGTTATGGTCAGATTTGCTTTAATTGGTTGGCTTGCTTTTTGCATAATTTGAGAAATGAAATAGCCTAAATTTATGGGCTAATGTTTCCTAAACATGGCAGGTCTTTGAAGGATGCATTTGGTTGCTGTAGCAAACAAGGTTAGCCATTTAGGGTCAGCTATGTGTTTTAGGCAAAAAAGTGTAGAGTAGAAAAGTTGGGCCACAGTTAGCTAGAGCATTAAAACTCTTTTGAGGTGAAATTTTTGGGCACAAGACTTCCTCTATGAGCTTGAGGTGTTACTAGTGTCCCTTCCCCATTTGGTAGCACGTATGGGCTGGCCTTATGCAAAAGGTCTAAAAGAACTAGGGGTGTCAAATGGGTGGGATTGGGGTACATAAAACTCATTTATTGCTCATTTAACTAATTACTTCTAACCCAAACCCAACCCAATCCAATTATTATGGGTAAACCCCAACCCACCCAATTACCCAATAATCAAAATTACCAAAATGCCCCTAAAACTTAAAAATGAACAAACTACTTTTAAAATCCTTTAAAATTACCAAAATACTAGGCCTGTTTAGGATCTAACTGGTATCGATGAAACTGACCGGTGCTAAACCGATCCGAACCATTCAAAGCTCCACCGTAGGTGCTTGGAGTGGTGGTCGGCAGCAATCTGGGGATACCGAAGGCGGCCGGTGCGGCGATCGACGGTCATTTTGCATTCCGACGAGAAACCACACTGCACCAGGGAGTATATATATATCTATATGTTGTAATATTTAATGTTGTATAATTTATATATAAAGTTACTCTTAAGTTTCAGTAAAGAGAAGGTCTGTGTGTGAATGTGAGACTTTGAGAGTTTGAAAGAGGCATAGAAGGAAAAAGGAAGGCAGATGGAAGAAGGGTACTAACGGCGCTAGAGAATGAGAAATAGGAAACGTAGGGTTTTAATATTTTAACTCTAAACCAAAACGATGTCATTGGAACTTGATATAAATTTAAATGTTAGTTCCAAAACGACGTCGTTTTAGTATCAGATAAAAAAAAAACTGAAACAACGTCGTTTCAATTATAAACCCTAAATATATTAGATGAGTTCCTCAGTTGAGTTCAGTTCCCTATTCCCTGCCTCCCTCTCTTTCCGTTAATCTTTCTCGCCCAAGCTCCCATGTCCAAACAACATCTTTGCCTCTCCACTCTCTCTCTCTCCCCTCACTTCTCAGCCTCTGCCACTTGTTGTCACCATAGTCTACCGCTTAATGCCATTGTTCTTGGAGTTTCATCCTCTCTCCCCTCCCCTTTTTTGTCATGGGTATTTAGAGAAGGTTTTGACTTTTAATGCTCCCTATTGCAATGCTTTCTACAGGTTTGTTTATGTATTTTGTTTTTGATAGTTTTTATTTTCATCTTTTATGACTTAGGTTTAGTTTAGTTTATTTTATTTTATTTGAAATTAGATATTTTTTGTTTGTATTTTTTGTTTTCCCTCCATGTTTGGAATATTTGGGTTATTTAATGATTATGTTGTGGTTTGGGAGTGTTAACTACATTGTTTGGATCATGAGACAATTGAGGAGTTCACCGAACTAACCGCATCGAACCGGTATCGTGCACCGCCACTTTTGTAGACCGGTTCTACCCCTTCATTGGTGAGGTGCGGTCAAGCACTAGGGAAAACTGCACCCTATAGGAGTTGTGCAAAAATCACCCCCATAACCAGTCGCACCGCACCGTGTACAGGCTGGGTTATTATGTAGGAATGGCAACAGGCCGGGTTATTTCATACTCGGACCCAGCCTGTTTATTAAACGGGTTTTTTATTTGGGGCCCAAACCCGTCCTACAGGCCCCGTTAACCCCAGCCTGATTTGGGCCCAATCCACAACCCAAATCAAGGCCCAATTGAAAAAAAAAAATGCAAAGAGACTCACTAAACCCCTTTCAGATACTTTGGCAAATACAAAGAGAAATCAAATATGTTTGATTTAGCTACAGAACAGAACAGATTGAGTAATATTAAAAAAAAAAAATTTGAAGAGAAGTAGAGAACACTCTCTCTCAAATTTGGATCATTGACCACAAATCCTTTCTGTTAATAAGAGTAGTCTGAGATTAGGTGTAAGAAACCCAACAAAGATTTTTGCAAAAAAAAAAAAAAAAACCAATGATCCCACAAATATTGATTTTGGGCTTTGCAAAAACTTAAAAAAAAAAGATCTAAATATACCTAAAATCATTCAAATATTTGAAGACTAATCAAATAGATTTAAATATTTTTATGTCATTTGTAGATCCTTGGAAATAAAGCTTAAGAACAAAGAAATATATACCATAAAAAAAAAAAAAAAAAAAAACCGAAATATAGAGAACTTTAGAGATTAGCAATTGACGAAGATTGGTGAAGGACATAAAGATGCTTGTGCTGACTAATACAGTAACAACTACTGTTTGGAACAAGAGGAAAGAGTGGCTAACAATGGTGGTGGCAATGGTAGCAACACATGTTGGGAAAACAGAAGAGAAGAGGAACCGGCGGTGAGATTGTGAGTGTGAGGTAAGACTGTGAGCAAAAAAATTTAGGGTTATAACTATATATATATATATATATATATATGAGGGTATTTTAGTAACTATATATATATATATAATCGGGTTGGGCCGGGTTTTTGTAAAAACCCGAACCCGACCCAGATCATCTTTGGGTTTTTTAAAAAAAAACCCAAACTCGACCATTTTTTATATCAGGCCAAGTAAAACCCAGCCCATTGGGGTTGGGCTAGGGCAGGTATCCGTGAGTTGGGCAGAAATTGCCATCCCAACAAATATGAACAAAAACCACTGAAAATTACTAAAATACCCTTGAAACCTAAAAAAATTGACCGAAATACTCCCTCAATCTAAAAATGACCAAAATACCCCCTAAACCTAAAAATGACTAAAATACACCCTGAAACATAAAAATGACCAAAATAACCCTTAAACCTAAAAATTGACTAAAATACACCCAAAACCTAAAAAATGACCAAAATACTCCCGAAAAAAACCACTAAAATACCCCCAGAAACGTAAAAATTACCGAAATATTCCCGAAAATCTAAAAATAACCCCTAAACCTAAAAATTGATCGAAATACCCCCAAAACCTAAAAAATGACCAAAATTCCCCCAAAACCTAAAAAATTACCGAAATAGCCCTGAAACCTAAAACATGACCTAAATGCCCCCTAAACCTAAAAATTAATTGAAAATACCTCCTAAGCCTAAAAAATGACCAAAATACTCCCTGAAACCTAAAAATTGACCAAGATATCCCCTAAAACTAAGACAATGACCAAAATACCCTCGAAACCTTAAAAAAATGATCGAAATACCTCCCAGAACCTATAAAATGACGAATATACCCTTGAAACCTAAAAAAATGACCAAAATACCCCTTAAAACTATAAATTGACCAAAATACCCCCTAAACCTAAAAAATGACCAAAATACACCTTAAACCTAAAAAATGGCTAAAATACCCTCTGATTCGCTGTGCTATCAATATATACCTTCCAGAATAAGGGTTCTTGCAGGGTGATTGTGCCAACTGATTTTTCTTCTATGTGTTGTGTTTCTACTTCTTTCTCAAACGGGGATTCAGCGAACTCGGCCACCAAATCCGCGAGGATCTGGCCCTTAACAAAGGTACAAGGCATGTACTTGATGTCAAAAGCCCCTAGGGTCGTACCGCACTTGGCAATCCTCCCTGTGTAATTAGCACTTCGGAGCAGAGCTCTGAATGGAAGCTTAGTTAGGACTACAACTGTGTGTGCCTGGAAGTAATAGGGGAGTTTACGCGTAGCATGTACCACCACTAAAATGTCCTTCTCCAGTGGTAGATAACGGACCTCCGTATGTAGTGACTTACTCACATAATAAACTGGCCTTGGTATGCCGCTATCAACTCGTACCAACACTAGGCTTACAGTATGAGGGGCCACGACAATATTAGCAAACAAGAGTTCATCCATCTCAGGACTGGACATGATAGGTGGCCGAGAGAGATATTCCTTAAGCCTTTGGAAGGCCAAAGCACATTCCTCGGTCCACTCAAATTCCTTCCACTTATTCATCAACAGGAAGAAGGGTTTGTATCTATTCACTGACTGAGAGATAATCTGGTTTAAGGCAGCAGTCATTTCGGTTAACTTTTGGACTTCCTTGGGATTCCGAGGTGGTTGTAAGCTATTAATTGCCTTGATCTAATTAAGGTTTACCTCAATTCCCCGGTGAGTCACCATGTAGCCTAGAAACTTGTCTGATCCTACACCAAAAGAGCATTTGGAAGCATTAAGGCGTAACTTGTGTTTCCTCAAAATTTCAAAAATGTTCCTGAGGTCTCCGACATGCTCGGACACCACCTTAATCTTCACCACCATATCGTCTATATAGACGTCAATACTTTTGCCCAACTGTGGTTCAAACATCTTAGTCATCATCCTTTGATAGGTAGACCTTGCGTTTTTCAAACCAAAATACATCACTTTGTAGTGGTAGTTTCCAATTGGAGTGGCAAAAGCTATCTTTTCTTGATCACTCAGGGCTAGTGGTATCTGGTGATATCCTTGAAAGACATCTAAGAAGCTCATCCGGGGATGACCTACAATTACATCCACTAGCTGGTCTGTTCTAGGCATAGGGAAGAGATCCTTTGGGCAGTCCTTATTTAGATTTGTGAAGTCCACACACATTTGCCACTTCCCATTCTTCTTCTTCACCACCACAGTATTGGCCAGCCACTCAGGGTAGAAAACCTCCTTGATAGCTCCTGCCTGCTTAAGTTTCATCACCTCGTCTCTGACAGCATCAAAATGATCCTTGGATGAACGCCGAGGTGGTTGCTTTTTGGGGGTGACAGATGGATTAACATTTAAATGATGGCAGATGAAGCTCGGATCCACCCCTGGGGCTTCGTAAGCGTTCCATGCAAACACATCAACATTTCTCCTAAGAAACTCTATCAGCTCTTCATTCTCTGGAGGAGGTAGTTGAGCTCGGATTTGAAAGAACTTCTCCGAGTCATCACCAACAACAACTGTTTCTAAATCTTCATATTTCACCTCCTTGGCTGATCCATTGATAGGGAACTCCATAGTCTTTAATTGCTATAAGCTCCTTTTAGCAAGGGCCGAGGACTCAGCTTCAGGCTAATGTAGGATGGCAGCCACTAGGCAATGCCTAGCCGTGGATTGACTCCCAACAATCTCTTTAATCTAGCCTCCCGCTGAATATTTCATCTTCTGATGCAGAGTAGAAGAGACGGCTCCCAAGGCATGAAACTAGGGCCTGGCCACAATGACCGTGTAGGGGGAATAAGCATCCACCATGATGAAGTCCACTTCCACCACTTCTGAACCAGCTTGCACGGGTAGTTTAATCTGACCCCTCGGAATGAAGCCAGGGTCTAGCCACAATGGCCGTGTAGGGGGAATAAGCATTCATCATGATGAAGTCCACCTTCACCACTTTTGAACTAGCCTGCACGGGTAGTCTAATCTGACCCCTCGGAATGACAACTTTCCCATCAAAACTCACCAAAGGAGAATCGTAGGCTATTAAGTTTTCGGGTCTCAAATTCAGCCCCTTGTACAAGTCGGGGTACATAATCTCAACACCACTGCCTTGGTCCACCATCACCCTCTTCACGTCATACCCCCCAATCCTTAGCGTGATCACCAAAGCATCATCATGGGGCTGTATGGTTCCAACCTTATCTTCATCCGAAAAGCTTAATACCGGTTGGATACTCACTTTAGCCCTCTTTGACTCAGAATTTGAGTCCTCGGCGGACAGCCGAGCGACAGACATTATTCTGAAGGGATAGGACCTGGTCCTCCCTGGAGCGGCGAAGATGACATTTATTGTGCCTAAAGGAGGTCTTGAAGAAGCATCTCTTCGGGGTTTTGAACCTGTCTGGGGAATGATGCACAAGCTGCTTCAAATTTCCCTCTTGGACCAGCTGGTCCAAATGGTCCCACAAATTTCTACAGACTATAGTATGTCTCTGGTCCTGGTGATATTGGCAATAAAGGTTCTGATTGCGCCTTATGGGGTTTCCTGCCATCTTATTTGGTTATTTGAAGAATGATTCATTCTTAATCTTCTCCAGAACTTGATGCATTAGTTCCCAAAACATCGCGTTAATCGCCTGAGTATTGGCAGACCACGACTGCTCAGCAAAGTCCCTCCGAGGTAGGTTGTTATTGTATTGGTCTGATCTAAAATCCCTCATCTCTTGAGGGATAACCTTAGCCTTTCCTTTCCCCTACTGCTGGTCTTCCTCAACCCTCTTATACTTATCAATCCAGTCCATGAGTTGGCGCACACTGGTGACCGGTTTGCCAGTCAGAGATTTCCTTAAACTGTGCTCGGCTGGGAGGCCAGCCTTGAAAGTACTGATGGCCACTTCATCAAAGTCACCATCTATTTCATTGAACATCTCCCAGTATCTATCTGAGTATGTCTTCAGAGTCTCCCATTCTCGCATGGATAAGGACAATAGGGAATCCAAGGGTCGAGGAACCTTGCTACATGTAATAAAATGAGAGCCAAATGCCTGGGTGAGCTTCTTGAAGGAATTTATGGAATCTTCCCTTAGGTCGTCGAACCATCTCATCGCCACGGGTCCTAGACTGGATGGAAACATCTTGTACATCAAGGCTTCGTCTTTGGAATGGACAGCCATTCTCTAATTGAAGTGTCTCACATGCTCCACAGGGTCCGTTCGACCATTGTAGATGGTGAATGTTGGCTGATAGAATCGCCGAGGAAGTATTGCCCCTTCAATCTTGCGCGTAAATGGCGACTTGGAAATCTGGTTCAATGCTTTACTCATAGCATCATTTCCCAGGCCTCTGCGGGGTGGGCTCTTGTATTTACATTTGTGATGGTGTTCTTCATTGTAGGAAAAAGATTTGCTGGGTGGAGTTCTTGACCTTCGCCTATAACTAGCCTCTTCTTCACCCTTAGAGGAAACGTCAGAGTTGGAGGGGGTTCGTTCTTGTTGTGCATGGCGCAACTCTCTCTTTAACTAGTCAATCTCTAGTTGCATGGCTTTGTTATGTTGCTCTTGAGAGACGTGACTTCCAACTCGAGAGTGGCTTCTACTTGTATGTGTAGTATGCATGCTACCCTCTCAATCTTACCTACATTCAAGATTAAGGAAATCATCCCGTCGTTGGGACCCCGTGGACTCTTTCTGATGAGAACTTGATCCTACCATAGTTGACTGTTGCACTCACTATCACACAAGTTCACTCCACAGACGGCGCCAATCGTAGGGACACGTTTTGGAGCCCAAACCTAAAATGTAAAGGGATATTAGCCCAGTACAATAAATTTGTAGAGAGTGGGTTAGAGAACTAGGTCCTAATGAGCTGAACAACGGCTAGAATGGGTTTAAAAGATAATTAAATAGAAGCAAGAAGGATTAACCCAAACAAATTCACTCTCGGCACAGTTCGAGAAGGTAAGTTCTAATATAAATCAGTTGAACAGATTACTAATACAATTTTGATTACTACCGTCTTCTTTCTCTCTATTTTCCGATTTCCCTTCCATGGAAGGTCTCTTACATTATATAGTTCCCTTTTGATGATCTTGACCCTACATTTGTTGATCATTTAAGCAACTACTTGAGTGTCTGTTCCATCGGACACCCCTTCAGGCCTTCTGTGAGTTGAGGTAGTCAAGTGAGCACTATTCAGGGGTCTTCTCCACAGTAATGGAGCTAGAAAGTTAGCCGCAGAGCATTTAATGCGATGGTAGCAGCTTTCCCTTAGATGTTTCTGAGCTCCCATTCTTCCAGTACATTCATAAGGCACGTCCTTCTTAATGACATTTCTTGGAAGGTCACTTTGAGTGATAGAACATACATTCGATCTGTGCTTCGTTTATCCGAGGAGACAATCCTCCTCGGACCACATTTCCCAACCTTTCGCTTGCACGTTACTCATGGGACTCTGAACTTAACACCCTCACAACTGCTTATTCGTCCTCGGACCAATCAACGTCCTCGGCCAAAGCCCAAGACCCAATATACAATTTTGGGCCCTTATCCCTACATTATGCATTAATTGTTTATATTAAATAATTTTTTATGATTATTTTTATAAACCCTATATAAGAAATAATTTTTAGTTGGAATAAAATAATAAATTTAGAATATGACATTCTTCCTCATGTTTATTTTCTTTGACAACAATTGATACAAAGCCATAAAAATTAAATATTTATAAATTCACTAAAATTAATCTTCACCTTTTAACTTTCCTAACCCCTTTCAATTATTTACTAATAGATTAAATATGTTTATTTTGTTATATTAATTATTTTAAGTATAATGAAATTTTAATATCATTTTTCCAAAATTTATATGAGAATTTTTTTTTTTTTTTTTGTATGTGAGAAATAATTTATTTGAAATATATTATTTTTACTCAAATTGAGTTGTTTTTAAAACAATTGAAACAATGTCCAACAAAAAGGAAAAATAAAAATAAATTTAGTAACACACAATTAAGAATGTTGTTAACACCCTATTTTGTAACCTGCATTTAACCTCACATGGAGGGTAAAATGGTAATTTCATCTTGAAAATATACATCTTGATTTTGGTCATTAGATCTTTAGTCTCATTTCACCAAAATAATCTTGATGTTGTAACAATTAAATCAACTGGTCATAAGCCCAAATCGGACCACCAGATTGAAAGTTATCATCAAATCAAGTTTTAATGGCTGAGATGTACCATCACAAATTGAGTCCGACTATATGTGATTATGAACAATTGATTTCAATTGGTTATAAGTATAATCAATTTGAGATCAATGATGTGTCATAATTTGATTGGTTAGGACTACATTATATGGTAGGGTTGCACACACCTAATTAACTAGATAGTTAAACATTAATTATTCAATGAGTAATTTGTGCAATTATTTTTTAATTAGAGTAAATTTGGAATCAGTTAAGTCTGAAATGGGAGTGATTGGAGTCATTTAATGTTAATTGGGAGCTAATTTGGGACCTATTAATGTTAATTGTGCTAAAACCATTTTCTAACAAATGACATCTGTTCACTATTTCATCAATATCTTTCAGAATATTTTGAATCTGTGAATGAGGTTAATTTTCCCAGAAACTAGACATTCGAGGCTTCAATTTAAGCATAAGAATGAGACAATTCCGATCAAAATTGAGTCAGATATGATTTTTCGAAATTGGCTCTACAGGCTATTACAGCAGCTACGGGAAAACCGAACTTTGCTTGCTCCTCACTCTCATCAATCTCCACATTTAATGCACAAAATTTCCCCAAAGTCTAAAATGAGGTCTAGGTTTATGATTCTTTGTCAACCCTCATTAAATGGTCTTCCATTTATATTTCCTCCACCACTACTATATAAGCCCCTCATCTCCTTCATTTCAAAACAGAAAAACCCACCTCTCTTCTCTTCTCTTAAGTTCTAGTGAAGTTGAGTAGTTTTGTCATATCTTGGTTTTCATAAGACTCAAGGTATTGAGTGAGACTCATTTTCCCTCTCCTAGCTCTTCTTTTCCTCCACCCTTAGAACTTTCATCAAGAATCCCCTCCTCCACCATATGGATCTTGCATGAAGGTATAATCCATTTCCCTAATTGTTTGTTTATGTTACCATTATGAGAATTTAAAATTAAAGCATAATAATTCCCTTGAATATGTTTGAATGTTTTTAATTGTTCTTATGTGTTCTTCACATGTTCTTGGTTGTTCATCATATGTTCATACATATCACTAGATTTAATCTTAAATCCACATCAAAAATATGAAAAACATGTTTGTTTAATAATTCTTTCAAATTCTTGAATCTAGGTTATCACCATCCACACACATTCACTAGAATTTATTTTTTAATTCAAATGCAATGCTTAATAAATTGAATTAGGGTTTATCACATACATACACATTAAATTCAACATGTAAATTGATTGACATATTGGATGATATGATATGAATGTTGGTCACCATAGTCTAGAAGACCAATTTCACCGGGCAATGTGGTTGCCTAACATCTTCCAACCTTGTAACATAGCCTCCGAACTTAGATCAAAGGTTAGTAGATCAAATGCTTATCCATGTAATTTTCGATTTTTAGATTGTAATTAGGAAACAAAACCATGTACTTTATCTTAGATTGTATCTAGGACCAAAGTCATGTAATTTTCCTATGATCAATGTAAATTCAATTACAGATTAATAAAATGAGGAAATTTTCAAATTTTGGTTTTATTATTTATTCTAATAATTAAATAAGTGACGACTCCATTGTAAAACCCTTAATCTAAAGGGGAAAATATAACTAGTCGAATCTCCATTTTGAGAGGTAATAATACGACTCCACCCATTCACGTGGGTTTGGCCCAACATCCCATAAAAACACAGGTCGGGGGCGCGGTCTCTCACAAATGTAAAAAAAAAAAAAAAATAATAATAATAATAATTGAAAGATATTTACATTTTTTTAGTAGGCATGAAACATGCCTATCAATATTAGCCACTATATCATGCAATTTTCAATTTGTAAACACATATATAGGATGATCAATATACTACACTACTCTTAGTGTTTTTCTATTTTGTCTATAAAATAACCAAATAGTGTAATTTTTTACTAGGAAAATTATTGAAATGTTTTATTTTTATTTTTTATACGTCGATAGTTGGGGGTGGGAATTTAAACTTTGATGTCTCTGATGGAAATATTATGAGGTAATAACTAGTTAAACTACAAAATTTTTGGCAAAAATTATTGAAATATTGGAGAAAACTAATAATATAATGTACCTCACGGCGTATGGGATCTCAATTAGTTAATCTAATCTAAGTGTGTATGTGTGTGGAGTTCTTTCCTAGAGATTTGAACCCCGACTTTTGCTCCACCTTACAAGCACTTATACTTGTGGAATGACCATCGCACTAAGGGTGCGTGGTATTGAGTTAAGATTAAACTACAAGACTTTTGGCGTGTTTAAAAATTGAATTGTAAACACCAGTTATTGGTACCTAAGTTGTTATATTATCCTGAAGGCATATTGTTGTTACCAAACTGTAGATAGTCTTTATTACATCTGATTATGTTATTATTTCCCCTCCCCAATTTTTTCTTCATCGGAGATCAAGTAAGAAATGAAGGAAAGTTTTGTAATACTTCAATGTTACATCCAAAAATAGCCATACAAAATCACCAAGATTCTTGATTATAAACATGTTTTGCAATAAAATGGTGAACACTATGTTATATAGACTTATGGTCACTGGATTTGTTTCTGAAAAAGATTAAGTAAAGACAAATTCATGCCAAGATTTGCGGAAAAAGATTAGGCAAAGACAAATTCATGTTGAGATTTGCGGTACTCATGGAACCCAATTTAGAAAATCATCAATTTGATAACAGATTCTGAATCAACACAAGGAAATTTTCTTCTTTTCTTTAATTTGAGAACACTAAACCGAAAATTATTCTAGCTAAAAACAGCATTTTTATAAATAGAATTCCATTTCACACCCACAAGGACATTAAAAGAACTTTCTGCCATTCTACTCCTTCTTGGACTTTGAGAGAGCTTTCTTCCTTTGTCCAAGCATATACCCATACAAGTGAGGACTGCCTGCAATATAAAATGTCATTTCATCAATTAAGAAGTTTGCAAACAAATGAAATTAGCCAACTAGATAATGAGTTATTATCTTTCAAAGAAGAATGCTGAGTTCATGCCTGGTACATAGATTCCAAGCACAAGAATTGCAGCATAGAAGAAATCAAAAGAGAAGTTCCATTTGTTTGGCATCCTTATACAATACTTTTCAGATTCCTGCAAGCACCTCAATTTGTTCAGTGAACACATTCTTAACAAATAGTTTTATTGAAATTGCAAGTTAATTGTTGAAATGAAAATGCCTTTCAAAGCATTGTAAGCAGAGAGCAGAAGATAATCATCAAAAAGTCACCAAACTTAGTTTTCCCAGCCCAACTCCAATCTTTTTTTCCTCATGTTGACCATTCTTTGTGTGTGTCCTACTTTTAAAAATGAATGACAGAAATGATGAAATCAGCCCATTTAAAACCAGGTCAATGCTTGTCAAAAGATTGTCAAACGATCCATTAAATTGTGCAATATAACCCAAATGGGACTGTGGAATGCATATCTAACAGGCTAGGAGATTGCTTTTTCTCTTTTCTTTATCTTTTTTTGGAGGGGGTCTGCATTTGATCGAAACTCTCATACTCTCATAACTCATAAGTCATAAATGTCCTGAATATGGGGCCAGAAGGAGACCGTGAAATATGAAAAAAGTTCTACAGACACAATCAACTGTTGCAGCAGTTTCACCATTAAGAGATACTTTTTAGCTTCACAAAATAGATGATGCAAGGAGCTAATTGATTTCACTGAAGTTGTTTCCCACACTCCAAAACCACTGTTACTGCACTTTGCAGCGTTTAATTAATACACAATTAAATAACACTTCAGTAGGACAACTTCATTTTGATATATACATGAACTAGTAATTTAAAGTTGTTGTAGATATCATATAATTCAGTTTAAGAGGTATATAGTTCTACCGAAACATATGCATTAGCAAACGAAGTGTTGCTTTTCTGCATCATTAAAATTGTTACCTTGATGAATGGCAGGGCAACATATATTAGACCGACTTCACTAGTGATGCCAGTTGGATACAACAACAAAAAGGTGCTATACCTGCATGTCATATATAATATTTTAATGAAACAAAGCAATCACTCCCTTTCCGTCCAATTGGCATAAATTACATAGTCTATACCTGAGCCACAAGAGCCATGAAGGTGCAAAACCAAGCGCCTCCTTCAGCCCAAAGAAAGAATACCGAATAATCTGCAGTAACCAAAGAAAAAAAGGTGTCTAGTATTCTTTCTATAATACCATATGCTCCAATAAAGAAAAATGAACACCAGGCTTACATTATACATTCAATATCAGACTGCAGCATCAACCAACAAAAGTTGAGATTTGATTCAACATAAAAACCCCGTCATGCTATTTTGATTCTGGTCTACAAGTTTTACTTGCACATCACCTAGCTATAAAAATAAAATTTTACGAAAGATTGGAATTTTCTTCATTCTAAATCACTGTAGTTTCTTCTCCTAATTTTAAAGTGCTAAACAAAACCCAGATATTCAAACTCAGCAATACATATTTATAGGGTTCAATGCTCACTAATTTTTTCATACAGCTGGGGTTTTATTTGTACCACGTCACCACTAATGGTACAGTAATTTTTTCATATAGGTGGTGTTTAGAAATTTGTACCACTTTACCACTAATCCTTTTATTGGTAACAGTTTGACACATACATAAAAACAGAACAAAACAGGAACCCAAGAATGCAGTTGGAATAAAACTGAAAATCATGTAACACTTGCCTCCGTGATGGACCAGCTGATGACTAGGGAGGTCACAAGTATGTGAGTCTGAGTCTGCCAAAATCATAAACTACACATCACATATAGTCTAAAATAATAAAAACAATATTTTGACAGTTGGGTATTACAAAAGAAATGCATTCATTCATTCATTGATTCAAACCTGAGGGAAACTCCACAAGATGAACCAAGTCAAATACAACCTTGAAGCTATCTGTGGCAATGTTGCTGATACTGGAGATCTCACCAGACCTGTTTTTAAAAAAAAATTGGTAACAACAAAAACAAAAAGTATTGGTTTTGGTTTTGGTTTAAAATAAAAACATGATCTTTAGGGAACATTATTGATGAACATAACAAAACAAAACAAAACTCACCTACTAGACTATGAAAAATCTGTTTCACCGGGGAATCCGAAACAACAACAACCAAAAGAAGTTAAGAAACTTAAACATGTGCAAACCAGAAGTGAGTGAATCTGAGGCTATTTGAATTGGGAAAGTAATAATTAAAATAGTAGAACAGAACCTCCAAGATGGCGGCGGTTTGAGCAAGCTGAAGGGGTCTTTCAACGGCAGAGTAGACGTGTTGATGCCCTGACTCTCTCACTGTCTTCACAGCAAGGTACAATACTTGAAACCTGCACAATTTCCAATTACACACATGAAATTTATATATAAAAGAGAAACAGATAGAAAGAAACGGGTGTGAGAGATCTGAGGAAATTTTTGGGAAATACCATCCAACGAAGACGGTCCAATTGTAGACAGAGAGGTAAATGCGCCGGAGGAGAGACAAAAAACCCGCCATTAGAGAGATAGAGAGAAGAGAGAGATGGGTTGTTTGAAGTCTGAAAATTTAAGGAAATTGAAGAAGTGGTATTTATTATTGGTAGTGTTAGAAAGAGAGAGAAGAGAAGGGAATTGAAGAAGTTTGTTTATTTAGTATTTAGTACTTAACCCCTAAAAAACAAGAATTGAAGAGGCTTTTAAAAAAAATCATAGAATTAAAGAGGTATAGGTGAGTAGCTCAACTACTTGGATTGGATCTCATCTATAAACTGAAAATTGAAAAACGTGTCTTTCTTTTCTATCTTCTTGGGTTGTTTTGTGTGTTTTTGAATTGCATTTGTGTTGTGTTGTTGCAAGTCGCAACCTCCCAACTCCCAACAGTCCAACACCCAACGGATTTTAAAAGGGTGAGGGACCAGCCCGGACTCCATTCTTTCTCCGCTCCAATTTATTATCTTCTTCACTTCTGTAATTCTAGGTAGACATTTTAATATTAAGGTTCCATTTATTTTGAAGTAAAATAATTTTTTAAATGGTTCTTTTTTTTAGGTGTTTGTTTGCATGTAAAATGTAGTCAAATTTGTAAAATATTTTCTGTTAATTGTAAAATCCTTTATAAAAAGTTGTAAAACGTTTTTTTTTTAGTAAAACATTTTACAAAAACATATGGTAGAGGGGCTAAGTGGTCTACAGAAGATGTGGGATGAAAAAGGTATTGGTAGGGGAGCGTTCTACCTTAAAGGGAAGCACCCGCGAGTGCAGTAGTGGAATTTTGAAGTCATGTGTGATAGCAATACCAAACCAAATATGGCAAGTAGTGGGATTCTGAGCTAAGCATGGGCTAAACCTTGGAAATCTTAATTTCATAATGCCTTTCAAATCCTCCTAGCCATTATCCTACTACAATAATTCTTGCTAAAAAGAATGCCCATGTTATTGCAATTTCGCCCAAAACCCTATCTGGTGGTTAGGTCATCGAGGTAGTTGGTGTCGCCACTGCAATAATTGGTGCTAGAGGTCTAATACTGAAGTTGTTGTTTCGGCCATCGGTGCTATAGTTTGGTCACTGGAGACACTACTTTTACAATGGCTGCCAAAGACACTATTTTGTCTACCAGTTCTTGCGATTCCTGAAGGTTTGATAATCGAAGTTGCCATTCTGGCCATCAGTGCACTGAAGACACCGCTTCGGAGGCGGTTGCTAGAGCCACCGTTTTGGAGATCCAGTCACTAGTGACCAATGTCGAAGGTCTAATAATCAAAACTGCCATTCCAACCATTGGTATTAGCAATCCGATCACCGAACTACCGCACCAGCGGCTTTGTAGCTAAACTGTCGATTTTGGTGGTTTACTTTGAAAATTTTTACTTGTCATACCAAATATCTGAAAACATTTTTCTTCAAAACAAATGGAGCATGATAGTTAAGATGATAATTTCTCGCTGCCACAAGCATCGTAAGTAAAGAACTTCTCTTTGATAACGATAGATGTGAGAGATAAACTGGCCATCTGTTGTGCTTTCATTTGATTATAATTTTGATGGAATTTGGCATATCGAATTCTCCTGCAACCCTGTATATGATGTATTCATACAATGATTTTTGCTTTAAGATGGAGTAGATTATTCCAATTAATTATGTGACATTTTTTTAAGTGCATGTGGCGGTTCATTAGACAATTTTTATGTATTAAATTGTATGATTCATTGTATTATTTAAGCAAGATTTACTTTATCTTGAGTAAGGAGATTTATGATTAAGAGTGTTATATTCTAATTTTTAATTGGAAAAAGTTTGGCTACACACTTGGCTCCCGCTAAAAAAATTAATATGTTTATATATATTTTGAAAATCTAATTGTTGGATTGTATGTTCTTTATATTCTTAACGCATGTTAAATTTCGTGTCGATTGGGTATTATTTACTATTCGATTCATAAAATTATTTTTTATTCATAATTTTTTAGATCACAAAAAATTGAAAGTAAATCATTTGATTGATAATATAGTTATTAAGTTTTTATCTTCTAAAATTTTTTGCGAGTATATAAGATATAAAAAGAAAATGTGATCCAATAGTGATTTTTTTGAAATTCATATTAAAAAAAAAATGATATTGAATTGAGTTGTAGCCTTAGGCTACAACTAAGTTTGTTGTCAAACTTTGTTATTTTTAATGAGAGAGAGAGAGAGAGAGAGAGAGATTGTTTGTTGTATGGTTATGTGAGAGCTTAGATGGCTAATGTTTATTGTCTACTACTTAGGAGATTGGTTTACAAAAATTAAAAGTTTTACAATGTTAGGGGAAATTGATCAATAATGTAAATCCGTGAATTCACAATTAATTAGATTTGTTTTTCTCCTTGGAGTTGGGAAAATATTAAATAGCACACTTATTATCATAAAAGTTTGGGGCAATTAGGAACTTTAGGCTAGGGCATAAATGGCATAAGCCTAGACCCGGCCTAAAGAACTATATTGGCATAGAGGCAAACATTGCAAATGAGGAGGCACAATAGGTAAGAAATGTTAAAGATCTATTATTTTAACTATAAAATACTTAGAGTGCTATCCGAGGATGCCAAAAAAAAAAAAAAAAAAAAACTTATTTTGCATCCTTAAATACTATTTTATTTATTGGGTCATACTAACATGTGCACTTAAGATAATGGTTAACAATATATTTTAGAAAAGTTTTAACACAACTTTTATGGGAAATAGAAAAAGCTGTCAAAACATTAATTGTTTTTTTTTTCCTCATAAAAATTTTATTTAAATAGATTATTAGCCATTGTCCTAAGCGCATTCGTTAGCATTTCCCTTATTTATTTTACCCACCCATTTTACAACTCACCTTACATTCCAAATTTTATTTTTACATACAACTCAATAAAATAATATAAACTGTCGTTTTTCAAAAAAAAATATATATATATATATATATATATATATAAACTACCTAATAAAATAATAAAAAGTATTATTCTCTCTCTATTTCCTCCCACTCTCTTTTTCTCTTCACACATAACTACAAGATTAAAATAATATTTTTTTTCCTTTACAATCTATGAACAGTAAGGTTGCATATAACTGTTCATAGGTTGCAATTTTTTTTTTTTTTAATTTAAATTTACAAATCTTGATAGAGTGTGTTTTGGGTGTCTTAGGTTGTAAAATAGCAATTAGGGCAGTTTTACTTGATCCATGGGCACAATGGACTGGTATAGTGGGCTATTAACTACTTAATGGGCTCGGTCAGGTTGGGCCAGAAGAGAAAACCCTGGCCCATGACCCTACCCATGAGTAATGCCCATTTTGTCTTTAGCCAACTGGGTTATCGGGTTGGGCCTAATGGGCTACCCATGTGCTTGTGTTAGTATCTTATTTTAATATTTTTTTATAAGGAAAGAATCAATTTTTTTTTATAAGGGAATAATTAATATATTTTTATAAAGGAAAGAATCAAAGAATTTAATTCATAATTTTTTTTTTTTCAGTCAAATCTATTTAATTTTTTGTTTTGTTGATGGAAACCTATTTAATTTTTTTTATTAAGGTTTTAAATGCTTTTTTTATCTTTTAATAAAAAAAATTCAAATGGTTAATTCAAAATTGCTAAACTACTAGAAAAATATATATTTAGTAAACTAAGTTGCTAGAATTCTAAGTAATTAGGCTAGGCAACGGGTTGGGCCAACAAGCTGGGCTATTGGGTTAGCCCACGGGACGCTTATGGGCATAAAAACTAGTCCAAGACCTGATCCACTAGGCTAGTGGACTACCCATAGGCCTCAATAACAACGGGTCAAGCCGCCTATTAACCTAGTAAGTAGTCGGGCTACTAGGTTGGGCCATGGGCATGAACTATTTGGTGATCCTTAACCCCTCCAATGCTAGTGCTTACCAACTAACTTTAAAGAATCTTGTTCCATAATTCACTCAAGTGGAGTTTGGTATAACTTAATTTCTTTAGTTTATTTTGTTTTAAAAAGGAAGGAATAAGGATAAAAGTATAGTATAAAACTGTGAAAGTTTACTCTTCCTTTGTGGCCTGTTGTTCACCGTTCTTATATTTAATTTTTAGCCCAACGTGACCAAACATTATTCCCAATTTGCGCGGAGGAGAGGCCCATGGAGAATGATATCTCAATAAAGGTTGCTGTAGTAGTGTCGGTAGTTCAAGAAATATATAAAAGTGAATCCAATAAAGTTCGCAGTTTTACACACACCTTTCACCCATTCCAACGGTCAAATCTATCAACCTTTATTTTTTTACTTTGTTCCCAAAATGGTCTGTGACTCACAGAAAGCGGCACTGTCGGATTCCTTTTCTAACGTACAAAATTATATTATCTCAAAAAAAAAAAAAACGTACAAATTATAGAACAAAAGCAGGAAAAGAAAAACCTCATTCCCATTTTCTCTTTTATCCACTGGGTCCCATTTACAAAAGACACAGTTATTACACTTACACACACCCCATATTCGTTTCCAAGAAGTGACCACGTGTCCCGGTTTCTAAGAGTGAACCTTTTACTCTCTCTATCAGACGGAGACAGACAAGACACAGAAACTATTAATGGCTTTGTAATTTTATAGCTAAGCCTCTTTACTTTAGATCAGATACAACCACATTTATAAGTTCTGTGACTTTGTAGAGAGGGTAAAGGGTGTTCTTTTCCACAGCCAAGCAAAAACCCAGTTGGGATGATGAGGCTTCTGCTCCAGTGTCAGCCTCATAGAGGAAGAGGAGGAGCACTGGCTGGACTTTTTGTTCTGATTTTTCCAGTGTTCTTGACTAGTTTCTTCAGCCCATTGGGCCATGCCTCGCCTTCCATGTTCACGGTAAGTTCACACTCTTTGGATCATTCATCATCATGTTTTTCTTTATTTTAAGACCCTTTATTTTTGTTCTTTAACAAAAACAAAAGCAAAGTACTATTTATTGGAATAATTTTTCTTTTGTAGTATTAGCTTCTTAATGTGACAGTAAGTGGGTCATTGAAAGTTTCCCGGGAAAGCTGTCTTTGTTCTATAGTCCCTAAAAAATGTTTACTGGGAGTGAATATTCTGGGTGTGTAATGTTTCAGAAAAGGGTATGGATTAACTCTTTTGGATTAATAGGGAGTGAGTTTAATTTATGCCAAAAAGTGAATAGAATGATTGGATGGTTGTTATATTTTTAAGTGGATGAGGTTGAAATAAGTCATAAATAAGAGAAGATAAAGTTAAATTTGACTAGGAAGTGTTTGGATTTGTTGACTTGAACCGGTTGATTCTACTCAGATTGCCAACCAACTGAGAATCTATGATATATAAGGACTTCCCATCTGGCCTTAGGAAGTTTAGAGATTATTTGTATTTAAATTAAATGATATGTTATTATGAATAGTCACCTAAAAAGGAAAGGATCGAAGCAAGAAAGGTCTGTGGTTTACATTGTTGGAAACCCTGAATGATGAGCTAATGAGTTTCACATCAATGATTGAAAGTTTGGAAAGATTAGTACTGACCATTTGCTGATTTCAGGGATTTTTTTTTTATTTTTTTTATTTTTTTGGGGTCAAATTTTTTAATATCTACAAGGTGCAAATTTCTGAATGGTTATTGAAGTTAAAAGATATAACAGTTAATAACAATTGTGCTAAATAGTAATTTGACTATTAATCACAATGATAATAGTTTGTTAAGAAAATTCATCCATACATATATATGGAAGTTATCTTCTCTCCACACAAAACTCTCACTGATGTTGGCATTTATGCATAAAACTCAATATATTTGAATTCTTGGTTTATAAAATTCAAAGAAAGAAAATTCATTCAGGGTAATCACTAATCAATTTTTAAATCTATTGGTATCACAAAATTTAGCCTTTTACTTCTGTTTCTTTTCTTAAATTATCACTTAGACTGAGAAAGAAAAACGTTTTTGTTCTCAATAAATTATATTATTGATTTTGTTATAATACCATGAATTGATATCTCTCTTTTCTTGTAATTTGTTATGCCTCTTCTATGTACTATAAATATTTATGCTACTTCTGTGATATACAAATCCAAGGATGGCGTAAACCCATACACAATCAGCCTGTTTTAAACATGGCACCGTGCCTATAAATTGCTCTTTTGGGGTCATAAATTTATTGTTTTATGAAATAATGGTGTTTACAGGAATGGAATGTTCCAAAACCAAGGCACTCACGTATTCTCAAGAGTGCTTTACAACGCGAAACTGTAAGAGTTCAGCTGCAAACATGCTTTTTAAGTACATTTATAGTTCTCTTTGTAAAATCCTCTTCATGTTAAACATTTTATTCTTTTCATCAGACAAATTCTCAGCATTCAGATCTCTGGATTCCTTTGGCCAACCAAGGATGGAGGCCTTGTGTTGAATCTCCAAAAACCCCTTGTAAGTGATCAGGAATAGAGTAACCATAAGAAGTTTACTTTGTGTTCAATCTGCTGTGTGCTGTATGAAGTATAGAGACAGTGTGTGTGTGTGACCTCATGTATTGTTTTTCATTAATCATGATCTAGTTCTTTCTTTTTCTTTTTCTTTTCTTTTTTTCACTATTGGCCCTTTCTTTCATGCAGCATTACCAGAGAAATCTGAAGGTTATATTCAGGTATTTCTTGATGGAGGCTTGAACCAGCAGAGAATGGGGGTATGTACCAAAAGATTTTCTCGAACATTTAATTATATGTTTAGAGGTGACTAGAGATCATGGATAACATTAAGTTTATCAGAATTTGGAGTAACTTGTCTGTTTCAAAAAGTAGTATCAGAAGCTAAGTGTTATTTTGTGTCTTTTAAAGATATGTGATGCAGTTGCCGTTGCTAAAATACTGAATGCGACACTTGTCATCCCACATCTTGAAGTGAATCCTGTTTGGCAAGATTCAAGGTACTAGCAAGAACCATTTTGTTTTGGTTTTTCTCATTTCTTTATCTTATGGATTTTGGGAGAGGCTTATTAATGAAGTTGCATGATTTTTTCCTTTGCAGCTCATTCATGGATATATTTGATGTGGATCACTTTATTAATGTATTGAAGGATGATATTTCTATAGTTAAAGAGCTGCCTAATGAATTCTCCTGGAGCACAAGGGAGTATTATGCAACAGCAATCCGAGCTACTAGGATTAAGACAGCACCGGTTCATGCATCGGCCAACTGGTATCTAGATAACGTATTGCCTGTATTACAGAGGTTGGTAGTTTCCTAATCCTCTTGTTAGATTTATTGCTGAATTTTCTTTAAATCCTCTGGTTGTAAGCAATTTTGTTGATTACAGGGTTCAAATGTATAAAAGTATCACATCCATGGCTAATTATAGGCTCAAAGACTATCTTTTTCCATAAACCACATAATTTATTTGTGAACTGAGATGCATTATTTCGATGGAAGATCTAGAATCTAATGACTTAGTGCTCTTTTGGATAGCACTTATTAGTGCTGCATCTGCGTTTCCTCAGTTTTTTTTTTTTTTTTTTTTTTTTTTTTTTTTTTTTTTTCTTTTCAGCCGCAATGGTTGACCCGTTCTTCTGTGAACAGTGCACAAGTGCACTGTTCACGGGTCCCACAAACTCCACTTTTTATCAACTTTTTCATTAAAAATGGGTCCCACAGCACTATTCACACATTTTAAAATTATTTTGCTACAGTATTTTCAGTTTTCAGTTTTCAGTTTCAGCAAAATAAGTTCTATCCAAACAGACCCTTAATGTACTTTTTAGATGTTAAATTCAGTGCACCTAAGGTTCTAGCAGATATAGAGTTTCTGATAGAAAAATATCACAATAAATGATTTTGGGTATTTGATATACTCTATTTCTTTAAATGATGGAAATATTTAAATAGAATTTCTGGTCAAATATTATAAAATGTTACGTCCAAGTTTCTTCATGCTTATTGTTAGAACAGCTATATCTTCCACAGGCCAAATAGTAGTCCTCTTATTCCAGAGTAGACACACTACTTGATTTATATTACCTGAAATTGTATTTTGAATATGAGACAAAGGACAAAGCTGCCTGCTTTTGATTAAGTATTTTCACATCTACGTATGTAACATTTACATAGAATGAATGGCCTTCGGAAACTACCTATCATTTTTCTAGTTCAGAGGTCTCCCATACACTAGAATGCCGTTCCCATGGCAGCTCTGATGCAAACTACATGGAAATCTTACTGCAATCTTTATAAATTCTAATTTAATAATCTTAGATGGTTGCCACTTGTTTGTTTATGTGTATGAAGTAACTTTCTACTTGATGAAGAGTGGAAGAAGGTTGTCTTGTTTATTGTCTGTGAATGCTCTGGTATTGTTTTTATTTGTTTCCAGACAAGTTATAAAAAAGAAACCAAGTGGATGCTACCCAAGTAGTTAGATTCAATTTGTACCCTTCAATAATGCAATGACATTGCTTAGATATGGACTTTTAATTATTTTCTGGATTTGGCCTTATCTCTAAATCATATTGTGTTCTGAAATTTGAGACACGTTTGTACGTTTCAGTTATGGAATTGCTGCAATTGCCCCATTCTCTCATCGTTTGGCTTTCGACAACTTGCCTATGGACATCCAACAGCTACGTTGTAAAGTTAACTTCCAAGCATTAGCTTTTGTTCCTCATATTAGACAGCTTGGTGATGCTCTTGTCAACCGTCTCCGCAACCCTTTGGGTAAAAATGGAGCACTTGGCACCAGCGACCTGCAGGAGAGCACAGTGGGGGCAGGGAATTTTGTGGTGCTACACCTTCGATTTGACAAAGTATGCCACTTCTCTCTCTCTCTCTCTCTCTCTATATATATATATATATATATATATGGGTTGGGTTATGTAATTTTAAACAATGTTACACTACTCAATTTTTTATTTTATTTTATTTTTTCTTGATGTGAATTTTGACAAATCCATTGTTGTAATATATTTTCTTCTTATACCCCCTATATTTGCAAAATTTCAAAATGATCAAAAGATTAGTAACTATGTTATCTATCAAAATTTTAATTTCAAGTTTTTTCATTTCAAAGTTATGCATAAAAAATGAGTTTATGGATAGAATAATAAATAACATCCAATTAACACAAAATTTGGCAAGCATGTTAAGAACATAGAGAGCATATAATCCACTTTCAATATATTAATCTAGTATAAAAAGTTATTAAATCATGTAACATTGCTTAAAGCTACCCCCAATGTTCCTATAAAAAAAAAAGTTACCCCCAATGTAACTCTTCCTTAATATTACACCACCTAACAACTTAAAACTCTCTTTTGAATTAAAAATTTGAAAATCTCACCAATGAATTGCATAATTTTAGTTCTTAAAATGCACATCAAATTTTGGTTTACTGTGGAGGTGGGGGAGGGGGGGATTTGAGGAAATTAAGAGAGAGCTGGAGAAGGGTCAGTTGGTGTGGTTTATAGGCGGTTTTCAAAACTTTTTTCCGATCACCAGATGAGCTTATCATTTTGGAAAATAAATGCTGCCAACCACCAGCAGAAGCTGTCGGCTTGGTCATTTTTTGTTGGTTTGGTTGGCTTTGTGTACAGCCCTAATAGGCACTTCATAGTGCATTATGATTAAAGAATGATAATAACACTGTTCAAGCCATCAAACAAGCCAACATTTTATGCCTTTTGTGACTGTTAAAATGTTTTGGGTCAAATATCTGAAGACATTCAATCTGTACATCATTGGGTTGAGCTTGTAAACTTAAAATTCTTTATATTGTTAAGCACTCAACAACTACTTTAACTTTAGGATCTAGAACTATCATGGATTTCACACTGATATAAAACACAATAAAATAGTCATGAGACTTACCTGGATCCATTGATGCAATTCTCTTGAGATCCTTTGAATAATAATAATTCTCTGTAGGATTGGTTTTGCTTTCTTCACCCTTTTGCTGTATACATTTAGTTCAGTAAGATTCAGTCTATGATGGGAAAAATTGAATACCTTAATGGATAGAGAGAGGACTAGTTTCCTAGTTTACTTTAATCTCCACCTTACCATCAAAGTTGGAGTCAAGAAACCACTTTTCTAATTGACCAATCAGATAAGACACTAATGGATATGTCTTTATATCCAATTAAACCTCTAACTTGTCACATGTGCCTCATCATGTGGGCCACCAAATTAATTAATAAATTAGTTTAGTCTTACAGAGCTACCTCAGTGATTGAGTCATTGTTGTCATTTGAGGAAATCCACACCATCGGTTTTATGATCTTTTGAATTGTCCAGAATTTTTGAGTTTAGTTTATAAAGTTTTTAAACCTTGATTCCACGTTCTTGTTCATTAACCATGTCATTATTCAGGATATGGCGGCCCATTCAGCCTGTGACTTTGGTGGGGGCAAAGCTGAAAAGAAGGCTCTAGCCAAGTATAGACAAGCAATTTGGCAGGGAAGGGTCCTTAACTCCCAGTTCACGAATGAAGAGTTGAGGAATCAGGGTCGTTGCCCCTTGACTCCAGAAGAGATTGGATTGCTTCTTGCAGCTTTGGGCTTTGACAACAATACTAGGCTCTATCTTGCCTCCCACAAGGTTTATCATGTCTCAACTATTTTCTTGTCTACGCCACTTTTTGAGAAGTGAAATATATCTTTTTGCTCCCAGAGTTTTGATCTGTGAAATGGTTATGTTTCACAAGGTATTTGGTGGAGAAGCTAGGATTTCAACTTTGAAAAAGTTGTTCCCACTGATGGAAGACAAAAAGAGCTTAACTTCCAAAGCGGAACGGGCCCAGATTAAAGGAAAGGCATCCTTGTTAGCTGCAGTTGATTACTATGTTAGTATGCACAGCAACATCTTTATATCTGCTTCTCCAGGAAATATGCACAATGCATTGGTGAGTATTTCTACCTGGTGTCATCATAGATCTAAACATTCAGTTAAATTGTTGGAAGTTATGCTGCTGTCTCTGCTCTTAATCAACTTAAAGTGGCCCATCCAGTTAGCTTGTTGAAGATAAAATTCTATAATGTTCCCATCCAATGGTTGGTCTTTGATGCACCACTTTATGATATGAACGAGAAATTGGGATATGGCAATTTTTTAGACGTCAGATCAATTAGGAAACTTTATAATGATAAATTACCACTTGTTCCAAAATTTTAAGCTGTTAGGAAATGGTAAATTAAATCATTATTCTAACCTCCTTCTCACATCTTAGGACAAGCTCTAATACCATAATAAATTACCATTTGTTCTAAAAGTTTTAGTTGTTTGGAAAGAATGAATTTAATCATTTAACCATTAAGAACTCGTTAGGACGGAAATTTGCCATGGTATCTACACTATTTTTTTTCTTGCTAGTTCTTCAGATTGCTTTTGCTAAACTTTAGTAGATTCATTTGTAAAACACAGAATTTCATTGTCATTAACTGAAGCCATTGAATTGAAGTTGAAAAAACATGCGCCAAAAGTTATTCAAGGTGTTCTCTTGCAATAATTTTCTGACTTAATCAAAAGTTTAAGAGAATTTTTTACAAATTTAATGTGCCATATATTCTTATTCAGTACTCTGCACTGCAGAATCCATAAGACAATGACATTTGTGATTTTTACAGGTGGGACATCGAACTTATGAAAACCTGAAAACTATAAGGCCGAATATGGCATTGTTGGGCCAACTCTTCCTAAATAAAAGCATGAGTTGGTCAGATTTCCAGCAGTCAGTGTTAGAAGGGCATGAAAACAGACAAGGGCAGATCAGATTAAGAAAACCAAAGCAGTCCATATATACATATCCTGCTCCTGATTGCATATGCCACAGTTGATTTATTTAATTAAGGATGTGAGCTGTCTCTATTTTATGATTTATCACTTCAACTATGATTTGTGGCTTCTAGCATGTAATATAATGGCAAATAAGTCACAATCCCATCTCCTATTCATAGGCCTGTTCATGTAATGATTGCAGTATAGGTTTACGGTGGTTATTAAGGATGGGAGAGTGATGTTAAGGATGAGTTTGTAATCATTAATTTCTTCTGAATGATTAAAGTTACTGGACAACACTTTTCAAGATAGAACAATTTTATGATTGATCAGTTTACCATTCCAATTCATCTGCAGTATGTAAGCTCAAGTTTTTACTTGTCATATTTTCACGAAGTACCATTCATTGGTGGAGAGATTTGATTCTTTTCCTTTGCTTGGCCGAGATAACTCAAAAATCTGCATGGAAGATTGATCTTGAAATTGCACTGATCTCATAGTGCAAGAAAAAAAATCGCGTTACCTTGTAAAAATGGCTTGCAGTATCAAAGAAGAAAATTTATTTTCCCATATCAAATGGAAGATTATGAATATGAAATATAATGGTAGTGATTGTAGGCTTGTAGCGGTAGAACAAGATATTACCAGGTGATTATATCACACTGCGGCTTTGTAGTTTTAAATTAAATTAAAATGAACACTTTGTATGAAAATGTTCAATTCTAAGCTTTGCAGAACTTGATTAGTTCCAAATCCAATTTTCACAATAAAAGATGTTTCCTGGGCTGTGTATTATCGTATCTGCAATTCTATAAACAAAACAGGATCAGCCTTACATGGCCTTTAGTCAAGTTGATCAGTTATCCAACACCATTCAACTCTGGCAGAAAGGTACATTTCCAATTTATGTATAGCTATATTTCCAATGATGGATGCTACAATTGACCGTGACCATATACGTGAAGTAAAAAATAAGGAACATATACAGTGTACATTTCAGCTTGAAAAAATACAGCTTTGATGGTGTAGTTATGGAGGAAAGTTAGTAAGATCGGGAGCAAGACACAAGACAGCTTAACCAAAATAGTTGATCTTACTGATTGCCAGATGTTGAACTAGGAGCAGTTGGAAACTGACCATCTTTCTTATCCTTATCAGGAGTAGGAGACCCATTTCCGTTCCGGCTTGCAGCCATTTCCTTTCCTTCTGCAAGACTGGGAGGGGAATCCATTCCTTCATCAATAGGAAGGGTTCTTTTAGAGCCCTCCAAAGCGACACCAAGTACTATATTATCTTCCAACACAGGCCTTGATGTTTGGGGTTGCGCAACTGGTGTTGGCATCCGTTCACCTTCCTGTCTAGATTGATTTGTTGGAATTCTGCTTACTTTCTCAACACTACTTTCTGATGAGGAAACTGATGGATTGTTAGATTTCCCTGCACTCTTAGTTTGCTTAACATCAGTGACCTTTTGGGTTGAATTATCAGACACTGAACCCATCCCTTTGGTGTCAGAGAATGACATTTCTGCTATCTTAGAAGTTGAGACAGGTTTTGAAAATTTTCCTGTTGCCTTTTCACGCCCTTTTGGATCTGAAACTGATGCTGCTACAGCCTTGCGGTCCTCCTTGCTGTCAGGATTTGGTGTCTCTCCAATCTTGGTATCTACCTTGGTATCAGAAGTTGGTCTCTCTCTGGATTTGGAGTCAGAAATTGATGTTACTCCAACCTTAGCATCGCCCTTGGTGTCAGATGTCGGTCGTGTATTGGTCTTTCCATCTTGTTCACCACCTGTGCGCACTGAACGATTTTGAGTTTTTGCCTTATCTTCTCCATTAATTCTGTAAGGGGGTTCGATCATTAGCAATGGACGGTTAGGTGCCACTCCATCACGGTTTAATACTGTATCTGCAGATGGAAAACTGTCCAACTCGGCATCGCTATATATTTTCTGCACTGTACGGATTGGTGTAGCAAGTCTAGCCCGGTGATGACTGATGACTCTAAGGAGATCCAACAATATAGCTTCCTGTTTTTATAAACAACATTAGAATTTATATATTTATTTTTAATTATGGTTGTTTTTTCAAACAACATTAGACTTACAATGAGCTCAATTTTCTAAGAAGAATAAGTCTGAATTAGTTCCATTTTATATACAGCAATAACAACCATTTCCTTCAGGAACTTTACACTTATTTTTTAAGAGGAATTGAAAACATGGACAGGATACACAGATTGGGAAGGATAAATGGAAAAGGGCAGGAGACCATCTTTTTTTCATCTGGTTTGGTAGATTAGAAGGAAATGGTGAAAAGGGAGTGTAAAGATACTACCTCCAGCTCCCCAGCCAAAAGAAAGATATATTTTTATTACAGTCACACCCTAATTTGCATGGTATGTGAGGTAAAAATATATAATTTCTCACATCATTCTTAAAATACCAACTCTCCTCCCACCCTATGCATTTAACTTTAGAGGGATTAGTTTTTGTGGCTCAGAGGGACTCATCCCTCCTCTTTTCTTCCTCTTATCCTCTCATTTAAACATCGGCACAGTTCTCTAGCACCTCCCCTTTCCTTCCAAACATAGTGTTTGATTACTTGCCTATCCCGAAGAAGATATCCTTTAAAGCTTTTTTTTTTCTTTTTTTTTTTAAGTAAATGAAATTTATTAAAAGAACCCAAAAAGGGCCACAACCCTGGTACAAAGGAAGTATGCAAAGCGGAACCCAAGAAGGGAAGACACTCTAGGCTTCTTTATTACTTCTCACCCAAAAATCAGACATATTTACCATACTTCAACGTGTTCATGCACCCAAAAGTTATAACCTATAAAGTGCAGAAGCCCCAGCCTCTTTTATTACACTAACATTATAGATTGAACTGCACCTCATACAACAATGAAAAAAGCATGCATCAGACTCAACTTCTAAACTCTTAAAGCAAGAATTTTTGTAGTGCCAAGCAAAAGCTCATTGGTAACAGAACAAAAAGGAGGGAGGAAGAAGATAACTCCCAAGCATAAAACTCATAATTGCCAACAGGTTTTAAATTCCTTTTAATGATTTTTCAGTTTCCTTGCATTGCTAAATATTACCATTGCATGATGGATCCAGATAAACATTGATTTCCAATGAGTCCACCTACAGACACACCCAAACCCAATTTCACAACATATCCAATGAGTCTGCCTATGGACACACCCAAACCCACACTCAATTTCATAACCCGCTTTGGTGTCAATCTGTGATTGGATTTTAGTACTTACACACGGACCACCACGGTATTTTCTGGGAAAAATAATTTAAGTGCACTAATCACAAGGTGACATTTAAGCATGTTGAGGAATGGGTGTGTAATTGGGTGTGTCCCTAGCATTTCTCATATCCTACAAGCCAATCCAAATTCTCCACAGGTCAGACAATACTAGAGAAAAATTCTCTTACCTTAACACATAGATACTCTTCATGATGTGAAGTCTTCACGAAACAGGATACCAAGATCTGTGAGCATAAAAACACAAATTATTTTTTCAAATATATAAATATGCATGTGTGTAGAAAGCTGATACTAGAGCATTTTAGTATTAAACATTTAAAGCCCATTGTTACTGAGTTGTTTCTTTTCTCTCCCATAAATGTAATTGGTCAATCTTATAAAGTGGACATAAGACACAGTTGAGATCACACACACACACACACATATATACATATATACATACATACATATATATATATATATATATATATATATATTTTCAATAGTTACAACAATGGGGTGGGTGGGATTTGACCCTGAACATCAATGTTGGAAATACTACGCAGTGCTTGTTGAGTTATAAGGCTCTTGGCCATTGAGATACTAAACATTAAAACACAGTATGAGAAATAATATTACCTACCAATACCATCAATTTATAAAGTAAATCTCACAGAAAACACTAAATAAACTAAGGAAAAATCACATTTAAACCCTGAAGTTAAAGGGTTGATTTCAAATTAAACCTTAAATTTTAAAAAGTTACAATTAAAACGATGATTTTTGAAAATGTTTCAATTTGCTCATCCGTCTATTTTTCCTCTAATGCTGTTAATAAACACACAAAACGCCCAAGTTTTAGTAGAGTTTGACACCTCATACTTAAAAAAATCATTAAAAAAAAGATGTTTACCCTTATTCCTATTAGTTTCTACTTTCTAGGTTGTTGTGGGGTGGTGGAGGATTGCTATTGGACAACGGTGCCCTGAAGGTGATTTGGTTGATTGGGTTTCAGCCATGTTGGGTTAAATAGCAATGGTGGCAGTTGAGATGGGTTTGGATAACGTGGTGTAGTTGGGTTTGGCTGGATTTGGTTGGTTTTGTGAGTGGGTGTAGCTGGGTATATTGCTTTAAATAGGTGGTAGGGGTGGTGGGTTTTCTGGTGGTGGGCATTGGTGGTGAAACAATGCAACGGTGGTTTATGGCTTGGCTTTGGGGTGAATGGGTGAAAGGGGTTCAGCGGTGGCCAGATTGGGATGTGGGAATGACGTAGGACAACCGCACTAACAATAGAACAAAAGATAAATCCTAGGAGTCAGTACCTAAGGGCTGCTTGAAGTCAGCATCAAACAAGCTGGAGTCAACACCAGGGAAAGAAAACACACGTTGTTTTTAATAATTCTCAAAACTGTCTTACAATAATCCGAAAAAAGTGTTTAAATAGCTAACAATAAAAAATGCATAAAGAAACCCTAATTATTAAATGTTCGGGCTTGCTTAGTCTCAAGCCTAATAACTAATAGGTTTCATCCAAAAGGCCATAGGTTGGGCCGTCTTCTTTTTGCTCTTCCTCCTATACGTGTGTGTAATTGGGGGCTTGTACCTCGTGTCCACACCAACTCCCCCTGTGTGAGAAGAACTCGACCCCGTCGAGTGGAAATCTGAAGAGCTCTGATAGTACTCCAGCAAGTCAAGATCCAGTCGCAGTAGTTCATCTCGAGTAATCCATGTGCAATTAGAATCTAGTTGCCCTCGCCACCGAACTAAGAAACGGTGAACTCCTCCATCCCTGGTAGAAACAATCTGCTCATCTAAAATAGCATCAATAAATTATTTATGTGCATAGGGCAAATTTAAGGGTAAAGGGGTGGGAATAGAGGCATCAATAGGATTAGGCAAAGACTCATCAAAAGGGGTATCAAGAATAGCTGTGGGGCTTTTATAAGCAACTAGATCCTCAATATTAAAGGAGGAGCTAATACCATAATCATGAGGAAGGTCAATGACCTATGCATTTGGGCCTATTTGTTTCAATACCTTGAATGGTCCGGTACTATGAGCCTGCAATTTCTTAACGGTTCTAGAGGGAAACCGTTCAGGTTGAATCCGAATCATGACATAATCCCCTACCTAAAACTTTGCATGACGCCTATGAGTGTCAGCATGAATTTTATATTGAGAATTACTCGCCTAAATTTTTTTGTGTATCTCATTATGTAAATCATGAATATGTCGTGCAAATGCCTCAGCAGACTCAGAATTCCTAACATGTGGGGACATGGACAAAAGATCTAAGGGCTTCCTAGGTGTATATCTATGCACAACCTCAAAAGGACTAGTGCCTATAGACCTATTGACAGAGCTATTATATGCAAGTTGGGCTACAAGAAGAATTGAATCCCAATTCCGATTAGCTTTACCCACTAGACACCAAAGGAGGTTGCCTAGACTACGATTAACCACCTCAGTTTGACCATCAGTTTGAGGATGAAATGTCGTGGAAAATTTCAATTTGGTGCCCACTAAATGCCACAAGGTCTTCCAAAAATAACTCATGAAGCAAACATCCCTATCAGACACTATGGTTTTGGGAAGACCATAAAGTTTGACAATCTCATCAAAGTAGAGCTTTGCAATCTTAGAAGCATCAGAAGTCTTAGAACATGGTAGGAAATGAGCCATCTTGGAGAAGCGATCAACAACTACTAGAATGGAATCATGCTTCCTAAAGGTGCGGGGCAAATCTAACACAAAGTCCATACTCACATCCTGCCACAGGCGATCTAGCACAGGTAGATGTGTGTACAGGCCAGTGTTTTGCTTGCGATGTTTGGCTAGTTGACATGTACGACACTGACCAATTATCTTGACAACGCCCCTCTTAAGACCGGGCCAATAGAATTGACGTTCCACTTCCTCAATTGTCTTGTCTCGGCCAAAATGACCTGCAAGGTCTCCCGCATGTATCTCCCAAATTAGGAAAGCTCTCACTGAAGACCGAGGGATACATAACTTGTTGGCCTTGAACAAGTAACCATCTTGAACAGTATAATCATCTAGGATTGGCCGTGGGGCATTACTTAGGCTAGTGTAGAGCTCCCCAAAATCTGGGCATAACTCATAATCATCCTTGAGTCGTTCAAACCCAGTAACCTTAACACTCATGATGGTAGCAAAGACACCCTTCGACTTAGTGCATCAGTAGCCTTATTCTCAACTCCCGCCCTATGCTTCACTACAAAGTGGTAACATTGTAGAAATTCAACCCAACTACCGTGCCTAAAATTCAGCTTCTTTTGGGAATGGAGATAGCGCAAAGCTTCATGATTAGAGTAGATAACAAATTCTCGAGACAACAGGTAATGGCGCCAATGCCAAAGAGCTCGAATAATGGCATAAAACTCTTTGTCATATGTGGAGTACTTTTGCTTAGTGTCATTCAACTTCTCACTGAAATAAGCAACTAGGTGACGCTTTTGACTAAGTACTCCCCCTATACCAATACCTAAGGTATCACATTCCACTTCAAAAGGCTTGGTAAAATCAGGGAGACACATGACAGGTGCCTCAGTCATCTTTTGCTTTACCTCATTGAAAGTCTTAGCAGCAACTTTAGTCCAAACAAACTCCCCTTGTTTCATGCAGTCAGTGATGGGGGACATAATGGTACTAAACTCCTTGATGAATCGGCGATAAAAGGAAGCGAGCCTATGAAAGCTTTGAATTTCAGGGATATTTTTGGGCTCGGGCCACTCCACAATCGCTTGAACCTTTTGGGGGTCGGCAGAAACTCCCTCAGAGGATACTATGAAACCTAGGAAGACGACTTTATCGGTGAAGAAAGAACACTTCTTGAGGTTGCCATATAAACTCTCCTTCCTAAGGGTAGTACAAACTTGAGTTAGGTGGCCTAAGTGTTGCTCCCTAGACTTACTATAGATGAGGATGTCATCAAAGTACACAACCAAGAATTTCCCCATAAAAGGCTTAAGCACTTAAGTCATCACTCTCTCTCATAAAAGTACTAGGAGCATTGGACAATCCAAAAGACATGACCATCCACTCATATAAACCATCCTTCATCTTGAAGGCAGTTTTCCACTCATCACTTGAATGAACCCTAATTTGATGATAGCCACTTTTTAAGTTTATCTTGGAGAAGATTATTGCACCAACCATCATATCCAACATGTCATCCAACCGAGGGATAAGAAAACGATATTTCATAGTGATCTTGTTGATGGCACGACTATCAACACACATTCTCCAAGTTCCATCTTTTTTTGGAGTTAAGAGTGCAGGGACTACACAAGGACTCATACTTTCACGAACAAAACCCTTCCTAAGTAGTTCTTCTACTTGCCTTTGCAACTCGGCATGCTCTGCAGGGCTCATCCTATAATGAGGCAAGTTAGGTAGGGTCGCTCCGGGCACAAAATCTATGGCGTGTTGTATGTCACACATGAGCGGTAAATGATCGGGGAGTTCCTCAGGAAAAACATTCTTAAATTCTTGGAGCACTAACCTCACTTCTTCAAGTTGCTTCTCACGGATCTCCCCATGTAGTTCCCTAGCAACTAAGACAAACACAATGGATTCTTGAACTGCTACCCTTTCAAATGCCTTTGGGCTTATGATGTTCAGGCCTTTCGCCTTTGGTGCTTCTGTCTTCTTGCTCATGTCAATTGGCTTGGGTTGAGCACAATCTTCTTACCTTCAAACATAAATGAGCAAGAATTGGATCGCCCATGAAGGGTGACATCCAAATCATAAAGCCAAAGCCTACCTAAGATAATATGCCCTACATCCATGGGAATTACATCACACCATATTTCAGCCTTGTAGGTGAGGAATTGAAGTGGGACAACACATCTTTCTTTTATGGCTATGGAGGAAGTATCCACCCAAGAAACTTTATATGGGTTAGGGTGAGGGGTCAATTTCAAGCCTAGGCAAGAAACAATGTTAGAGGACACCGCATTAATACAACTCCCACTATCTATAATAACCTTGCAAGTTTGTCTCCACACTTAGTGTAAGTTTGGAAGATGGCACTCCTTCGCCAATCATCAGTGTCTCTCTGTTCTGTCAAAGCACACCTTACCACATTCATCCTAGGGACACCAAAGTCCTTGAAGTCATCAACCTGGGGAGAAATGGCTCTAATGCATGCGAGATAGCTAGGATCATCTTCCCATTCTGCCTCAACATCTTGGGTTCCTTCAACATTTGGATCATACACCAGCTCCTCAACATCATCAACCTTTTCATCGTCCTCTTGAATGACAAGGGCCCTAGAGCGACACCTGGCTGTGATGTGTCCAACCCCATTGCATTTGAAGCATTGGAAGCGAGAGCTTAATCTTGAAGGCTCATTGACCACACCTTTTCCCTTGTCCTCTTTTTCTATTGGGGTGCTATTGGAGTTTACCTTAGGGGGTAAGGTAAGTTTAGATTTGCTACCAAAAGGTTGAGGGTTGATACCAAAACTGACGTAGGACAACCACACTAACAATAGAACAAAAGATAAACCCTAGGAGTCAGCACCTAAGGGCTGTTTGGAGTCAGCATCAAGCAAACTGGAGTCAGCACCAGTGAAAGAAAACACACGTTGTTTTTAATAATTCTCAAAACTGTCTTACAATAATCCGAAAAAAAGTTTTTAAATAGCTAACAATAAAAAATGCATAAAGAAACTCTAATTATTAAATGTTCGGGCTTGCTTAGTCTCAAACCCAATAACTAATAGGTTCCATCCATAAGGCCACAGGTTGGGCCGTCTCCTTTTTGCTCTTCCTCCTATACATGCGTGTAATTGGGGGCTTGTACCTCATGTCCACACCAGGGAAAGCCATGGATGGGGCATGGAGATGTGGTTTCGATAGCGATGGATTTTGGGAGAGGAATGATGGTTTAAAATTCAGGGTTCAAATTTCAAAATATAAATTGCCCATAAACTATCTAAATTATAAGACAATATAACATGTAAAGCTAACATGATAATTTGAAATATAATCCAAAGAAATAGAACTATAAAACCAACCATTAATATTCTCAAGTGCACATTCTCATCACAATTCAATGGCAGTGGCATGACTTCAAAATGCATCCAAAATAACATAGAGAACACAGGTGCCTTTCCCTTATTAATGGAACCTAGGCTTAAAGAACTAAATACACACACACACACTTGACTACACAAATAATTCAATTACTATGATCATATTTTTAATAAAGCTGTTTTAATAAAGAATTGGTTACTCAAAAGATAATAAAGAGTTTTTATATATATATAAAATAAAAAAAATTAAAAAAAAAAGAAGAAGGAGAAGAATGAAATTATCAATTGTAAAAAAGAATTTTAGCACTAACCAATAGTGCCTGATTTTCAGGATCAATATTGTCCAGGAACACTCTTCTGTGTAACCTCTGCTGCTCAACTTGAGGATTCTTGGCCAAAACTTTACGCATGTCAGCAACAATATTCTACACGCAGAGAGGCAGTCAAATCAACCAATCAGAGAGGAAAATTCAAGAAAAAATTCATGGCAGAAAAAAGCAACTTTAATACATATTAAAGGATAGATAATCTAGATTTATTCCTCACATTAATCTTATTGACATCCAAGTGACTAATGGCTAGATGTGTTTTGATACGCCAATGAGATTTTTGAGTGAGATTTCTCACAACGTTCACTGTAAACTTATGGTTTGGAATGTGAACAGCTTCACGATCTTCACCTCTCACAATTGTAGGTGACCACCAACCCACATGCTGTAGGAATAAAATTGATCAAAATCCATAGAAGAAAAACCTGTGAATAAATTATTCTGTTTCAAATTATATAGGTAATGAGTGCATTCATACACTTTATGCTTTTTTGTGTACTCATTAATTATATAAAAAGAAAAGGAAATAAAAAAACAGAATCTGCACATAGATATAAAATTTTCACTTAGTCCATTTCTTTATAAACTCTTGTTCTTTAGGGTGATCTTCAACATTCAAATACCAACCTCAACAGTACCAGAAACTTCATAGCCTTCAATCTTTGTTTGAATCCATTCATTCAAAACAAAAGGCCGAGTTGCATGAATTATCGCACTTGAAAGGAAATTTGTGAATATCTAGATAGAATAAGCAAAAAAGATGTTAATTTTTTCAATAAATAGATTAATACAGATTAGTAACAATAATTAAATGAAAAAAATAACTAAGGTTGTACCTCACGACCGGCAAGAGTCAACAAGACAGTCCCAAGACCTCCAGCAGTAAGCCATTTCTGGGTAGAGAAACCCAGCAACTCCATAAACAATGAGATAGCTGCAACCCATACTGCAGAGTATACAGCTTTTCCCGCAAATTGGAATCCCATCTGTCCAAAGCAAGTAATTTTGATTGTAGGACATGCATCTCCATTAGCAATTCTAATAAACTCAAGCAGTCAAAAAAAGAAAAAGAAAAAAAGGGAGAAATGAGGATATGCAGTAATGGCTTAGAGTTTGGATTCTTAATTAATATCACCAGCTGACCATTGAAGATTTCCCTTCAAGGTACTGCTATATTACAAATATATCTAATTACATAACCAAAGCAAGAAGTGGTACCATATAGCATTGACACTTACACTTCTTGTGTCACCAGAGTCATTAGTCTCAATAAAGAATTTCTGTGCTTGTTGGATCACGCTGCACAAAGAAACATAATTAAATTTAGTTGTCATGAAAGTAACTGTCAGTAAGCACCATAACTGCAAAAACATTATCAAAAGCTAATGATTAATGGCTCCAAAGAAGCAGCAATAGTTATCAAATTGTGGCAAAATTTGATGGAACTTCAAAAGAAGCACAAAGATATCTTCACTAAAAAGAACATGAGGATATGTAAACTGCTTAACCATTATATATTTCAAGTAACGGTGATTCCAGTTCACTGTTCAACCTTAATATAAGTGCCAAAAACCCCACCCGCAGCTCAATGGTTGTTTAAGTTTATTAAACAAGTTTGAGCGACCTCATCAAGCTTTTCAAAAGACCAAGAAAAATATAGAAAGTACACCCACCTTGATAAACAGTAGGCAAAGGCAAGCACAGTTGACAACGATCTAACAAAAATCAAAAGACGTTGCTTAACAACCTGGCTAGCTTCTGTAGGTAAAACTACCGGATCTAGTGCTCTGCAAGAAACAGAACTGTGATTAGTAAATCTGCAAAATAAAAATCTGTTTTCAAGGATAAGAATTTAAAACTTCTAGTTCAATTATATCATGATGGATTCACCTGCAAATGAGTGTTGCTCCAGTCCATAGCAGCAAAGGTTGTAGATAAGATGTCATAACATGATATGTTCTACTCTTTTTCCAGCTACTATCATTCTTCTGCAGGATATATTAGAAAATTCAATAATATAAACAGTGCTCAATTTGGAAACATAAGGCAAAACATCAATCACATTATGGTAAATGACATGAAAAGGAAAACTTAAAAATAAAAAACATACATGAAGAAGTATGTTTCTGCTCTCACGCAAAAGTGGCCCAATGCCCCATACAGCAAATATAATAATACAAGCTGCCGGAACCAACTTTAGTACAAGTGGACTACCTTGTAAAACATTATATGACCTGCATGATAAAATTAAATGATTTCTACATAACAAGAACGAAGTGATAAAATAAAGAACATAAAGAGTATTGGGGATGACAAGACAATTTATGATTTCACATATGCCAGGTGGAAACATAACACATATTTTATACAGACTACCTGAATAGAAAGCAGAAAATATTAACTTTTAAAAAAGGTTACACTCAAAATCAAAAATAAAATTATAATCAAACACAATATCCATCTAGCTTTTCATACTTTAGCTTAAATATTTGAGTAGTTTCTTCATATCCACATTATTGCAAGAGGTCCATATAATATTATGGGAAATCCTAATTAAACTGAACCTACAAATAAGAGAAAAGATATATTTTACACTTATAAAAATAAAAAAAAAATAAAAAAAAAAGAGAGGAGAAAAGATATATTTTCATCCCAGAAAGGGCTATAATTGGAGATAAAAAAAATTTCTGGTACAGAATTTCTTGTGCAATGTGAATGCCCCACCTTTGGGTGCATTTTAAACTAATGGTTCACATAGTTTGAAGTAACCAATAAGGTTTATGACAAGAATTGGTAGAAAACGAAATAGAATCAATAGAAAACTAAATTCTAAAGGCAGAAACTCATTGAATTCAAATGTTCCTTAAATATGATTATTGAATAAAAAATTAGTCAATCAAAGAAAAAATTACCTTGTCAATGCCATGGTGGCTGTCTTCATACTAGGAAGTTCAAATGGTTGGCCTGGTCTTAGAAAAGAATGACAGTTAAAAGTATTGCATCTGTTAGGTAAAGAATGTATTGGCCTGTATGCATTGTCCAAAAGACGAAAACTCCAAGATTCCTGTTGCTGATACTGTCACACAAAATATATATTTAAAGTTGTTTCATTTATTTATGAATTCATCAATGCAATATCATCAATTAGAACAATACTTCTAGGCAACTACCTTAAGGGTGGAAAAGCAACAACTAGGAGGTGATTAGAATTTCAAATTTTGCATGACAAAAAAGTCTAAATTGCTGCATTTATATAAAGAATATGGGGTTTCTATTCTATCCATTGCCTAACAGATTGAAGCTACCATGTAACAAACCAGACAAAAACAGCAAGGACGTATTGCCTAACAAAGTACAATAACTTCAAAATGGGAAACTAAGGCAAAGAGAAACTCTTTATTTTTTTGGTAAGTTACACATGCACCCATGGGGTTCAAGGGACCCAGTGGTACCATCGCCTCTTAGGGTGCCTGGGCCCCTCCCCAATTTACCTAGTGGAAAAAGGAAGAAGAAGAAGTTACACATGCATCAATATCTATGCTTAATGTCATATATTTTGTTCACAATTGGTTCAAAGCTCAGAAAAATGAGGGTTTTAATACGTTGACAGCTAGTTGGCTAGCGTAAAATTCAGTAATTTTATTACGAATGGATCCATTATAGATACAAGTTGTGGCACCCCCTACTAATGAAGCACTGCATCAGACCCCAGATGCAATGAAAAGTGAGCAAGGATTAGTTAGGGTGTTCCCTTGAAGCAGCAACGTGATACATCAACGCTCAGGTGTAGAGGTTAGTCTATTATAGATGCATAGCTGACCCCAAAGTTTTGATATTAAGGCTTGGTGGTGGTTGTAGATTAAGGCAAAAAGAAACTAATTAGTTAATTTATGGCAGGGAGTTAAACATACAGTAAGAAACACTATACTAGACCTAAGTCATTAACCCTTAACAGTAAATAAACCCATATGCCATCAATAAGTTAGAGCTTATAAGAATAGCAAGAGTTCTAAAACTTCAAATTATGAAATGGAAGTACCAACTTGAGTGGTAATATGGTAAATATCAGGTTTAACATTCACAGAAGAAGAATAGCATTTAAAGTTAGCATATGATCATGATACCAGTCACCCCAATTAGCCCCACTGATTTCCAGATTAGCTATTAAGTAAAGTCAAGCATCTAATAATGTAAATGATGCATAATTGATGCTGAACATGCAATTGTTTTTCCTTGTTTTAGATGATAATGATACTTAAATACTGACATCTAAATGCTTCAGCACACTTCAGGTTACATTCAAAGGAAAACAATATTGGAGGGGGGAAAAAGGAGCAGTTCTAAAGTTCTAAATCAAAAAACATACCGATACGCGTGACGAAAGAGAAGAACTTAATAAATGTAACTTGCCTCTTCCCGTTACACTCTGTAAACAAACAAATAAATTCAGAACAGGGATAAAAACATAGTTGCTGAACAAAAAAGGGAACGGAATAATATGAGAAATTCTTGGGACACGACTTTCTTCACAACTAGTTAAGGTGGCAAGTTGTGATTGGAGCAACTTCGCTTTCACACGAGTCCACCCACCACTCACATCACTTTTATGATGCAGCAATCATAAAATGTCATCTTAGCAGTTCGTGAAAAAGTACTGAAATATTTTGTGTCACTAGACTAACTGGAAAAAAAAAAAGGTACCTTATATCGTTTATTGCACCCCTGGTTCTTGCAGAGTCCCAATCCATAGGACAATTGCAAAGAAGCCGCAAGAGCCATTATTGAATTGAAATCAATCAGACAGAAGGCAAGACTAGTAGCCTAAGATCATAAGGCTTATCACTTCTGTTTAGCCTCTAACCGCAGATGGATATTGATATTGATCAACAGGACAGAATCCAGAAAGACCAACCACCTCACAACTCAAAAACCTAGCAAATGAAAAGTTTTACTGTTTCAGTAGGCATCAAAAGGTTAAAACAGTATAGTCATGCCAAATACTCTAACACATTGATATCCTTTTATATATATATTGGTAAGTTAACAGGTAACACACACCCAGAGAATTTTGAACCCATGACCCCTCAACCTTTATCCTTGCCACCCACACTTTTGAGACGAGAAAATGCCATTTGAGCTAGGTTGGGCTAATTGGCTTCAAACTATATCGATGTTCAATAACCCGAAAATGAAAAAATATGCATAGAAAAAGTACACTGATGTTGAAAAAGTCAATGCATGTGCATCAAATAGTAGCACAAAATTGTGTTGAAAACACTTTCAAATCCATTCATTGCATCAATTCACGAAAAAAGACACTAAATTTAAAATTAAAAACACATACGCAACTCCTAATTAATAAGGACACTTAAAAAAAAATCCCTAGAAAAGCCAGTTTCTATGAGAGCTCACAAATCAAATATGCATACAGTAAACAAATTAAAACCCACCATTTAAAAGGACACCCAAATTCCCTCAATCGAAGAAAATGGGGTTGGTTGGTATATTCACTACTGCTTTTCCCAATTCTAATTCTCAAAGACAGCAACAAAATCAAGCATGCGAATCTATTCAAAATATAACTAGCTAAAGTAGCAGGAAATTAACTAAAAACTTAAATAAATAGAAAACGAAATCAGCTTCATAGTTCATAGTTCAAAGTTCAAAGTTCATACTCACCGCCAAAATTAGAATAAGAGGGAAGCTCTGTACATATTGTTGCCATGTCAAATTAAAAAAAAAAATTGAAACCATGCTACAAACTTTTCCCTATTCTATGAATAACAACCTTAAAAAATTCTTCAACTTCGAAATTACCTCGTGACGAACAAAAATCCGAAAATCCCAGGATTTATTAGAGCCTCGGATTCTGAAAAATTGAGACTTTTTATTGAAAGAGAAAAAAGAAAATGTTTTTGATTTTTCCCTGTTGTGCTATACGTACAAATACTGTAAAAGACTGGAAAGTGTTTTTTAGCAAAAATAAATGCTAGTCAATAAAATAAGAAGAAAAAAAAAAAAGGGATATTAACCAAAGCCAAAGGAAGGTGTAGTTCTGGACATGTGGCATCTAGTTTTCAATGGGCCAATACGGGTTTGATGTTTCCTAGTTGGAACCTTCGAACTTGCAGAAAAAAATAAAAATAAAATGTTTGGTGGACAAGGATGAAAGTTGTTCATTTTAGACCATTGTTTTTTGACACGTGAGAAAGATTTATTTGACTTGGGTCTCAATTCTTCCATTGGACACACATGTGATACGAGAGTTCAAGTTTGTGGTTTCGAAAAGTGGCAAGCCCCACTAATATCCAAATGGGCTCACCAAATAACGCAGTATCAGGGGTTTTAAGTGGTGTAGTGGCATCAAAATAGAAATTTATTTGACTTGGGTCTCGATTCTTTTATGAACAAACACTTTGACATAATTTGTACATATATTAATATGTGGCAAGCTCTACTAGTACCTAGATGGTCTCACCTCATAATGCAATATCGAGGGTTTTAAGTGGTGCAGTAGTATCAAAAGAGAAATTTATTTGACTTGGGTCTCGGTTCTTTTATAGACACACATTTTGACACAACTTATACATATGTCAATGTATGATTGGATTACATTATTTACACACATACCATCATTGATGCTTGATGAAAAGTAATACAATACTTGCTATACGTTTAAGTTGTGTCAAAATGTGTAATTCTTGACTTTTTGTTTAGGTCTTGCATTGCTAATGACATTGACATCCTAAACGAAGTTTTACAATTTTTCGACTGGAGAGATACCTGGGAAGAGAGAATTTGAAGTTTTTATTAAAAACATTAAAAAAAAAGCTAGTTGCGATTTATAGATTTTAACAAACAATTTTACCTAATTAAAAAAAACAAATAATTTTACCTAATAGAATTAGCCTTTAGGTAGGAAGCTGTCATTTATTGTGTTTAGTCTGAGATAATTAGAGTAGGTAAAACCCATAATAGCTTCCTATATTTGGATATTTAATCAATATAACTAAGAAGAGATGAATATAAATAGATCCAAATCACAGTTTCGTCTAAGATTCTGCACATTTGATGAAAAATAAAAAGAGATGTGCTTCTTCAAACAAATATTTAAAGCAGAATGTACAAAATACAATCAATTGTTTCATCTATCAAATGTGTTCGATAAAAAATTTAAGAAAAACATCTTCATTAAATATTTAAATTCTTTTTTTAGAGAATAAATATTTAAATTCTTAAATTCGAGATTAACATATATTTGTATCAAAATGTTAATTGAATAAAAAAAAATCACGTCAAATTGACAAACAAGCACAAAAAAAAGCCCTTTAAAATTTTGACTTTCACGGTTTCACCTGACAAATTTTGCTAATCTTCTTTCTTTTTTTAACAAATAAATATCAAAAAATTATATAAAACAAAATAAATATTCATCTCAAATTAAAAACTATTCATCTCAAATTAAAAACTATGTGCAAAATTATAGTCTTTTGAAAATACGAACAGGCACTTGACTTTATTGTGATTTATTGTGCTGAAATTTTTCATTTTAAACAATTACTCTCTCAATCCCATTTTGTTTGTTCACTATTCTGTTATCAACTGCCCTAAAATATTTATCTATTTTAAAAAGTCAATAGATTCTTTTTCATAACTTTCCAATATATCCTTCGGTTTATTTGAAAAAAGAAGAAGATAAATTTAATTGAAAATATGATATTGTCTTTTTATTTATTTTATTGATTCATATTCATGAGGGTATCATATTTAAGGACAAGACTTAGGTATTGTATCTTAGGGGTTGTTTCTTAGATTCAGTCATGTGGTTATTTAACTAAAAAATATACTTCCATCCCTTGAGAAAAAATTCATATAACAGAATCTTAAGAGGGGAACCTAAAGAACAGTACTTAACTACTGTACCTAAGTCTTATCCCATATTTAATGTTAGTGTCGACCTAACAAAGTGCTTTCACCGTTAGTAATTTTGGAAATTAGTGACCTTTTAATATTTTATACTATAATTTTATTTTTTTTAAGTGCATTAAATGATATTTGGGGAAAGTTTAATTTTCTAAGGTGAACAAACAATTTGGAATAAATGAAATAAAAGAAAATAATTCAATACTCTACGAACAATATTTCCTATAAAAAGAATCAATTTAAGACCTAATTAGTTCAAAATAGATCGAAGTAAACTAAAATGGATTAATGATATGCTAATATGGTTCAAAAAGGGATTTGGATCCTCTCCATTTCCCTTTGAAATGGATAGTGTCCAGTTCACGGACAGGATTTGTTTGAAAACCATCAAGGGTAAAAAACGTGTCACGTTAATTAAAATGTAAACTCACACTTAACTGGGGTTAAACACTTAAACTAGAGGGTTGTTTAACTCAACCAGACAAAAAAAACCTTTTAGGAGGGAAAAGTGAAACAGAGGCATATTTGTGCACGTTCAAAGCTTCACAGATTTTAACCAAAAAAAGAAGAAGACAGAAGGTTCAGAGAACAAGTTCAGAGCACATCGTTGTTTCTATCTTGCAAAAACAGAGGTATATCCGTAAAACTTGTTTATGCTTATCTTATTTGATGTTTGATCATTTTTCTGTATTTATATTGTTGTCTTGGTGAGTTTATATTGTTGTTTTGGTGGCTGGATGCAAGTTAGAGTCCATCTGAATTTTTATTTTTAATTTTTTGAGATAAAGATTGAATCTTTATAATGGCTGGATGATTCTTGGAGTCCATCTCATTTTTCTGCATTTATATTGTTTTATATTGTTGTTTTGATGGATGGATGCAAGTTAGAGTCTATCTGAACTTTTATTTTTAATTTTTTGGATAAAGATTGAATCTTTTTTTTTTTTTTGAGATAAAGTTTGAATCTTTATTAGTATATGGCACATTTGATTGCCTGGTCTATCCACACCAATGGTCCCTGTTCTGCCTGGTCTATTTCCCATTTAATTGCTGACATTCAAGACTTGGCTATGTCTTTTGTTTCTTGCAATTTTAGTTGGATTAGTAGATGCCGTAACTCTACTGCTCATTCAGCAGCCAAATTTTCCCTTGCTTCCAATGACTCTTTCATTTTTACTCTGGCTACTCTTTCATTTTTACTCTGTCTCATTTTTTTACATCATCTCTGTTTTGAAAACAAATGATAGGTGAAAGTTATAATAAATTTATGGTCAACTTTTTCCTATGGATAATGATGGGAATGCATGTTCCTTCTAACGTGCCCATGGAATCTACCCCATTTAAAGGGATGGAGTTTGAAGCAGATGAGATTGCATATGATTTTTATAATGAATATGGCAGAAAGGCTGGTTTTAGTATTAGAAAAGAGTATGTAAATAAATGTAAAAAGACTAGAGTGGTTACTTCAAGGAGATTTGTGTGCGCGAAGGAGGGAGTTTGAGGCAAAGACAGGAGAGATTATAATATAAAGAATCCACGAGCAGAAACAAGATGTGGTTGTGAAACATGTTTGGTTATTGTACTTAATCGAGATAGTAAAAAATATGTGATGACTGAATTTATTACTGAGCATAACCACTATCTCTACCTCTCATCAACTGTGCACATGATGCCATCACAACAAAAAGTGGCTGCAACTCATGCTATTGAAATTGATTTGGTACATTAATCGGGATTAAGATTAAAGCAATCTTATGAGCTTCTTAGTAAGCAAGTTGGTGGATATGATAATCTTGGTTTTACCAAGCAAGATCATAAAAACTATTTACGCATTAAGCGACAGAAAGACATGGAGCATGGGGAAACTGCTAGCTTGGGAAGATATTTCAATCGTCAACTAAAGGAAAATCCTTCATATTATTTCGCTACTCAATTGGATTGTGAAGAGTTGATTACGAATATCTTTTGGGCTGATGCAAGAATGATTATTGACTATAGCCACTTCGGTGATGTAATAACGTTTGATACAACGTATAGTACAAATAGAGATGCAAGGCCACTTGGAGTATTTTTGGGTCTCAATCATCATAGAGAAACTATTGTATTTGGAGGTGCACTTTTATATGATGAAATGATTGAATCCTTTGTATGGTTATTTGAGACCTTCTTAGAAGCAATGTCTGAAAAGAAGTCAATCACTATTTTCACAGATTAAGATGTAGCAATGTCAGCTGCAATAAAAGTAGTCATGCCTAAGACATATCATGCATTGTGTAGTTGGCATATGTGGCAGAATGCTGAGAAACACTTGGGTCATTTACTCAAAATGAGTTTTGATTTAACGATGATTTCTTAGCATGTATCTATGAGTATGATGGTGAAGATGAGTTTCTTACAGCTTGGAATGAAACGTTGGATAAGTACGATATTCGTGAAAATAAATGGCTAATTGATCTATTTAAATTGAAGGAAAAATGGGCCCAATCATATGTTAAGAGAACTTTCACTGTAGGAATGAAGACAACCCAGCTTAGTGAGAGTTTCAATGTTAACTTGAAGGATTGCTTGCGTACTAATTTCAATATAGTAGAGTTTTTCACTCATTTTGAAAGAGTTGTCAATCAAAAGCGGGATAAAGAGTTAGAAGCAGAATGCAACTCTAGACATAAATTTCCAAGGTTGAAGCTCAAAAGCTCTCCTATGCTTAACCAAGTAGCAACAGTGTACATGCTTACGTTGTTTGATTTACTTCAGACAAAAGTTGAAGAGGTAATGACACTTTCCATCCTAGAACGTAATGTGAGTCAAACACATAGTTATGTGGTTGGAGTTTTCAATCAATATGGAAAAATATGAAGTCATGTGAAATCCATTAGATGAGACTCTATCTTGTAGTTGCAGAAAGTTTGAGTCATTCTGTATTTTATGTAGGCATGGTTTGAAAGTTCTTAATGTATTGGATATTAAGTTGATTCCTAATAGATATATCATGAATAGGTGGAGAAGAGATGCAAAAGATGGAAGCGGAAAAAATTGCACAACACATAACATTTAGCCGGATACTCAACTGGAATATGTAGATCGATATCGAGATTTATGTCCAAAATATATTCAATTGGTGAATGAGGCATATGAAACTAAAGAAGGCCATAATATTCTAAGCTTAGCAATTGCAGATTTGAAAAAAAAAAAAACTTTGTGACCTTAGGAATTGCAAAGCTAATGTAGAAGAAGATATCATTAGGCCTTCTATTGATTTTGCAGACAAAGAAGAATAATTATGTGTTTCGATTGCAATTGTACCAAAAGGGATAAAGAAAAGGGAGATTTATCGTAATAAAAAACATAGGACGAAATCATGGATAGAAAAGATGCCGAAACCGAAGGAAGGCACATCAAAGAAGCAAACAAAGAAAAGAAAAGTGCAGGAAGTAATTTTCTAAATTATCCTTATTTTCATCATTCTATTTTATTTTTACACCTTAATATAGTATACTATTATTATTGCTAGACTAGTACAGTTTTTACAGGAAATATATGCACATGACGTCATGACACAAAAGAAAATTGAGGATATCTCTTTTGGAAATATTATTAGTTTTACACAACTTTTAATGGTACAGATATTTACAATTATATATTTTACTTTGATATTAATAATAGTTTAGATGCATGATTTGATAATTTTAATGCTAAGCTTGTGATATGTGTGATGTGTAATTGGTTTTCTTGTAGTCAGCTTCTATAAGTTCTGCATCACATCAGGGAGGCTTATTAGCAAGTGTTGCATTAGCATCATATTTAAAGAGTATATCAAAGGGTTGTAGGCTCCAACAACAAAATTAATTGTGCAGGAGGTCTCTTGGCTCAAGGAAGTGTTGCAAGTGGAGGTCCCTTTACTCAAGAAAGTGTTACAAGTGGATGGAATGAGATGGTTCATAAATTCAAGCCATTTTTCTAGGTTAGGATCATGTTTTATAATCTATGACACATGTTGAGATTAAGTGCTCTTGTTTTATAATTTTCCTAGTTTAGGACTGGAGTTTTGATGGTCCAAAACTTAGTCACATTTGGTCACATTCAAATGTTCAAATTTAGTCACATTTGTGACCAAGTGTTCTAGTTTTGTAATTTTCTTACTTTAAGATTGAAGTTATGATGATTCATAGATTTCCTTTTGTTACCAACTGACAGTGATTTGCATGTTTGATATATCTCTGCATGGTGTTAATTTCTGCATAATTATTTGTTGCTGCAAAATTTTTTATGTTTTTCTGCATAATTACTGTTTGTGTTTCTGTATAATTACTGTTTGTAATTTCTTCATAATTACTGTTTCTGCATAATTACTGTTTGTGTGTTTCTGCATAATTAATATTTGTAATTTCTGCATAATTACTGTTTGTGTTTCTGCATAGTTGTTGTTTTTTGTAGAAGGTTTTGGATGTATTAGGAATGGATCAGTTTTCCTATTTGCTGTAGATAGTGTTCAGTTTGTGTAGATAGTGAATATAATGTATTTTGCAATAAATCAATCTAATTGCCATCTTGCTTTATTGCAATCTAGTTGTCGTCAGTGAATATAATGTATATTGCAATCTATTTTGCAATAAAGCACTATTTAAATTTCTAAGGCAATTACACATGTGCAAAGCAATTTAAGGCCAAAATGCAAATCACTTGGTTTTTGGTTAAATGCACATTCATGTAAACTCTGTGTACTTGCATTGCAAATTGGTAAGAGAGCCAGTTAATCACTTTCTTTTACACTACTCACCTAATCTGTGTAGGAATGGCAATGGGTCGGGTTCGGGCCGGGTTTTTTCATACCCGGACCCGACCCGCGGGGCAAGACCCGTAGCCCGAACTCGACCCGTTTAGGGAACCGGGTTTTTTCCCGGGACCCGGACCCGCCCCAGCCGGGCCCCACGGGTCCCGCGGGCCCCGTTTAGGACTTGGGCCCAGTTCATGGCCCAACCAAAAAAAAAAAAAAAATTTAAGCCCAGATTTATTTTTTCCTTAAGTTCAAGCCCAGGTTTATTTTTGCCGTTCAAGCCTGCATATTCCAAATAAAAAAATTAAGCCCAAATTTATTTTTGCCTACATTCAAACCTACATATTCAAATTCAAGCCTAAATAACGTGACCCAAATCACTAGCTAAACATAAAAATAAAATAAATCAAACAAGTCCAAGAAATAAGTATCAAAAGTTCAACAAGTCCAAGAAATTAAAAAGCTACAAAATAAATCCCACAAGTTTAGAATAATTACAAACCAACATATTAATCCAACAAGTCTAAGAAATTAAAAAAAAAAACTACTAAATTAATACAAAATGTTTAATCTTCATCAATTGTGATACAACTCCCATCAATTGTGGCACAACTCCCAGATTTGTTTGTGTATGTGTTTGTGTCTTCCATCTCCGTTTTAGGCTCTGCATTCCCAACAAACACAAAAAACAAAATTAACAGAGTTAATTTGAAAATCTCTCACAAAATACAACAGATCAATAGTTAACAAACCCAATAACAGTATAACATCACAAACACCTTAACCCATAAACCAAACCCTCACCCACCCAAAACCCAAATAAACATTATTATTATCATCACAACAAATTCAATGAAACACCACACATAAGACATTAAAACTTCACATATCCTAATTATGTTAAATACACTGCAATTCCAATATTTCTGTGAAAAGCTCTAATGGGATTAGTAAGTACAAAATTATGTTTAAATATTTTCACTAGCGTTACAAACTTGCTTTTGCATATAGCAAACAATTTAACCAAAATAAAGTAAATTGTGTAGGTGTCCTGCTGTAACAAACTAACAATGGTATATTATTCACTCAATAAAACTAGATTCAATCACCATAAACATTTCAAAAAAACACATTTATAGCTTACAATATCAACAAAGAATTTAAAACCATACTGGGTCTTTCTATTTCTAAAATTCATAAATGAGTAAACTAGGAGAGATACAAGCATATAGATTATGCAAACCAATATTTACAATAAATTCAACAATAATTCAGTCTACAATAATTCAGTTATTGACTAAAACATAATAATAGCACTTTCCTAGATTTTCCCAGGTACCAAACAAAGATCAGAGGGCTTTTTCTCACAAACATAGATAGTATTATTATCAAAAGTAAAGAAAACCCAGCAGATATACAAAATAGAAAAAAACCCTTTCAACAACAAAGATATTTAAGACAAAGCAGTTAAGGAAAAGAATCAAAAGATAAAAACGAACTTCACGGACTCAGTGAAAATGAAATAAGAAATTAAGAATACCTGACTGACTGCTGAGCTGAGCGAGGGAGGGAAGGCTCACGGACTCAGTGACTGACTGACTGAGGAAGTGTGTGAGTGAGGGAGGGTCGGACTGAGTTGATCGAAGTGAGGAACTGTTGGACTGCGTTGCGCGTGAGGCGTGAGGGAGAGGGAGGAGGGAGGCGTGAGGCAGAGGGAGACGTGAGGCGTGAGGCAGAGGGAGGCGTGAGGCAGGGAGGAGTGCGGAGTGTTGGACTGGGCTGCGCGGAGGCGTGAGGCAGAAAGGAGGGAGAGGGGCTGCGGCAGCTGAAGATTGAAGAGTGAAGAAGAAATGAGGGAATAGTTAGGGTTAGATTATAGGTTTATATATATATTAGGGTATTTTTGTAATTTTAGGTACCGGGTTTTTAAACGGGTTTTTATACGGGTCGGGTCTCGGGTCGGGTCTGGATTTTTTTAATAAAACCCGGACCCGACTCGGACCCGTTTTGGGTTATTTTTTTAAAACCCATACCCGACCCTATTTCTAATCGGATCGGGTAAAACCCGGCCCATTAGGGTCGGACCGGACCAGGTATCCACGGGTCGGGCAAAAATTGCCATCCCTAAATCTGTGTACTTGGGTTGCACTCTTATGAGTTACTTGGCATTACAATCAAAATTCAATCCAACAGAGTAGACAATAAGAGAATTTAATTAAAAAAAATGAACAAATTTTATTAAAATGTACACTTTAATCACATAACAAGAATTCCATTGAAATAAACACTTTGATTATAATAACATGAAACTTCTACAATTGGTGTGCTTATTGCTTGTCTATACATTCCACCTCTTGCTTCTTGATTATACATTCCATCCAAAGTCTACAATTTTCAATCTTAGCTTGATCACTTCAACTTGCCTCGTGTTAAACAACTTGCCCCATCTCTTGGTATGAATGTATGATGCTTCTTTGTTATGTAAGTTCTTTTGGTATCAAAGCTTTGGGATGTATCATAGCTCCAAAGGCCCTTCCAAATTATTGATAATTAGGATCAATGAAACCTATAAGCAATATTAACAAATCTCAATCGTTTAGAATTATAGAGAAACCAATAACAGAACCTATCCAAAAAATTATGCAGACTTTCCAAATGGATAACCAAAAGGCTAATATAAGAACCAATCTACAAAAAGAGAGGCACAAAAAACAGTCAGAAAATTCAATTATTCTTCCTATAAGAGCTTTAAAGTTCAAAGACCAACCACAAAAGGGTTCTCAACAGTTCAGATTTTTGAAAATCGAAAATTCATCTGCCTCACCCTAAAAGCTAGTGTATATCAACAGCTAGCAGCCAGTAAACAGAAATCTAGCCATAGGCTAAATGTTTTCTTTTACAGTTCATCATCAAAATACAATTATGTGCACTCCATTCCTACAAAGGACAATTTACACACACCCAATTCTGCAATCAGTGGAATGACAGGGAAAACAAAGAGACATTCACAACACATTCTTTAAAACCTTTCATAATAAAGTGAACAATTAAAAATAAAATCAAAATCCATGCAAAAGCACAAACATTTACATAACAATGAGACCAAAAAAAACACCCACAAACCAAAAAAATGGAACCAAACATTCTAATAACCACAGCATAAAACACACACACAAAGATAATATATAAAAATTTTAAGCGTATAAACTAATCCCAATTCAAAAGAAAATAAAAAACCCCAAGAAAGCACTATCACAAAGCAACTTCTGGTGGATGAAACTAGGCAGAGAGAGAAAACTCACTGGGTAGTGCCTATGCCTATAGGTGGGCGGCACTTTCCAATGATGCTAGGTTGGTGTGAGACATAGCCCGCGCAACAACGGTGGCTTGGCATGATGGTTGGTGGCACCGGCGACGATGAGGGCCATGGGATGGAGAGAGAAAATCCTTGGAGATGAGAGTTTGGACTTTGAAATTTTAGATGGGCTAGTGAGAGAAAAGAATATGCTGATTTAACCTTGGTTTAACTAGAGTTTGAATTTGTTGAGTTAAGTTTTTAACATTTTAATTGACGTGACACGTTTTTGACCCTTGATAGTTTTCAAACAAATCATGTCCGTGAATTGGACACTCTCCTGCTTGCTCACTCCTAAGTGCAGGAGATCGTAGCAATATAATTCTCGGAGTACTGAGGTCGAACCACGAGCAGGGTAAATTCAAAGACAATATAATTAAATAACAATTTGGGTGAAGAAGAAAAATACTTTTGCTTGGTGATTGTTAACAAGAATAATAATAAAAACTTATTTAAATCAATAATGTAAATCCTAGGGCATCGGGGTGTTTCCCTATATCGATATGAAATTCTTTGTGATCTAAGAAAATATCTATTTCATAATTGATTGTTCTTATGTAATTAAAAACTTATGATTCGGTTGAACTAATACAATTCAAGAACGCATAATAACCTCGATTGATAATGCGGTTAGAAAAGTTTTCAAAAAAACCCATTCACTTTAAATCCTGATTTCTATTTGAAACTATTAGAAATTCATCTAAATAATAAGAAAAACATGATTGAACTTATTGAAAGCATGGAAGAATTAATACATCAAAAGAAATCAAATTGAACAATCAAATATGTCGTTGATAAAATCCTAGAAAGAATCACATTAAATATTCATATCGTATAGAAGAAACATAACCCCTAGCCCTAGCAAAGAGTTTAGGCTGCCATTAGAGAAAGGAAAATACAAGGTTTTCTCTCCGAAATTCGTTCTTCATAGCCTCCCTTCCAAACCCTAATGTCTAAGTGTCCAAAGAAAATAAAACATTTACTATTTTAATTTCCGTCCAGGTTTACAGTGGTAACTTGTGAGTTAATTTCGGCCTTCAAAAATTGAGAATTTTGAAAAACTCAAAACTGAAAAGTTGTAGATATTTAAATCATGGTTCCAACACATCTAGCCTTGTGTCAATTGGATTTTTGAGGAGAGAGATACGCCTAAAATACTGATCAGTGCTCAAATTATATTTTTCCTTTTCAGATTCTGCCTCTTTGATTTCTTTCCTTATTTGAAGCTTCCAATCATGGTAGATGATCCAAGCACTTTAGCTGCACCTCCTTAGACATTTAAGCATAGTCCTTTAGCTCCACTTTAATTCTAGTTTGGCCTCCATTCTCTCACAAATTCTGTAAACTCATCTTTCTCACATGATTTCCTGAAAGTAGAAAATTACACACAATGAATAGCATCTTATTCAAGAAATTATGTAAAGATAAATAATAGGGACTAATGCAAATCATGGCTTAATTATACAAATTAAGCATAGTAATAAGGAGATAACGCCTACATAAATATATAACAAGTATACATTTTAATGTATCATCACACCCCTTAACTTAAATCTTGCTAATCCCTAGCAATCGACAAAGCACCCATGTCTACTAAAAGTGAAAAAATTAAAACTAAAATACAAGCCACTTTCGTAGGCTACACGACTGCACTTCCCATGTGCAGCAAGTCTTTGAACCCCTAGGTCACCCTAGTGGACGAGTTTACTCTCGTGAGGGTTTGCAGTTTGCTTTATCATTATATCATACAAATGAACTTTCAATTTTGAGTTGGGATACTATTCATCATATTAAAGAGCTTTCACTAGATTCACTTTTGGAGTGTGTATGTGCATAGCCCATCCAATCAAACTGGCTTTTCCAAACATGCATAGACCAAGAATAATCTAGATTAGGGCCTCTACTCCAAAGCCTCTCTTAAGTCATCAACACTCTGAAAGAACACACATAGAAGTAATGGTTTCTCTCTTCAAATCACATGTGAACAAAAAGGAAAGAAGAAGTTTTAAGAATATCACATGTGTATACAAAAACAGCCGCTAAAACAATGGAAAAAGATCTCTTGGAAAGGATGTTGAATTCCTGGAAACATAAGATTAATACCATTCTCATCCCTAGTTTTTATCCCAAACACATACCAGCCATGCACCTTTAGGATCAAGTAGGACTTTAATCTCAGTGGTAGTATAATCTTATGGCTAGGTAAACTCTTTGAAATATGAGGTATATGAATCAAATGCAGAAAATTCAAGCCAAACCCAACTCATAGCAGTAGCAACCAACTTGAATCAAAATAAAATTTACTCAACCATATAACCCTTCTGAAATACATGAAAGATGTGTAAGACACCAATGATTTATTGATTGATTATGTATGTCTCCTCTTTCTTTCTTTTTTTTTTCTTTTTTTTTTTTTGAAGAAAAGAGAGACAATGGTGGTATCTAAACACATCAATTGCTCAAAACTTGAACCCCCATGAGAATACCCATAAATAAAAATGTTTTGTAGTATTGTAGAAGTATTTCTCATGGCTCAAATGATGGTGACAATGGTTAATGTAAAGATAGGCTGAATATTTGTTTAGCTGGTGACAAAAAATTGGTGGCCTTAAGCTCTCATCTCCTAAAATTTCACATAAACCAGCATGCCTAAGGACAAAAATAAGTAAGATCATGGTATATCTCCCTATAATGTTTCCAGTAGTCAACCAAAAAAAAAAATATAGAGATCTTTAACAAAAACTGAAGCATATGAGAGAAATTTAAGAGTTCAAACAAAGATATACTCTCACAAAGAAAAGTAAGGCTCAAAAACTCTCTATATGGGTTGAGTTTCAGCTTATATCTAGCTTGTTCATGATCCATGCATATCCAACATCCAACCGTCCACTAACCTGGCTATTGTGCTCAAAAGTTTTCAATTGTGCTCTTCATGAAAGAGTCTTAATATAGCAAATAGTATAACCAACTCAGCATTATTCATTCCAGCACATGATATAAAAATAAAGCTTATAACTCTTCTGCATTCAAATTCAAGGTTTTTTTTTTTTTTGGAACAGAAAGAAAGAAAAATAATGCAAGGTGTAGCAAAAATTTTAAACCTCTCCCCCCAACTAAAATATTGCATTGTCCTCAATGTATCAAAGCTAAAATAAATTCAAGTATAAAGGGAAGAAGTTTACCTTAAGCATTTAATTTTTTTTTTTTTTTGAAATTTCTTTCACACTTGCAAATGTTAGCTCACAAAAAAAAAAAACAAAACAAAAAACAAAACAAAAAACAAAAAAAACAAAAACAAAAGGCAAAAAGAAAATTAAAACAAATATAGTACAACTTCATAAGGCTCTTTCAGAGTTCATGTAGCATCCCAATAGGAAGGGATCTTCAGTGACATAGTCTCCTCCTCTGGTATAACTCCCCCTAAGAATGGTTTTAACCTTTGTCCATTTATTTTCAAAATCCTACCATCTCTAGGGTCCTCAACTACTACAACTCTATGGTTAAACACTTCCCTTACAATGAAAGGGCCATCCCATCTAGGTTTTAACTTACCTGGGCCTAAATATGCATATTTAAGACCACCAGGCAGCGGCTTAAGCTCCAGCTGTGGTGCCTCTTCACTTGAATGCACGAGCTTTTTTTCATTTTCTAGTAGCTCCTCAAAGCAAGGCTTCCACCCTTTATTAATTGCCATCATTTGTTGTTCTTCTAAAACTTGTGAGGAATCCAAGAAAGAAAAATTTTCAGATACATGAATATCACATTCTAAATCATAAGAATCAACAGAATTATTAAGAAGAGTTTCAAGCAGATCAAAAAAACAATTCTTATTAAACTCTTCTTGAACCACCACCCCAATGAGGTTCACATAAGCATAGTCATCATCCTCATGTGGTTGTTTAGCCACATGAAATATGTTTAGCTCCAAAGTCATGGAACCAAAAGTGAGTTGCATTCCCCCATTCCTGCAATTAATTAAAGCATTAGCTGTGGCAAGAAAAGGTCTACCCAAAATAATAGGGGTATGAACATTAGGATGTAAAATAGGTTGGTAATCTAGAACAATAAAATCAACAGGATAATAAAATTGTTTAATTTTCACCAACACATCCTCAACAATCCCTCTTGGTTCCCTTACAGAGCGATCAGCCAACTGTAAAGTTACTAAAGTAGGTTTTAACTCATCAAGTCCAAGTTTTTGATATACACAAAATGGGATCAAATTAACACTTGCCCCAAGATCTAGCAATGCATGCTCCATGATGTAATCTCCAATAGTACAAGAGATCATAGGACAACCTGGATCCTTATACTTTGGTGGGGTCTTATGTTGAATAACTGCACTTACCTGTTCTGTTAGGAATGCGGTCTTCTTCACATGATGCTTTCTCTTGATAGTGCATAGGTCCTTAATTACCTTGGCATATGCAGACACTTGCTTGATAACATGCAATAATGGCAAATTTATCTTGACTTGATGCAAATGCTCTAATATCTCAGATGTGGTGTCCAATTTCCTAGGTAATTTTAAGGCTTGTGGAAATGGTGGAGGGATTGGGCATTTTTCAATTTCACAAAATCCAAGTGACTCAGTTTCATCCTTCTCTTTTTCAACTGGGGTCTCCTTAGATTTCTTAGTTACTAAAGGAGAACTTTTATCAATCTCTTTACCACTTCTCAAAATGGTTACAGCTTTTACTTCCTCATGTTTATCTTTAGAGCCAATTTTTAGATTTTGATTGATGGGATTAGGTTGAGTTTGGGAAGGAAGCTTCCCTCTCTCTATCCCACTCAATGAATTTGTAAGCCTAGTTATATGACTCTTTATCTCTCTTACCTCTTCATCTAGCCTGGTGAGCATGGATTCAAACTTTTGATTTTGCTCACTTTGCCTTTGAATGAAAGTACTAAGTGCATCCTCCAAGGAAGTTCCAGATGATGATGATGCATGTGGTGAATTAAAATTCCTTGGAGCAGGAGGATTCAACACATTGTCACTCTTATAACTCAAATACGGATGGTTTCGCATGTTTGGGTTATAATTGTTAGAATATGAAGAATTATTTGGCCAGTATGAATTAAATGCATGTACTTGTTCTTTTGGCACATTCAAGAATGATGAAAGTGATGCACATCCATTTGTAACATGGTTTATCTCATGACAGATTTTACACACCTCCATTGGGTCCTCTCTAAAGGTAGCACTAACATTCCTACTTCCTTTCATTTTGAGTGCCTCAATTTCTTTAGTTAACATTCTGATTTTTGCACTCATGTTATCATCTTCCCTCAACTTGAAAACACTTCCACTAGAAGTGGTAGTGTTAGTTCTAGTCCTATCAGTGGAGTCCATAGGGCTAGGTCCAGTCCATGTGTTAGAGTTTTCAGCTATCTCATCAAGATAATCCATTGCATCTTCGGGTTCTTTTTGTAAAAAGTCCCCTCTACATAAGAGTTGAACAAACTGTCGGTCCCTAGGTGTAAGTCCTTCATAAAAATAGCTAACCAACCTCCAATCTTCATACCCATGAGTTGGGTAGAAATTGAAAAGATCTTTGTACGTTTCCCAAGCTTGGTATAAGGTCTCATTTTCTCCTTGGACAAAACTAGCTATCCTTCTTTTTACTTGCTGGACTTTGTGGGGAGGAAAATGTTTCTTAAAAAACTCTTTGGCCATCTCCCCCCAGCTACCTATAGACCTAGGTTTCATGGTGTAAAGCCAACTTCTTGCCTTATCCTTAAGTGAAAAAGGAAAGAAACGTAACTTAGCAGTCTCAATAACATTTTGTACATAGAAACTACTAATTACCTCTTCAAAAGCTCTAACATGGACATAAGGATTTTCATTTTCTTGTCCCCTAAAGTCAGGAAGTATTGTTAATAAGCCTTATTTCAGTTCTACATGTGGTGCATTAGGTGGAAACATGATGCATGAAGGAACAGAATTTTGTGTGGGATGCAACAATTCATACATACTTCTTCTATTCTCCTCATGATTATTACGTGTTTCATCACCCATGATTGATGAAGAAGGTGAAGGCAAAGGTGTGTCAAAAAGATTACTAAAGTAAGTTTCAAAATGTTCTAATCAGCCTCTCTTGTTTTTAACCCAAATGCTCATGCATCAATGAATGCCAATCAAATAAAATAAATTAAAAACAAACAGAAAAAAAAAAAAAATGGAACGAAGTTACCAATAGAAGAATTTCCACTGGTTGTGCTTTGCTCCCAAAAATTGCCTCTGAACACACAGCAGCTCCCCGGCAACGACGCCAAAATTGCTTGCTCACTCCCAAGTGCAGGAGATCGTAGCAATATAATTCTCGGAGTACCGAAGTTGAACCACAAGGAGCAGGGTAAATTCAAAGACAATATAATTAAATGACAATTTGGGTGAAGAAGAAAAATACTTTTGCTTGGTGATTGTTAACAAGAATAATAATAAAAACTGATTTAAATCAATAATGTAAATACTAGGGCATCAGAGTGTTTCCCTATATCGATATGAAATTCTTTGTGATCTAAGAAAATATCTATTTCATAATTGATTGTTCTTATGCAATTAAAAACTTATGATTCGATTGAACTGAGACAATTCAAAAACGCATGATAACCTCGATTGATAATGCGGTTAGAAAAGTTTTCAGAAAAACTCATTCACTTTAAATCCTGATTTCTATTTGAAACTATTAGAAATTCATCTAAACAATAAGAAAAACATGATTGAATTTATTGAAAGTATGGAAGAACTAATACATCAAAAGAAAATATGTCGTTGATAAAATCCTAGAAAGAATCACATTAAATATTCATACCGTATAGAAGAAACATAACCCCTAGCCCTCGCAAAGAGTTTAGGTTGCCATTAGAGAAAGGAAAATACAAGATTTTCTCTCCAAAATTCGTTCTTCATAGACTCCCTTCCAAACCCTAATGTCTAAGTGTCCAAAGAAAATAAAACATTTACTATTTTAATTTCCGTCTAGGCTTACAGTGGTAATTTGTGAGTTAATTTCGGCCTTCAAAAATTGAGAATTTCGAAAAACTCAAAACTGGAAAGTTGTAGATATTTAAATCATGGTTCCAACACATCTAGCCTTGTGTCAATTGAATTTTTGAGGAGAGATATACGCCTAAAATACTGATCAGTGCTCAAATTAGATTTTTCCTTTTTAGATTCTGCCTCTTTGATTTCTTTCTTTATTTGAAGCTTCCAATCATGGTAGACGATCCAAGCACTCCAGCTGCACCTCCTTAGACATTTAAGCATAGTCCTTTAGCTCCACTTTAATTCTAGTTTGGCCTCCATTCTCTCACAAATTCCTGTAAACTCATCTTTCTCACATGATTTCCTGAAAGTAGAAAATTACACACAATGAATAGCATCTTATTCAAGAAATTATGTAAAGATAAATAATAGGGACTAATGCAAATCATGGCTTAATTATACAAATTAAGCATAGTAATAAGGAGATAACGCCTACATAAATATATAACAAGTATACATTTTAATGTATCATCACACCCCCTAACTTAAATCTTGCTAATCCCTAGCAATCGACAAAGCACCCATGTCTACTTAAAGTGAAAAAATTAAAACTAAAATACAAGCCACTTTCGTAGGCTACACGACTGCACTTCCCATGTGCAGCAAGTCTTTGAACCCCTAGGTCACCCTAGTGGACGAGTTTACTCTCGTGAGGGTTTGCAGTTTGCTTTATCATTATATCATACAAATGAACTTTCAATTTTGAGTTGGGATACTATTCATCATATTAAAGAGCTTTCACTAGATTCACTTTTGGAGTGTGTATGTGCATAGCCCATCCAATCAAACTGGCTTTTCCAAACATGCATAGACCAAGAATAATCTAGATTAGGGCCTCTACTCCAAAGCCTCTCTTAAGTCATCAACACTCTGAAAGAACACACATAGAAGTAATGGTTTCTCTCTTCAAATCACATGTGAGCAAAAAGGAAAGAAGAAGTTTTAAGAATATCACATGTGTATACAAAAACAGCCGCTAAAACAATGGAAAAAGATCTCTTGGAAAGGATGTTGAATTCCTGGAAACATAAGATTAATACCATTCTCATCCCTAGTTTTTATCCCAAACACATACCAGCCATGCACCTTTAGGATCAAGTAGGACTTTAATCTCAGTGGTAGTATAATCTTATGGCTAGGTAAACTCTTTGAAATATGAGGTATATGAATCAAATGCAGAAAATTCAAGCCAAACCCAACTTATAGCAGTAGCAACCAACTTGAATCAAAATAAAATTTACTCAACCATATAACCCTTCTGAAATACATGAAAGATGTGTAAGACACCAATGATTTATTGATTGATTATGTATGTCTCCTCTTTCTTTCTTTTTTTTTTCTTTTTTTTTTTTTGAAGAAAAGAGAGACAATGGTGGTATCTAAACACATCAATTGCTCAAAACTTGAACCCCCATGAGAATACCCATAAATAAAAATGTTTTGTAGTATTGTAGAAGTATTTCTCATGGCTCAAATGATGGTGACAATGGTTAATGTAAAGATAGGCTGAATATTTGTTTAGCTGGTGACAAAAAATTGGTGGCCTTAAGCTCTCATCTCCTAAAATTTCACATAAACCAGCATGCCTAAGGACAAAAATAAGTAAGATCATGGTATATCTCCCTATAATGTTTCCAGTAGTCAACCAAAAAAAAAAATATAGAGATCTTTAACAAAAACTGAAGCATATGAGAGAAATTTAAGAGTTCAAACAAAGATATACTCTCACAAAGAAAAGTAAGGCTCAAAAACTCTCTATATGGGTTGAGTTTCAGCTTATATCTAGCTTGTTCATGATCCATGCATATCCAACATCCAACCGTCCACTAACCTGGCTATTGTGCTCAAAAGTTTTCAATTGTGCTCTTCATGAAAGAGTCTTAATATAGCAAATAGTATAACCAACTCAGCATTATTCATTCCAGCACATGATATAAAAATAAAGCTTATAACTCTTCTGCATTCAAATTCAAGGTTTTTTTTTTTTTTGGAACAGAAAGAAAGAAAAATAATGCAAGGTGTAGCAAAAATTTTAAACCTCTCCCCCCAACTAAAATATTGCATTGTCCTCAATGTATCAAAGCTAAAATAAATTCAAGTATAAAGGGAAGAAGTTTACCTTAAGCATTTAATTTTTTTTTTTTTTTGAAATTTCTTTCACACTTGCAAATGTTAGCTCACAAAAAAAAAAAAAACAAAAAAAAAACAAAAAAAACAAAAACAAAAGGCAAAAAGAAAATTAAAACAAATATAGTACAACTTCATAAGGCTCTTTCAGAGTTCACGTAGCATCCCAATAGGAAGGGATCTTCAGTGACATAGTCTCCTCCTCTGGTATAACTCCCCCTAAGAATGGTTTTAACCTTTGTCCATTTATTTTCAAAATCCTACCATCTCTAGGGTCCTCAACTACTACAACTCCATGGTTAAACACTTCCCTTACAATGAAAGGGCCATCCCATCTAGGTTTTAACTTACCTGGGCCTAAATATGCATATTTAAGACCACCAGGCAGCGGCTTAAGCTCCAGCTGTGGTGCCTCTTCACTTGAATGCACGAGCTTTTTTTCATTTTCTAGTAGCTCCTCAAAGCAAGGCTTCCACCCTTTATTAATTGCCATCATTTGTTGTTCTTCTAAAACTTGTGAGGAATCCAAGAAAGAAAAATTTTCAGATACATGAATATCACATTCTAAATCATAAGAATCAACAGAATTATTAAGAAGAGTTTCAAGCAGATCAAAAAAACAATTCTTATTAAACTCTTCTTGAACCACCACCCCAATGAGGTTCACATAAACATAGTCATCATCCTCATGTGGTTGTTTAGCCACATGAAATATGTTTAGCTCCAAAGTCATGGAACCAAAAGTGAGTTGCATTCTCCCATTCCTGCAATTAATTAAAGCATTAGCTGTGGCAAGAAAAGGTCTACCCAAAATAATAGGGGTATGAACATTAGGATGTAAAATAGGTTGGTAATCTAGAACAATAAAATCAACAGGATAATAAAATTGTTTAATTTTCACCAACACATCCTCAACAATCCCTCTTGGTTCCCTTACAGAGCGATCAGCCAACTGTAAAGTTACTAAAGTAGGTTTTAACTCACCAAGTCCAAGTTTTTGATATACACAAAATGGGATCAAATTAACACTTGCCCCAAGATCTAGCAATGCATGCTCCATGATGTAATCTCCAATAGTACAAGAGATCGTAGGACAACCTGGATCCTTATACTTTGGTGGGGTCTTATGTTGAATAACTGCACTTACCTGTTCTGTTAGGAATGCGGTCTTCTTCACATGATGCTTTCTCTTAATAGTGCATAGGTCCTTAATTACCTTGGCATATGCAGACACTTGCTTGATAACATGCAATAATGGCAAATTTATCTTGACTTGATGCAAATGCTCTAATATCTCAGATGTGGTGTCCAATTTCCTAGGTAATTTTAAGGCTTGTGGAAATGGTGGAGGGATTGGGCATTTTTCAATTTCACAAAATCCAAGTGACTCAGTTTCATCCTTCTCTTTTTCAACTGGGGTCTCCTTAGATTTCTTAGTTACTAAAGGAGAACTTTTATCAATCTCTTTACCACTTCTCAAAATGGTTACAGCTTTTACTTCCTCATGTTTATCTTTAGAGCCAATTTTTAGATTTTGATTGATGGGATTAGGTTGAGTTTGGGAAGGAAGCTTCCCTCTCTCTATCCCACTCAATGAATTTGTAAGCCTAGTTATATGACTCTTTATCTCTCTTACCTCTTCATCTAGCCTGGTGAGCATGGATTCAAACTTTTGATTTTGCTCACTTTGCCTTTGAATGAAAGTACTAAGTGCATCCTCCAAGGAAGTTCCAGATGATGATGATGCATGTGGTGAATTAAAATTCCTTGGAGCAGGAGGATTCAACACATTGTCACTTTTATAACTCAAATACGGATGGTTTCGCATGTTTGGGTTATAATTGTTAGAATATGAAGAATTATTTGGCCAGTATGAATTAAATGCATGTACTTGTTCTTTTGGCACATTCAAGAATGATGAAAGTGATGCACATCCATTTGTAACATGGTTTATCTCATGACAGATTTTACACACCTCCATTGGGTCCTCTCTAAAGGTAGCACTAACATTCCTACTTCCTTTCATTTTGAGTGCCTCAATTTCTTTAGTTAACATGCTGATTTTTGCACTCATGTTATCATCTTCCCTCAACTTGAAAACACTTCCACTAGAAGTGGTAGTGTTAGTTCTACTCCTATCAGTGGAGTCCATAGGGCTAGGTCCAGTCCATGTGTTAGAGTTTTCAACTATCTCATCAAGATAATCCATTGCATCTTCGGGTTCTTTTTGTAAAAAGTCCCCTCTACATAAGAGTCGAACAAACTGTCGGTCCCTAGGTGTAAGTCCTTCATAAAAATAGCTAACCAACCTCCAATCTTCATACCCATGAGTTGGATAGAAATTGAAAAGATCTTTGTACGTTTCCCAAGCTTGGTATAAGGTCTCATTTTCTCCTTGGACAAAACTAGCTATCCTTCTTTTTACTTGCTGGACTTTGTGGGGAGGAAAATGTTTCTTAAAAAACTCTTTGGCCATCTCCCCCCAACTACCTATAGACCTAGGTTTCATGGTGTAAAGCCAACTTCTTGCCTTATCCTTAAGTGAAAAAGGAAAGAAACGTAACTTAGCAGTCTCAATAACATTTTGTACATAGAAACTACTAATTACCTCTTCAACAGCTCTAACATGGACATAAGGATTTTCATTTTCTTGTCCCCTAAAGTCAGGAAGTATTGTTAATAAGCCTTATTTCAGTTCTACATGTGGTGCATTAGGTGGAAACATGATGCATGAAGGAACAGAATTTTGTGTGGGATGCAACAATTCATACATACTTCTTCTATTCTCCTCATGATTATTACGTGTTTCATCACCCATGATTGATGAAGAAGGTGAAGGCAAAGGTGTGTCAAAAAGATTACTAAAGTAAGTTTCAAAATGTTCTAATCAGCCTCTCTTGTTTTTAACCCAAATGCTCATGCATCAATGAATGCCAATCAAATAAAATAAATTAAAAACAAACAGAAAAAAAAAAAAAAAGGAACGAAGTTACCAATAGAAGAATTTCCACTGGTTGTGCTTTGCTCCCAAAAATTGCCTCTGAACACACAGCAGCTCCCCGGCAACGACGCCAAAATTGCTTGCTCACTCCCAAGTGCAGGAGATCGTAGCAATATAATTCTCGGAGTACCGAAGTTGAACCACAAGGAGTAGGGTAAATTCAAAGACAATATAATTAAATAACAATTTGGGTGAAGAAGAAAAATACTTTTCTTGGTGATTGTTAACAAGAATAATAATAAAAACTGATTTAAATCAATAATGTAAATACTAGGGCATCAGAGTGTTTCCCTATATCGATATGAAATTCTTTGTGATCTAAGAAAATATCTATTTCATAATTGATTGTTCTTATGCAATTAAAAACTTATGATTCGGTTGAACTGAGACAATTCAAAAACGCATGATAACCTCGATTGATAATGCGGTTAGAAAAGTTTTCAGAAAAACCCATTCACTTTAAATCCTGATTTCTATTTGAAACTATTAGAAATTCATCTAAACAATAAGAAAAACATGATTGAATTTATTGAAAGTATGGAAGAACTAATACATCAAAAGAAAATATGTCGTTGATAAAATCCTAGAAAGAATCACATTAAATATTCATACCGTATAGAAGAAACATAACCCCTAGCCCTCGCAAAGAGTTTAGGTTGCCATTAGAGAAAGGAAAATACAAGATTTTCTCTCCAAAATTCGTTCTTCATAGACTCCCTTCCAAACCCTAATGTCTAAGTGTCCAAAGAAAATAAAACATTTACTATTTTAATTTCCGTCTAGGTTTACAGTGGTAATTTGTGAGTTAATTTCGGCCTTCAAAAATTGAGAATTTCGAAAAACTCAAAACTGGAAAGTTGTAGATATTTAAATCATGGTTCCAACACATCTAGCCTTGTGTCAATTGAATTTTTGAGGAGAGATATACGCCTAAAATACTGATCAGTGCTCAAATTAGATTTTTCCTTTTTAGATTCTGCCTCTTTGATTTCTTTCTTTATTTGAAGCTTCCAATCATGGTAGACGATCCAAGCACTCCAGCTGCACCTCCTTAGACATTTAAACATAGTCCTTTAGCTCCACTTTAATTCTAGTTTGGCCTCCATTCTCTCACAAATTCCTGTAAACTCATCTTTCTCATATGATTTCCTGAAAGTAGAAAATTACACACAATGAATAGCATCTTATTCAAGAAATTATGTAAAGATAAATAATAGGGACTAATGCAAATCATGGCTTAATTATAAAAATTAAGCATAGTAATAAGGAGATAACGCCTACATAAATATATAACAAGTATACATTTTAAGGTATTATCATCTCCATTTCAAAGGGAAATGGAGAGGATCCGGATCCCTCAAAAAGAGCATAACAATAATAAATGTTATTTTATAAATTGGATGGAACACATGGCACAAAAATTAAACTCCAATATAAGATCTATTTGGATTTTATGTCAACTTTGACATTATTCCACTAATAAGCCAAAAAATGATAAATGCAATGAAAGTAACGTTAGAAAGCAAGTTACGGTAAAGGATAATCTGCCTATAATTCTATACAATGAACCACCACATGTTTTATAAATTTAAAATTTGGCGGTAGGGTTGCCCAAAGTTGAATTATCGTACCAATAAAAACAAAAAAAGGTTCCCATAAAAAAAAAAAACAAAAAAAGGTGACCTAAATTTCTACAAATGATAAAGGAAAAAAGCCTCACTCTCAGCTGAAGCCACCCATGACTTGTTCTTGTGTGGGATTAAGATTCTAGTTTCTAGGAATAGATGCCTTCTGGATCAAGTCCCACTAAGTGTCTATTTGGAAGTCTAGTTTTTAGCTTCTTCTTTTTTGGGAAATAAGCTAGCTTTTAGAGTTTTTTTTTTTTTTTGGTCACACATTTAACATAAAAATTACCAAAAACTATATATCTTTTGATAAATACTATGCAAATAAATTACTAGAAATTGCAGGATCCCAAAGGAACACTAAAAAATGAATCTTACAATATAGAGTAAGAAATATAATAAAAATTGAGAATTAAATTCTAAATTCCTCAACACTCACTAATTTAAACATAAGAGCCCAAATATAGTAATTTACATATCATGACTTTTTTTTTGGCAATCTAGTTGAGCATTTGTTAGTGTGCCAGATTTCAGGCAATAACCAAATAAATTTCAAAAGCAAACCAACATAATTTATGGAAGTTTTTGCATGAAACTCTATGTGATCCTGAGCAAACAACCAATAAATAAGGCATAGCCACCCCATCTAAAAGCCAAAAGCAATCATCAGGTGGGAAGAGGAAAAAGTTTTTAGAGTTGAATGAATGAATGATTATATGTCAACAGTCTTTGTTAAGATATTGTTTGATTAGATGAATCCTTTGGGCAGCATCCTGCGTTGTCTTTTTATTTATTTATTTTTTTTAATTTTATTATTATTATCATGCAGGAAATTTTTTTCAGTTGGACTTGGACTCACAAAACAGAGCATTTCCAGAGAATTCATAGGACTGGGGTACCTTTCACTTCTATGCTTCTCTTTGATGATGAGGATAGGAACATTGAAGCGGTAAAGCTTGTTCACCACTTTATTTTTCAAAACTGTTTTCCTTGTTCCTTATTTATGCATGTGAAGCATCTTGGGTTCATGTAAATTTTTAATGCCTCTCGTGCTACTCAAGTAATTGAGGAGAAAATCATTCCATGTCTCTTGTTAGGTATCAGAACTTTCAATGAATAATCTGAAACCTGTAATGTTATTTATAGTTACAGGTATCAAAAATGGGTGTAACAAGCATATTAGTTTGTAGTGAGGTAAACCTTGGAGCTTTGAGGCAGGGATTATCAGAATTTTCTCAGAAGTCAAGTTCATCTGGCAGGGACTTGCAGAATTGAATCACCCTCTTTCTTAGAGTCATTCATGACCTTTATAGTGGTGTAAAGCTGAGCACTGCAGCCTGCAGGGGAGAGAATGTATTGTTATCAACTCAAACCATTACAATAGAAGTATTGTTTTGCTACATTATTTATTCATACCATCAAACGATTATTTTGTAGCCATCTAGCTGAGAAATGAGAAATTGATCAAGTTAATGCTTTGCAAGTTCCTATATAGACCCGTGTCTGAAGAATATTAGTACTCTCGCACAAACAATTAGCTGAGAGTATGACTATCTTCAGTTTTTACAAGTTAACTATATGCTGCCATCTATCCCATGTTTGCATTACATTAGTACTTTAATAATATTACCACTAAACTGATGAAAACTATTATCAATATATACTGTTCTAAACTATTTTTGAGCTGCATTTGGGGAAAAAAAGTAATACTCTTTTCTCCGAAAAGGAATAAGAAGAATTTTTCAACAATTTGCAGACATGTTTACCAAAGCATACATTACCCTGAAAGAGAATTGAAGATTCATTGGAAATACACACACAGTCATGTAAGTAAAAGCAACTTCTGTTAATAGTAGGTTTGAGTTACAAGTTATAGAAACATTCTGGTCCTTCAAATAAACAAATCTGAATTCGTGGTAATTTGTCAATGCAAGAACAAAATGCTTATACATGCACAAATTAGTCATATACAAAGAAGCTAAAAGGAATCAAAGCTTTATCATGGACCACGCCTTAACCGAAAACATATGTATGAGGAAGCAATACTGTGTCAAACAAGCTATATATTACATAGCTTCTTTGCAGCTAGTTGTTGCGCTCTCTAAATGGTGGTCTTGCATCAGAAATGGCTTCATATTTCTTTGTTGAAGGAGACGATTGAATATTCAAGTTCTCTTTTACAGACTGCAATAGTTCGTCATCCTCCTTCAGAACCATCCCTGAACTGTTATTGTCAAAAGAGTGCACCAAATTGCTCAAAACACCCATCATTTGTGAGTCCGCAGCAGACAACTCACTAATCCTGTCACTCAGGCCCGCAATAAAACCCAATAAGTTTTCTCTATCCGACGACAATTTCATGACATCTTCAAGTAAACTTCTTTTTTCGCTCTTTAGTTCATTAATGAAGGCATCTGAAGTTTGCAGCTTTGTCTCCATTTGAGTAGTCAAATTCTTCATTTCCAATTGTTTTGCATCCAGTTCAGCTTCAATTTCCAGTGCCTGCTGTCTTGAATGACATAAAGATCTTTCCTGCAATTCCAATTTCTGTTGTATGTTACGGATATCATCTTCAAGTTCCTCAACCATCAACTTCTTCTCTTCAACTTCTAGTAGAGCCAAAATTTCAGCTGCAGCAATCCTCTCCCAAGCTTCATGGACCAAATTAATCTCTGCCTGCTTCTCAGCAAGCTGTGAAGAAAAAGAGACTAATGAGCCATTAAACTTTTGTTCCAATGACTTCACAAACTGCATGAGATCATCTATTCTCTGGTTTTTCTCGTCTAGGAGGTGGATAATTTTCTCTTTCTCATGCTCAAATGTTCTCTCTGCAACAATTTGTGAGAGAATAGCACTTTCAAGTTCTCTTCTCAATGATTCTTGCTCCAGCCACCCAACCTCTTTCTCGAGTTGCTCTAGAATCTTGTCCTTCTCTGTCATAGTTTGGAAAAAGCTCGTTTTCTCTGACTCGAAGGACATTGCTGTCTCCATTCCTGCAAAACTAGCAGCTTCTGCTTCCCTTTTTTTGAGCTCTTGTTCCTGTAACAAAATCTGTTGCTGGAGATTATCCATTCTTACGTCTTTCTCTTCTAACATCTGTACGAGGCCATTTTTCTCTTGCTTGATTGTTTCCCCAACATCTATTTGTGCCAGAAGAGAAGCTTCTAGCTCTTTCCGCACTTCATGATTTTCTTCAAGTTCACCTTTCAAATGTTCTGCCTTTGATTTCCAAATCTGCAATTCAAATTCAATTTCATTTTCTTCACATATTTTCTCAGCTAATTCAGTATTTGCTCTCTCTAAGGCATCACAAACTTCTGTAAGTTTCTCCTTTGAGCTGCTCTCAATCTGCAAAACTTGTTCTTTCAAGAGAAGTTGACACCTGGACGATTCCTCAAGCATTTCCCTGTACCTCTCAAGTTCTTTCTGCATTATAAGCTGCTGCTCTTCAATGAATTCCAAGGACTCAACCCTCCTCAATAACAATTCTGCCTTCTTGCGTTCTTCTATGATATCTGTCTGGGCTCTAACCAAAGCGGTATTCTTCATCTCCCTGTAACTCTCAAGTTCTTTCTGCATTAAAAGCTGCTGCTCTTCAATGACTTCCAAGGACTCAACCTTCCTCAATAATGATTCTGCCTTCTCACGTTCTTCTCTGATATCTATCTGGGCTCTAACCAGAGCGGCATTCTTCATCTCCAACTGCTTCATCAATAAAGAAACATTATCCTCTCTCTCTTTGTCACCTACAATCAGTTCAGCCTTTTCCTTTGCAAGCTTCAATTGAGCCTCAGAAAGGGCAGCATTCGTCATCTCCAGCTGCTTCATCAATAGAGAAATACTCTCTTCTCTCTCTTTGTCACGTACATCCATTTTAGCCTTTTCATTTGCAAGCTTCAATTGAGCCTCGGAAATTCCTAGTTTTAGCTCCTGATTCTCCAGCTTCAACTGCATAGCCAAGGACTGACAACCTTCAAACTCCATCATAAGCTCTTTTATTGCAGCATCTTTATTCTCCAACTCAGACCGGCAGTCATTCAGCTCTGCCCCCAGTTTTTCCAGTTGAGCCTCATAAATTCCTAGTTTTAGCTCCTCATTCTCCAGCTTCAACTGCATAGCCAAGGACTGACAAGTTTCAAACTCCATCCTAAGCTCATTTATTGCAGCATCTTTATTCTCCAACTCAGACTGACAGTCATTCAGCTCTGCCCCCAATTTTTCCAGTTGAGAACTCAACTCAGCTTCTTTAGCCCTAAGATTTGGAGTACACTCTCTATGCATCTGCTCCAAACTTTTGAGCTTGTTTCGTAGCTTAGCTAGAGAAGAGGAAGCTCCTGATTCTTGTATTTGAGCTTCCTGAAGTTCTCGGAGGGATATCCGCAACTCCTTATTTTCTTGCTCTAGTTTCCTCGCTTGATATTTCATTTCTTTATAAATGGTCTCTTTTGTGCCCAGCGAATGCCTTAGCGCTGAAATTTCATTGTCCCTGTCAGTAGTGAGGCAGTCCAGTAGTGATTTTGCATCCTGGCACTCTGTAAAAGCATTCTCAAACCGTGTCTGGAATTCAGAAACTTGAACTTCCAGATATTTCCTCCGGCTTTCTTCATGAGCCAGGGCTTGGTTGCACATTTTTAGCTTGTTTTTCAGATCTTCTGAGATTCTGGTTTGAGAATCTAAGCTTGTCTGTAGAGAGCAAATCTCATCAAACAATGAAGATTTCTCCTGCTCCCATTCCTTCTTACTTGCCCTGAACTGATTTCGTAGCTTTTCATGTGCTTCTTCTAGATGTGCAAAATGCTCCTTTTTCCATTTTAGCTGATCTTTAAGCTTCCTGTTCTCATCCTCTAGATTGAGCAACATATCATCTCTTACGCTCAGTTCTTTAGATGCTTTAGCTCTTTTCTCTGCTTCTGAACACTTCTTCTGAGAAACTGATAGACACCCTTTGAGGCCTTCAATCTCTTCCTTATGTGCCCGAATGCTTTGCTCTTGATCCATGATCTTCTCATTGGCCTCATCTAAAGCTAACATCAAATCTCTGTTTTCTTTTTCCCATTTAAGGCACTTCTCATCATAATCAGCTCGATGCTTATCATTTGCAGCACTCAGACGTTTAATGATAAACTCTTTTTCATTGAAACTGCATTTAAGTTCCTCACACATTTGCTTAACCTCAGAGATTTCTTGTGTCTTGTCATTTAATTCTTGAGATTGCTTCTCAATTTTCAGACTTGCCTCCTGTAGTTTGATGAGTTGTTCATTGTGGGTTTTCTTCAAGTTCTCACACAATTCTGCTTTGCTTTTGTATTCTGCCTTGAGCTTCTCAATCTCAGCTTTAGCATCATGTAGCTCCTCATATGCCCTGTCCATTTTCTTTATTTCACAGCAATAAAATCCCGAAATTTGCCTGATTGCAAGCAAAAAACAAACTAAGAAAATAAGTTGAAGTGGATTTGAGTACCATGACTCCATTAGGTAGATACAGAAGAACATCATGTAACCAGAAGAGACAACATTAAGTCATAAATGTGAATCAGAATTCTAACTATACCAGAAACTTCACGAGTCATAATTGTCAAATGAATTCCTCAATTTTCTTATCAGCTATTGTGTCATACAATAGCTGATAAGAAAATTGAGGAATTCATTATACAAGTGTCACTCCTAAAGTTTATTCTATTCACAATGACTAAATTTTATACTGGCTCTCAAGTCTCAACCTACAGCAGCCCTCTTTTTTTCTGGGCTTGGACTGATTGTGAACAAAATATATAACATTAAGCACAAACACAACCGGTGTTCCTAAAGTTTGTTCTATAATTTTGATAATAGATTGCATCTTCTCAGTACTTAAATCCTTCTAAAGTTTATCATACAATTCCCAAGATAGTATTGCGTATCCCATTATTCAAAGGCAAAAAAACATGAAAGTAAATAGTTTTGTACAAATAAATACAGTTCAAGTGACAGATTTAGAATGGAAAATATGAACTTGTGCATTCAAAAATCATTGAATTTTTTCAATATAATCTTGACAGAAGAATGAAAAGTGGACTAAATAAAATTTGCTCTATACTAATTGGCTCTTTTTAAAAGTCATTTCTAATCCACAAAGCTCCCACGTTTAGGGAGTTTGGGAGAGGCCGACTTCTGAATTTGAACTCATGACTTGTCGCTTTAGGTGAAAGACCCTTGTAAACTAATTAGCTCTTTTTATACTTTCATTTTTATATTAAAAAAAAAATCTATAATTCTTAAAATTCCACAAAAATTTTGTTTAACAACATGTGGAACATTTGTATGCTTCCGAAAGAATGGGAGAGCTGACGTTAAAGCTTCACTAAATGAGAAAAGTTTGGAATGAGCAGGATTGTTTGTCCAAAGATTTGTCTTTTAATTATGCATTGCTTTTACATCAGTGGGAGACACATAATGGAGGTACAAACTCCAAGAAAAAGAAAAGGCACAAAATATTTCTAAATTAATCTGCGATAGTTAAGAAGGAAAATAAAGTTTAAATCTTTTTATTTTGGAGATTTCATAACTAGCAGAAAGTATGGAATTTCATATTGAATATTTCACATCCACGACTTGCAGAATTTGAATGAAACAAACAATTTGGTTCTTCATTTTTGCATCATCAAGAACCAGAAAACTATGATCTATGACCTGGTTGAGTAATTAGTAATTTGAGAACAAAAAGAATATAAAGAAAATTAATCTATGGAAATCCTGAGATTTTCTAGTGAATCAAACAGAGACTAACACAAAAAATCAACTAAACCCACATATAAAATACACAAATTTATGCAAAAATCCTTGATGCGTGTATAAAGTAAATGATCCAAAGACTGACTTTCACATGCCAAGAAAATACCAAAAGAAAATCACCCAAAACTTCAAATGCGAATAATATAATTAAAGAAACCACCAATACACCGTCTTTGGTTACCAAAAGAAAGGAAATTGGTGAAAGTGAAATCCCAAGATTTCATTTTTCTTTTCCTAAGCAAACAAACAATTTTCAAGAAAAATGAAGGGAGACCCAGAAGAGTACCTGGTTGTGAGATTATAGATTCGACATCATACGATGAGTTAACGCTGATTGGTTTCTTTGGGATTTTCTGGTTCTTGGTGAAGAATGAGATTTATGAGAGAGAATGTGAGTCCGAGAAAGAAAGAAAGAAAGAAAGAGAGAGAGAAAGAAAAGAGAGAAAAAGTGGTTTCAGAGAAGAGAGCCGTTAGAGAAAGAGGGGGCCTTATTTTGGATTTGAAATTGTATTTGACGAAGATTGACAGTTAGAGAGCGTTATCATTAACGACGTTAGTCTTGGATCCACCATTTACTAGCCGTTAGGAATCGAGCTTGGGTTGGGCTAAGGTGAATGAAATTTTACTTTAATTTGGCCCAATTGTGGTTGAGTTGGGTTAGGCTCTCAAATGGCAAGTTCTGTTCTAATATTTGATTTTTTTTTTTGATAAAATAATATTTGATTAATTGATGGCTAACAAATGGCAACTTCTAATACAAAGCTTGGCATTTTGATCACTTTTAAAAAAAAAATAATTTTATGGGGCTAAATCCGGGTATTCATATCCACAATTCTTTAGTGTCTGTTTGGCAACAAAACAATTTTTTTTTTCCTCTAAGTATAATACTACAAAAGATATAGTTTTTTTAATTTTTTTAATTTTTTTTTATTATATATAGCTTTTAATAAAAGTTAACTTATTTTCCAAAAAACTAGTTTTGATCAATTATATTTTAAAAAAAACAAAGAGAATTTGTTGTTGTTGTTGTTGTTGTTGTTGTTGGTAGCCAAACGAACGCTGAGAACATTTGACTAATCATGGGTGAGTAGTGATCAACCACACTCCCTTGAAAAAAAAAAAAAAAAAAAAAAAAACCAGGAGACTATTCGAACAATTTCCACTTTGATTGTTGAGAAACACTGAGCAACCTAGTGATTAACCTCTTTTTATTCTTAAGTTAACCTTTTGATCAACCTTGCACCATTGTTTTGATTATAAAAAAATTATCTCAGATCACCTTGTTTTTTTAACTTTTTTTTGGGGGGTAGTTTTGTGCAAACTGCAAAGTTCGCCTTGCTTTTAGATCATCCATAAAACAAATCCTACTAAACTTATCAAGCTAATGATTCTATTTGAATAGCTACTATAAAATACCAACATTAGACTTAATTAGTGCCGGGATGATCCAAAAAGAAAGATTAAAAAAAAATATATTGTATGAAATTTATAGTCCTAATAGAGAGAAATAAAAAGAAGAAAGGAAAATGAATGTCTTGAATATAGAGAAAGAAGTTTGTATGTTGAGCATTAATTGTTGGTTGATGATTTTTTATTCTTGTGAAAAGCTACTTTTGTACCACAGGAAAAAAAAGCTAGAAAAAGAGCTTTATTGGACACTAATACATAGGATACCAAGGTGATACATTGGACTGATATACAATATGCTGGGATGATTGGAGGACACGAATTATTGTATTGGAGCACTTAAACAATTCATTCATAAATCATAATTAAATGGGAAATGATTTGAAGTGGAATAAGATTTTTTTCCCCTCAACACCAATAGAGAGGAATGAGAAATAGGACTAAGTTGGACCTTCCCTGGATCAATGGTAACTATCGTCCGCCTAGAGAAAACACTTCAAGGCTTAGTAATGACAAAAATAAAAAATGAAATAAAGAGATAGGTTATAACTTGACTTTTGGTTTTAAATAAAATATTGAAAATTAAATTAAGAACTTTGTAATTACACTGGTACCTTATTGAATTTAAATGTCTTCACTTCTATATGGTAATAAGTAAAATGACTTGCTAAGTAGGAGGAAGCCATTTGGGCCTACTGTCGAGGAAATTCGAGCTGACTTCCTTTCTCGAGGCTCATAACCTTCTCCTCGAGATGGTGAAGGGACCTTGGATAACACCTCCCTTCTCGAATCAGGATCCTCCAACTTCCTAGCTCACCCCAAGAGACACAACATAAAAAACTTAGAACCTAATGAAACAATCACCTCCACATTAATGAGGTCCCTCACCTAATGTCAGCCACATTAAATGCTGAGTGACTAGCTTGAACAGTGAAAGCACCTCCAAAAAGTCCTCCTTCATGATCAAAAAATGGCAGAGTAGGGGTTGATGGGACAAGTATCCCCCAAATCTAGTTGGGGGCAATCTAGTTGGAGAGAGAGGGGAATGGGGAAGATGGCTATAAAAGGAGGGGAGGGGTAGCAGAAGAGAGGGTTCAGAAAATTAGAGAGAGAAAGTCTAGGTAAGAATAAGAGAGAGAAAGATAAACTAAAGAGTTATTGTACATAGTTTTTAATCTTTGAATCCCATCCATGTACCTCGAGAACATTGTCTCCCCCCCCCCCCCCCCGGCGGGTATATGAAAGCTTGATTTAGTCATCTTTCATTTTTAACTTATTGCTTAAACCTCTCATTGTGGATTACTTCCCATCTTTTAGAAATTAGTTGTGTAGATCAAATATCACCCCATTTTGTTTGTGTGTTGGTTGTTTTTGACTTCCACAACTTCCATTGTTGAAAAATGTAACTATTGAATTACAAAATAAAAAAAAGGATAAAGTTTAGCTACAAAATTGGTTGTAACCTAAAGTTATAACCTTACTCAATAAAATAAATATTACTACATATTTTGAAAATCTAAGTATTGAATTGCGTGTTTTTTACGCTTTTAATACACATGTCAATTTTGTGTCAATCGGATATTATTTACTTTATGGTTTATAAACTTATATTTTATGCATAATTTTAAACTACAAAAATTTGTTATAGGGATAAAGGCTCAGGATAATATGTTGGGTCTTGGGCTTTTGTCCGAGGACGTTGAATGGTCTAAGGAGGGGCAAATAGTGATTTAGGGTCCCAATTTAAAGTCTTATGAGTAAGGAACAAATGAAAGGTAGTTCGGGGAGGAATTACTCCTCGAATGTGGCGTGTGCAGCTCAAATATGTATTCCAGCAAGTAGAATGACCCTCCAAGAAGCTGCAACGATAGGAACATGCTTTATGAACATACAAGAAGAAAGGAAGCCCAAAAATATCTAGGGAAAAGCCACTGCTGCCGCATTAAATGCATGACAGCTATTTTTCTGACCGCATTTATGTGGAAAAGACCTTTGAACATTGTTAGCTTGGCTACCACAACTTACAGAAAACCAAAAAGAGTGTCTGATGGGACAAGTACTTAAGTGGAAGCTCAGATGATCAACAAGTGTAGAATCAAGATGTTCCAAAGGGAGCTATATAATGTGAGAGACCCTCTTTGAGAAAGGGAGGGGGGGGGGGAGAGAGAAACAAGACTGTAGCAATCTAAATTGTCTTTGTATTCAATTGTGATCAATATATACAAGTGTGACCTCCTCGGATTGAAAGTCTATTGATATCAGAATCTCTTATTTTGTGTTTGATTACCCTTCAATTGAGTACTAGCCATTGTTCAACTCATTAGGGTCTAGTTCTTCGATCCACTTTCTACAAATTTATTGTATTAGGTTCATTGGGTCAATATCTCATGCGTTTTGGGTTTGAACTGTAAATCGAGACCCTACAACTGTCATTTAAACAATTAAAACTAACAAAAAAAATCATCTCTTAGACAAGTGAATAGACTCATTCATTTTTTAAAAAGATTATCTTATTATTTTTTATGAAAATTTTTATCTTATTAATTGCTATGATAGTTTATTTTAGGTAAAATGTTATTATCTAAGTTTCAAGAAATTTAAAATTTTACTCAAATTAAAATTCAATTACCAAAAATTTCAAGAAATTTTTAAATAAAATTTTATGATAGTTTTTTATATAGTAAAACTTACACATTACATGTATCACACTATCCTTGCGTCAGGTGACTTAATATATATGTTTGTATTGAATTAATTTAAGTAAAATTTTGTTAGATTTGTAAGTGGTATATTAATTAGTAAGATAAATTTTTGTTTGATAATATTAATAAGATAATTTTGATAATATTTGTACAATATTTTATTTATTTAAATGATTATTTTTTTTCTTTTTGAGCACCGATTTTTTTTTTTTTTTTTATAGAACTTCAATGTACGTATATTCTTCTTCTTCTTCTTCTTCTTTATTTTTTTTTTTAGAGAGTTTCAACGTATATCGTCTGCTCCTGATGATAGTTTTTTATCATCAAAGTAAGACACCAATCGGTTTTTTATGTAAGCAAGGATCGAACCTCAAATTTCTTATTCAACTATAAAAAACTTTACCAATTAAGTTAGCTGGAACCCACCAATGTATTGCATTTTAGTCATGGTTGTGCTTATTTCCGCAAAGAAATATAGTAAAAGCATGATTAAAGCCAAAGAGATTCCAAACAGAGAAAAAGAAAAAGAAAAGAACTTAGAAAGGGCACTTTGAAAATGGTAAAGGCAGGATGCATGCTCTTTTTTTTTTTTTTTTTTTTGCTGTGCATTTTTTCCACGCATGTTATTTTGAAACCTGTCTCTCCTCAGTCCTCAGTCCTCCGTCCTCACTCTCCTCCCAATATTCCATTCTTCCTTATTCGTCAAGTATTGGTTATTCTATTCATAAAAATAATAATTATTATTATTATATTTTTTAAGAAGAAAGAATAATAACAATAAGGCTTACAATAATTATTTTAAAAAAAAATGGCAAGCTTAGTATATGAAAGTCCGGTGGAATTTGCTTTACGTGACGGCCCGGAACAGAGAAACTATTTCAAGCGTGGAAATAACTTTCACTTGAGGAAAACAGTTAATATAATGTAAATGTACATAATTTGAAAGGTCCTACTCCTTCCAGCCTTCTCTTTGGAAATGAATGCTCCACGTGTTTTTTTTTTTCTCCACATGCTAATTTCTTTACGTCAAATTTCCATAAGATTCCTTCAGGAGAAAAGAAAAAGATTAATATTCTTTATGATTAGCACTAGGCACTGCAGGTTTTGTTTTTTTGTTAACATTGTCCTTGTACCTTATATCATTAATAATCTGAGGTTTAGCATCAAGATTTTAATTGTTAGCCCAAAAAAAATTTCCTTCTAAGTTCTAAACTTTTGTACCTTAATATAAATTCCACCATATTATAATCTGAGGAGGTGCTCAATTAAAAAGCAATGAATTACCTAGACAAACCCAAGAAACAAGTTACAGGGTGAGTGTCATTCAAGACTCAAAAAATGAAAATGGGTGATGGATGTTCATCAATGATTCAGTTTTAAATGAATTGCAATATTCAGGAAAAGGTTTTTTTTTTTTTCAATTCATGAGAAGTTGAATGCATAGTTGATTGTTGAATGAAAATAAGAAATAACCCTTAAAGGGTTGGTTTACCTTGCTCTAATAATTTATAAAGCCTCATAATATATGAAGTATTGGGTTAAAAATTTTTAGTCAACCTCTTTAATGCCATTCCAATTTTGAAAAATATGCTTTTATGTGATTACTAAATCGTCATAATATATTATTAAGTATTGAGTTAAAAATTTTTAGTCAACATGATCCTAGGGCCATTCTAACTTTCAAAAATATTCTTCCAGGTGATTACTTGGTATACGTGTCGAATGAAGACTGCAGGCATTTGGAGAATGGTCAGCTACAACTACTTGAAGAATTTTGAACACTTTCATTAACCAAAAAAAAAAAAAAAGAAGAAGAAAAAACATAGGAATTGATGTTTGCATTTGTGATAACCTATTAAGATTAAAAAAAAAAAAAAAAAAAAGTAGCAAGTTTTAGATACCTCCTGCTAATTATAATTAAAAATCTTTTAAGACCATTTCTCACGTAACGTTAACCTATTATTAGTCCTACTGCTCTAGTGCTGTTGCAGATCACAATCCCATATGATTTTTTTTACAAACTTTGAGAAAGATGCATGATGATTTTGTTTATTTGCTTTTGCATATTTTCCACGCGTGCTACTTCAACAACACCTGTCTCTTCCAAATATTCTCTTCTTCCGTATCCCTCAAGCAATGGTTATTCTCTTCAGAAACTATTGAAACTAAGAAAATCAAAAATATCTTGACCAATGAAATCAATTTTCAATAATCAAATTCTATTTGAATGATAATCTAAGCATTACTTTTAAAAACAACTAAATGATGGGGTGTGAAAACCATTGAGGAAAACCATTGATATATAATACATTATTTTGAAGGTCCTACCTGCCTTTTCTTTGTTAATGACATTGACTGCATCACATGCTAATCTCTCTTACCTGAAATTTCCTTATGATTAACACTAGGCACTGCAGGTTTTCTTTTTCAATTCCTTTCATCTTTTTTGAGGGGTTTCTTATCTGAGTATTGCAATTAAATTATACTTCATTTTAGTTTTATTTTTTGTTATGTTTTCTTCTGTTCTTTTTCATTGAGAAAGTGTTTGACTCTCTCTCTCTCTCTCTCTATTGTGTTTAGTTATATATACAACATGACAAGGAAACAACAATCTCTTGGATGTTACCCAAAAAAAAAAAAAAAAAAAAAAAAATCTCTAGCTAGAGCTAGTTTAGATTATACTTGTGTTTCTGTTCCCACCCAAATAAAGCAGTGACAAAAGTTTTCCACTAGCATGATTCTATGGTCAGACGACCATTTAAAGTGAAAAAGTGGTTTAGAAGCGCACAAATATGATAAGGTGCATAGCACTAGCTATATAGATCATGGAGATCGGAGAGTCTTGCACCATCATGCTAATTGTATAGCACAAAACTTTTTTACCTTCGAAAGTTAGAATTCCACCATATGTATAATCTAAAGAGGTTTTCAATAAGAAAAAAATGAATTGCCAAGACAAACCTATGAAACAAGTTATGGGGTAAGTCCTTGTTGGTTGAAGATAACACAAGGGAAATTGTGATTGCAGATTACATGAGCAAATGCCTTAAAAGCCTAAAAAATGAATATGGTTGATGGAAGTACGTTAATTAATGATTCAGTTGAACAAATTGCAATATTCACAAGAAGTTGAATGCATTAATTGTTCAATGAAAATAAGATATGGGAACTGTTGATTGCATTTGTAAGTGGTATTACCAATTCCTAAGATTTAAAAAGTCGGAGTTCCAAGTTTTAATTTAGATACCCCTCTGTGCTAATTATAATTCAAATCTATTAGGACCATTTCTCACATAACCTTTTAGCCACCTTATTATTATAGTCTTACTGCTCTCGCTGATCACAAAACCCATGATTTTGACAAAACCCAAAAAATCCTAAAATAACTTTCGAAATCTACTAATGATGATAATTTTTCAATGGAAAATATTGCTTTATATGAGAAAATTCCCAAACAAAAAACAAGTGGAGAAAGCATCCGGGTTTAGACCCAAAAAAATAATAATTATATTTTAGCATCTCTCTTTTATGAAATTGGATTTTTTTTTTCCTTATTAAGTAATCACTCTCAAAGATTACACCCTTAATATAAATGTTGGAGTTATCCTATATTTGATTATTGGCCACTAATCAAAGGAACAATATAACGGTATTCGAAGAATTTGTACCAAGTAGAATCATGTTATATAAATAGTTAAAATACTATTGTAATCCTAATTTTTCATATAATGAATTATTCACTTTTGTAGTGAGCATAAGCTTATACTCAAATCACATAAATTTTCTATGTTAATATCTCTTTCCTCTCTTCTTTTAACAAAGTGCAAAACTGATTTTTTACCATATGACTAGGACTTAAAAATATTTAAAATAACACCAAATACATAGAACATTATTATGCAACCTTTATTATTAGAGGAGAAAAGCAAAAAGCCCCGGATCGAATTCAATCATTCAACACTCTTTTGTTTTATATGCCATTAATAATAATAACCCCATTGTTTTTATTGCCCCAAATTAATAATTCAAAAGGCCAAACTTTATCTGGGTCATTTTCATTTACGTATTTCCCTAAGATGCTAGACCGCTATAAAAAATTTATAAAAAAAAAGAAAAAGAAAAAGAGTAAAAACCATAGGTTATACTTGTATCAATTGTATATCTATAACCTAATAATAATCCACACGTGTGAGTGAGGTGAACCGCATATGCACGCAATGATTGGAAGGTGGAAAAAAGCCAAGCTAGCAAATTTGGACGGTAGTGATGCCCCACTTGTCATGAAATCAACGCAGGAGATTTGCTCGTTGATTTTGTTAATCATTTCCCAACTTTCAAGTTGTAGACTCCACCAGGTCCAGGCTTCAACTTTTATTCAATGATTGAAGGTGCACAGTAAGACCGTCCCCACACATCGTACAATCAGAACCGCATGTTTCGATGACCTTGATCCTAAATCAAAATATCCACAACTCTTTTACCAAAAAAAAAAAAATATCCACAACTCTAAAATAAATAAATAAATAATAATACTAAGATAAGAAGAAACAAAAACATAAAAAATAAAATAAAAACAAAAACATAAATCATAGTCACATACATTAAAAACGAGAAGTCTTGTAAAGTACGGTAAAGACGAGCTTTGCTCAGTCTCTCTTTCAGTTAGCTTTGCAGAGACAGAGTGTAGAGAGAGAGAGAGAGAGAGGGAGAGAGAGAGAGAAGGGTTTCGAAACCCCACTTTTTTTTTTTTGTCACCGTGATTTCACTGATCTTTCATTTCTAACTCTTTCCGGAGAACTTTTGTTTTAACTGTTTTTTTATACCCAAAAGTTTCGGTTTTTCCGGTGAGAGGTTTCGGATTTTGTGTTTTTTCACAGTGATATGAGGGACCATGGGACCATTTTGAAACTTTGAAATCACGGTTTTGTTCTCAAGGTTGATTTTTTTTTGAAGTGTTTCTTCTTTATCTTTCTTTGGATAATTAGATTTTTTGAGCTGATTTGTTATCATTATTGTTAAGAAGACTGAGCAATTGGTTATCATCCCGAGGTGGGATTAAAGAATTTGATTTGTAAATGAAGACAAAATTACTAGTTTCCAAGAATTGAGCTTCATGTTTTTTTTGTGTTAGTTGAAGTACTTATTTGTCTTGGAAAAAAGGTAATCTTGGTTGGTCCATTGTGATATTTTTGGGGGGTTGATTAAGCTAGGAGCTTCATTTCAGAGGTTTCCCTTTATGGAAAGTCTTTGCTGACTTGATTGGAGAAGAAAGGTCATGATCCTGACTAAATTCATTGGACTAGAAATTTTTTAATATTTTTGTGTCTTCATAATTATAAGATGACTCTTCAACTTTGGTGGTAATTGTTGTAATATATGGAGAAAAAAGATGGAAACTTTTGAACCCATTTAATCTTGCTATTAGCTTTTTCAAGCTCTGGCTTTTCTTAATGAATTATTGAGATTAATGGGATTATTTTGTTTTTGAGATTGAATTGGATTTGATTATATCTTAATTTGTTTGATCTATAGTGTATTGATGGATTTGATCAATTCCTAATATAGTGGTTACTGCAACAGGCAGGAACCACTTCCAAGTTCCAACTCTTGTGCTCCCCCATTGTCTGTGGATTCCTCTTCATTTTCCCTCAAAACAGAACTCGTTGATTCATCCAAAAATTTTGATTTTTAAAGATTTCTTGTGAATTCTGAGTTCGAATTATGGCTTTCTCTTTTACTGGTTTCCCTTGGCGGTTGTGGGGTGGGAATGAGAAAGAGCCTGTCTCAAATGGGTCTTCCATGAATTCTTCATTTGAGTGGGGATTTGGTTTGTGGGAGCCTGATACTGTAAAATTTCCTTCAACCAAGATAGCCTCTTCTCAAAGGAAGGTCAAGAGGAAATGGCCTAGTAGGGAAGAGAGGAGAATTGAGGTTAAGGGGAAATGGCAGAGTAGGGAAGAGAGCATAATTGATAGGGAGTTTGATGCTGAGTTGGTGCCATCTGATGGTGTTTGTTTGTCGGGGTCAGAATCTGATGACCCAGACTGGTCCATTGGGTGGTTCGAGCCTCATGGACCTGATTTTGACAGTAATGATGGTTTAGCTGTGTTGGTTCCAAGCTATAGACCTGGTTGCAAGAAGGTGGTGGAAGGTGCAAACAACCAGCTTTTGAGTGCTATCAAGAACCTTGCAGATGAGTTCTCTCCTGGTAAGAACTATTGTTTTTGCCTTTAGTTTTACATTTGCTGCTATTCATTCTCTTATTTTGTTGTGCTTGTTATGCTCCTATGCTGCACTAGCTTTTTTGAACTCTAAATAGTGGTTAAAATTGGTCCCCTCCTCTGTTTTATATAACACACTTCAACTCATTTTGAACCTTTTAGTTTTAATGGCATCAAAACAGTAGAGTAGTACTGTCCAAGGAGCAATGAGGTGTTTTAGACTCTAAACTAGATAACTATAACAACCTCTGGAGATATCTAGTAGCTTCTTTCTACAGATGTTTATTAACCATGATGACCTCCATCACTTGGTGCACGCATCTAAGGGGCCAGGGGCATTAGAGAGGATCAGCTTCTCTGGTATCCTGTGAATTCTTAAAAAATTAAAGAAGGAAGAAAAGAGAGGGAAATGAAGAACAACATTTATTAAATTGTTAACCAGAATTGGAGATTACATAAATAAATTTACTTCATACAATCTTGCAACTCCTTATAGGGTTATAGAGAATAGCTTTACTTCAAATTGTCATGTCCCTTATGTAAGCTCTCTTCCCAGTCCTGGAGTTCAGCCATTCATTAGCGGCCAAACTTTTATCACCAGTAAGTCATAGTAATTCCTAAATAAGGCTAAACTGGTCATAGATGTCATACTTCTTATTTTCAGTTGTTGTTTGAGCTCAATTTAACTGATTTGGGCTCTTGCATAGCTCCCAGATTAGTGAACTAGTAGACACATAGCTTTGATTCTTGAAAAAAATGTTCCGCAAATTCCTTTCTTTCCGTTTCTCAAAAAAAAAAAAAAAAAAAATCCTTTTTTTCCCATCCCCCTCTTTTTTTCTTGAATTGTATATTTGAATGTTCCACATGTATTGCATTTACATTGATAAATGCCCCAAGTTATTTATGCTGAGTTTATCACTGCAAATTTATTGATTATGCAGAGGGCACAAACGGTATGGCACAATGGCTTTCTTCTCCTCAGAACTTCAATATCTAGAAATAGGTGATCCTTCTTAGAGTGGCCCTATTTGCGTTCTTCATTCTTTGATCGTTTGAAGAATCTGACCTGTTCCAGTACCAAATTTTGTTTATAAAAAGAGATGAAAAGAAAAAAGAAGCAATAATTAGAGCAGAAAAGATCCTGTTAGGCTCTCAGCATCTTGTGTAGAAGTGCAGATTAATAACCGATTGAACTTGACCCTAAATTATCCAGTTAAGAGAGCGGAATATCAATCTCACATGGACTGGAAAAAAGGCTCCAACAGATGCATTCCAGCACACTTCATGTTCTGTAATTCATCTTTCCATTGGTTCGTTGCACCTGCATTCACTGAGATTCAAGGACTAGGAGAAACTTGAAGTATAATGGAGATATTTTCTTTTATTGTAAATATAGGCACTGAAAGAATATCCCAAACCTGGTGACTATCAAGCTTTTGTGAATATGTGAAATATATTTATGCTTTAACTCGCTAGTACTGTAAATAATTCTACTCATAGTTGATCAAGGGCCATCCTGTTGATATCTCATTGCATCCTCTTTTTCTTGTCTAAGAAGGGCGGTAAACGAGCCTAGCTTTGTCAAGTAGTGAATGTTCAAGTTTAACTCAATAACAAAGGTAGAATGTTCAAGTTTGGCTTGAGTTTGATACGAACCTAAAAATAATGTTCAAACTTGAGTTCGTTATAAAGTATAAAAACTTGAGCTCGGCTTGACTTGGCTTGATTCATTAGTCAAGCCAAGCTTGAGCTCAATATCAAGCTCAAATTTAAGTTCAATATCATGCTTTTGAGTTTGAGATCCAACACAAGTATAATATTAAGTATATATCAAGTTTATTATCTAGTCTATTTGGTTTGGATGAGTGATCTTAACTTATAATTAATTAAAGTCTTAGAAGGATATGAGTTTACTTGTCAAGTTCATATCAATTTTATTACCAAACTCATAAATAAGTTTAGGTCCAACTTGTTTTGTTACTTTTGTATTGAGTCTTGGTGTTCACGAACTTGTTCATGAACAATATTTTTTACTCAGGCTTGGCTCGTTTATTAAATAAGCTTAAAACTAAAGTTTAATTTTGGCTTGCTTATAAACAAATAAACATGAACGAGCTTTTTTATCGAGCCAAACTCGATCTGTTTATGAACGGTTTGATTCATTTACAGCTCTATCTAAGATGGGGTTTTTTGTTCTCTGCCACTTAGTATTATTTTGTTAGTACTTTTAAATTCTGAATGATCTAATGATCTACATTTGTTGTGTTTCCATCCTTGAACCATTTTTTTGTTAGTACTTTGAAGGACTTGTAAAAAAATAAAATAAAAGCCTTGAGATTGGCTTGGTCTTTTTTCCCCTCCCTTTTGCCATTTAGCTCTATCTTAATAATGCAATTTTCATGATTTAATTTTGAAGACCTGCATTCATGTTGATCTTCTCTTTCCACACAAACTCAAAAAAGACTTTAACGCGTCTGAACCTTCGCCCAAAAAAGAAAAAAAAAAAACTCTGATCCTTGCTAATGGTAGGGAAAGTCTATACATTTTGAGTGTACACACACACACACACGCAAAGACTTGGTGGACATAATTTCCTGTGTCTCTGACTATTTCTTTCCTACTTCCCAATGTTCCCATTGTAAAGGCACAGCCAAAATTGATAGATGCAAAGTTGTTAGTGAGTCTAGATAAGTACGTAGGACCACTTGTGTGGTTGGTTGCTGTTTAATTTGTGCACTGATAAAGTCCTTGAGTCCATTCAGGCATCATATGTGGCTTATGTTGTTGGGAAGCTGAATGTGATTAATCACTCAAAATTCTTTCCTGTTCCAAAAAAATAAAACAAAAAGGTTCTATAGCGTCCTTTGTTACTAATTTTTTTTTTTTTTTGCTGAATGTCCTTTGTTACTAATTTTAGTGGGCAGGATGTGTGATAGTACATGCTCGGGTCCCCTGATGGTTAATAGTAATACCATGTTCTGTGCTCAGTTTTTTTGTAGTACTCTTTACTTTATGCATTTCCTTCAGCAAACAGCTAGCTGTATTTATATCTCAACTTGAACAATCATATGTAATGCAGCCAAATGGTCTTCATCAATGCCCCATACTTCTCATCCATGTCATTTAACCATTCCACTAGGTGTTCAAAACTCTCCACTCATTAATTCATTTTTTATATCTTAAGGACGTGACATCTACTAATATATTCACGGTTGTGACATGAGTGTGGTTAGGAAATTTAAATATGGATCTCTCTCTTTTTTTGATTTGGTTGTTGAGCTATTATCTTAATTATTTAGAAGATTCCTAAGTCTGGGTGAGGATCAGAGATGCTAATCTTCAGAACCCATGATTTTAACGGATGTTACTTGTAAGGAGATTATTGATTTGTTTTATAGCATAGGATGTCAGTGAGATAAAATAATGATATATTTTAGAAAATATCTCTGTCTGGGTTCCCGAAATGAAATTGTAAATGGAACATTAATTTAATGATGCTGTCTATTCTCATTATGCAGGACCATTTCGAGGTCTATCGTCCTTTGCATCAAATTAAGAAGTTTTGTCATTTCTTGTAATCCATTTCCTACCTTCAAAAAATGTAGCAAACGTATTCTAGTTAATTTAATTGATAAAATTTTTTAATATTAAATAAAAGATTTATGGTTCAATTTTAGTTTATACTAAAATAATTGATATTTTTATCTGATGATAAAGAACAATCACTATAAATTAGATACCATAAATTGAAGTAGTTCAAATTTCACCTACACTAAAAATAGTCATACTTAATATTTCCATTTAGAAATTTAAGACCTATTTGATACATGTATTTAAATAATAATTTTCAATTTTTTCAAAAATACATATGAATGAAAAAATGTGTAAAAATATATATAATATTATTTAAAAACCAAAAACATTTGTTTAAACAAGTACCTGCCATTAATTTCCTTTCTCGTATTTGGGTCCTCAAAAGAGTGCTATTGAAGTTGAAATGGATAAGATCACGTTCACGTAGGATTCTCTAAGCAATTACTTCCCTTGTCTGCTGGTAGCTATCACTAATAAGTAATCACTCAACCATATGCTTAGAACAAGGTCCCTACTAATGACATGTAGGTTTAAAGAGCACCCAGCAAGCATTAGGATAGAACCTTGGTTTTGATAACCTTTATCAATTAAAAGAGTCAATCTCATCAATGGCATCTTCATCTAGTGATACAGAGATTTTGGATTCTGTTTTAGAAGAAGGGAAAAAAAAAAAAAAAAATCAAAACAGAGAAATGTATTCCTCCAGATCATCAAAAAAGAGAGGAAGAATTTGCACAAAAAATGACTGACTTACCTGTTGCAAAATTATATGCTTTGAAAAAGTTTGTAACTATCATTTCTTCTTCTTTTTTAGAGCAAGGTAAGTATCATTTCTAATCTATATAAAATCGAACCAATTTGACTCACAATTTTAGGTCATTATTGTAATTTAGATATATTAATTAAATTTAGATTCCTATTCTATATTCAAATCATTCTATATATAATAATTATCAAATTTTAAACAAAAAAAAGTTATATTACATAAAAAAATTTCGTATATCATAAAGGTAACAACACAGGTAACTCTAGGATGTCATGTGGGCATAATTTTTATTTTATTTTATTTTAAAAAAAAATTATGGAATTGTGGACATAATATTAAGAATTTAAGATCTGTGGCCGGTGTGAAATGATGATATTGATAGGTTACTTTACTTGAACAACTTTTGCACTGAAATTTAACACAAAATAAAAAGAAGTAAAGTTAGCTTAAAAAGCATAAAGAGAAAAATGGAAAGAATTCAAAGAAAAGAAAGGTACCCCTTCATTGTGTCAGTGCCAACCATGACATGCTACGTGTGAGTGAGTGATTGGGTGAGGCTTGGGGCCTTTTTGGCAAATTCTTAATTTTGGTTTGAAACGTAGTTAACAATAAAAGCGAGCGAAGTTTGCTCCCCTCCATGATCCCATAACTTTAAAACTACCAAAAACTTGAAAACACACAAAGCTGTGTTGTGTTCTGTTGACATATTCCCTTCCATCATCATATATTTTTCCTTTCTCTCTTTTCTTCCCCCACCTTCTCTCTGTCTTTATAAATCTAAACCTTTCTTTTCTTTTCATCTGTATTTGGTTTCATGTGTTCTCTTCTTGCATAGAGAGATACACAAATATACAAAGAGACAGAGAAGAAGAAGAAGAAGAAGAAAATCCAGAAAAAAGAAAAATGTTACAGAGAGCTGCAAGCAATGCATATTCATGGTGGTGGGCAAGCCATATCAGGACTAAGCAATCAAAATGGCTGGAGCAAAACCTTCAAGGTACCTTTTTTTTTTCCTTCAAAATTATGTAATATTCCTTAGAAAGAATTCATATTTGGTTTTTTTTTTTTTTTTTGGTTTGAGGTGGGATTGTAGTTTGAGCATTGAATTCTTGTATAATGCAGTGGAAAAAATGTTATCTGCAGTGACATGGGTTTTTGATAACTGATACATTGAATCTGGATTCCCATGTTACTGCCATATTCATAATTCGATTAAGGTTATTTTCTGGGAATCATCTCAAAAAAAAGTGTTTAGGTGTTTATGTTAGATATGGTGTTCATTTTATTGGTCTGGAATTTAATTGCCACTGATGACCTCTATGTGAAATGGCACCTTCTTCGCTTGTAAGAGTAAGGTTGAGGGTGAGATCTTGTGTTCATGATCTACCGGATACATATGTAAGTTTGTCATATTCCAACTAAAAAAGGGTCTGGAAATTAATTAAGGTTTGCTGTAAATTAAAGTCTCTATTCATAAGATTTGGATTGAACATTTACATGCCTCGGCTCTGATTCAATCCAGATCTCCAACCTTTGGATCAATCTGAAATCTGAATCCGCTCCCTATGTTCCTTTGTACAACATTTGATCACTCTGCATCCTATCATTGTTGTTCTCGTTGTTTATTGGAGTATAAAGTATATGAAATTCAAACAAACGTGCGAGGGTTTTACATAGCTACTACATTGATACTACTTAGATGTGACTTCTTATCCTTAAAATAGACAAACTGAATTTTATTTTTTTTGTTTGAAACTTTTAATGTTATAAATGAATTGGTAGAATATTGTTTCCACTAAAATGAAAGCTGAAATTGATGTAGAAATTGGAACACCTTCATCTGCGAACAAAATGTTCTAATATTCACAGTATCAAAATAGTTTGTGTGCCTGATGAGCTAATAAATTTTATGGAATTGCAGATATGGGGGAACAGGTGCAAATCGTGCTTAAACTCATCGACGAGGATGGAGACTCCTTTGCCAAGAGAGCAGAAATGTACTACAAAAAGAGGCCAGAGATCATACACTTTGTGGAAGAATCATATCGAGCTTATAGAGCTCTAGCTGAAAGGTACGACCACATATCAACAGAGCTACAAAATGCCAACACCACCATTGCTTCTGTTTTTCCAGAAGAGGTTGAGTTTGCAATGGCTGAAGAAGAAGAAGATACCACACCAAGATTCCAAAAAAACACTCCAGAGGTTCCAAAATCAAATATTCCAGTTGTTCCAAAGGTTCCAACCAAAGATTTAAAGAGCATCGTTACGTCAGCTACAAAGAAATTGCAACATAGGAAGACATTCAAAACTGCAGCTACTACTACTACTACGGTTGCTAAATCTGGTTTGAACAAAGCCGAGGCACTTCAAGAGATCGACAAAATTCAGAAACAAATTCTGACTCTACAAACAGAGAAAGAGTTTGTAAAGAGCTCTTATGAGAATGGGCTAGCAAAATACTGGGAAATTGAGAATCAGATTAAGGAAATGCAAGAGAGAGTTTTCAGTTTGCAAGATGAATTCGGTGAGGGCATGGTTATCGAAGATGATGAGGCTCGGAAATTGATGGCAGAAGCAGCTTTAAAATCATGCGTAGAGACATTGGCTCAGTTGCAAGAGAAACAGGAGAAATCCACTAAGGAAGCAAGAGTTGAGTCCCAAAGGATAAAGGATGCCAGGGAGAAGTTTGAGAGTCTCAAAGGTGCGTTTCATGGTGATCAGACTAGTCAGCAAAAGCCACATGCCAGAGATAGGTCTATGAAAATAGAAGAGTTAACAAGCTTAGACCAAGAAGTCAGCAGTGTGACACAAGAGAGAAAAGAATTGGAGGTGTTACGTGAGAAGATCAAGGAACACTTTGAGGTTGGGTCCAATGCATCTCTCACTGTGACAGAGATGGCAGAGAAGATAGATGAGCTTGTGAATAAAGTGGTTAGCTTAGAAACTGCGGTTTCATCACAGACTGTTCTTGTAAAGAGATTAAGAACAGAAACTGATGAACTTCAAGCACAAATTCGAAATTTGGAAGATGATAAGGCAATGCTTATTGATGGTTCAAACAATTTGAGCTACAAGCTGAAGGAAATGGAAGAAAAGCTTCACACAGTTCAGGACCTAGACTATAGTTTTGAAAACCAGAATAACAATCTCCAGACACATTTCACTGAAGCACGTTTAAATCTCAATCACCTTACTGAGAAATTGCAAAGCGTGAAGCCTGATGAGGAGCTTGAGTTGACAGGTCCATTACAAACAGAAGAGGGATCTCCAGCTGAAATAAGATTGCAAAATGGGTTGAAAGAACAAGAGGATCCATTGAATCCTAGTGAGGGTTCTGCAAAATCTGACAATGCTCTCAGTAGTTCTGCTGAAAATGAAGATCTATATCACTCCCAGGCAAATAATGACCCTGATAATCTATCAGTGAAAGGCCAGGACTTGATATTGCAGCACAAAGATGATCCATTAAATCCTGGTGAGGGTTCTCCAAAAGCTGACAATGCTCTCAGTACTTCTGCTAAAAATGAAGAAGTGTATCAATCCTGGGCAAATAATGACCCTGATAATCTATCAGTGAAAGGTCAGGACTTGATATCGCAGCACAAAGATGATCCATTGAATCCTGATGAGGGTTCTGCAAAAGCTGACAATGCTCTTAGTACTTCTGCTGAAGATGAAGATGTGTATCAATCCGGGGCAAATAATGACCCAGATAATCTATCAGTGAAAGGTCAGGACTTGATATCGCAGCACAAAGATGATAAACAGACTTCATCACGGACTGTGGATAATCTTCTTACTGTTAAACCAAAGGAACAGGAAAACGGCCAAGAGGATGAACCAGACTGGAAGAAAATGTTCTTGAATGGCTTGGAAGAAAGAGAAAAAATGCTTCTAACAGAGTACACCACAACTCTCCGCAGTTACAAGGATGTGAAGAAAAAGCTTAGTGAAGTGGAGAAGAAATCACAAGACAACACTTTTGACACGTCGATGCAGCTAAAGGAATTAAAGAGTTCTAATGCTATGAAGGATGAAGAGATTAAATCATTACGTCAGAAAGTAAACCTTCTGCTGAAATGTTTGGATGAAAATAAGGATTCAGAAGACTCCAAAGCCTCAGACTTCCCACAGAAGGCTAATTTGTTGGATGATCTAAGTTTTGATCCTAAAGCAGGAACTGGTTTAACAACTCTGGTAACAGAGAAAGACAACTTCAAGTTGACTCTACTTGACCAACCTCCTGAAACTATGTCAGCAATTGAAGAAAAACTCCGAATGAACATTGACGAACTGCTAGAGGAGAACTTGGGTTTCTGGTTAAAATTCAGCACCTCATTCCATCAGATACAGAAATTCGAGACTGGAATCCAAGATTTACAAGCTGAGATATTGAAGCTTGAGGAGAAAGGAAAGAAGCTAGAGGCAAGTTCAGCAAGATATTCTCTGAAATCAGATGCACGGCCAATCTACAAACACATGAGAGAAATACAAACTGAACTAATTTTGTGGCTGGAGCAATGTGCATTACTCAAAGATGAACTACATTGCAGATTTTCATCTTTGTGCAACATTCAAGAAGAAATAACAACAGCTTTGAAGGAAAGCGCAGAAGAAGACGAGTTCAAGTTTACAAGCTATCAAGCTGCAAAGTTCCAAGGTGAGGTATTGAACATGAAACAAGAGAATAACAGGGTTGGAGATGAATTGCAAGCAGGTTTGGATCATGTGACTACACTCCAACTTGAACTTGAGAGGACTTTGGCAAAGTTGAACGAGGAATTCGGGCTTGCTGGATCAAGGAAGCAATCAAATCCTCTGCTGAGACACACAGAGAATAGTAGGAACCGGGTTCCTTTGCGGTCATTTATCTTTGGTGTGAAACAAAAGAAACAAAAGCCATCAATCTTTTCCTGCATGACCCCAGCAATGAATAAGAAGTACCCTGGTATGAGAGCAGAACACAATGTGTAAATTGTTCTAATTCGTTTATATTTGTTTGAGAAGTTCTTTTCCTTTCCTTTTAATTTTATGAGTACTATTGACAATAGATAAAGGATTTCTTTGTTTCTTTTGATTTGGAATTGGTGAAAGCACGCTTTATGTGTGCTTTACATGTTTAGTCTGTAACATCAAAACGATAGAGAACATTCCTTCTATGTATTTTTTGCATAAGGAATTTTGAGATGGAATTTTAAGCAAAATTTTAATTTTCCGAGGTTGATTTCTCTTATCGAGGTTAATAAGTGAGTAATTTTAAAAACTTGGTAGAAAAATATCACATTACTTAAATCGATCAAATAAGAAAAAGAAGTTTCGTTGAGTAGCAAATAGTAATTAAGGAAGCCTTCCCACGAAGTTTTGTTGATTTTTTTTTTTTTTTTTGAGAAACTACTAAAACAAATTCCTTCAAGTTATTAATTCTAGAAACAACTAAAACCAAGGTATGTTGATCACATATATTATTTATCAAATACTTTTCGTGTGATTTAAATTTCTTATACGAGTACATGCAACATACCGTTTCTTATAACAAAGAAATACACCTAAGCCAAAAGAGGGGGAAAAAAATCATGAAGAAGCTCGAGTAGAGCTTTTTCTTATTTGATCAAATTAAGTATATATATATATATAAAATATATATATATATATATAAATATATATATATATATATATATATATATATTGTGGGGCCAGAGAATTTATGACCCCAGCCCATTTCATGTTAAGGCCCAAGGCCTGCGCCGAGGAGATACAGGGCCGAGGACGCACTATGAGAGTCGAGGACGGCCTAAGGAAATGGCCTAGGACGAGCTCCTACTCAGCTTGCCATAAATGTCCCTAAAAGGAAGAGTGATCACAGTGCGGAAGAGTGATCACATATATTATTTATCAAATACTTTTCGTGTGATTTAAATTTCTTATACGAGTACATGCAACATACCGTTTCTTATAACAAAGAAATACACTAAGCCAAAAAAGGGGGAAAAAATCATGAAGAAGCTCGAGTAGAGCTTTTTCTTATTTGATCAAATTAAGTATATATAATATATATATATATATATATATATATTGTGGGGCCAGAGAATTTATGACCCCAACCCATTTCATGTTAAGGCCCAAGGCCTGTGCCGAGGAGATACAGGGCCGAGGACGCACTATGAGAGTCGAGGACGGCCTAAGGAAATGGCCTAGGACGAGCTCCTGCTCAGCATGCCATAAATGTCCCTAAAAGGAAGAGTGATCACAGTGCGGAAACAACACAAATAAAAGGCTGCCAATATTGCAATAAAGCATTCTGCACCTGACAGAGCCATGCTCTTCAACTTTTACAACCATCCCCAATCACTTTGGGTATAGGCTGATGGGACAAGTATCAGCCTTGGAAAGTCGATCCTACACGTGGACGAAGGATAAGGAATACAGGCTAATATAAAAAGAGGAACAAGCGATCCGGAAAAGAGGGCTGGGAAAAAAGGCCAAGAACCAAAGCCTCCCAGACCGCCTCAAGAAGAAAGACTCCTCGAGTGAACACGACCTAATTCTGTACGAACAAGACGACTAACCCTCACCCGGTGACCAAGGCCTAGCCTTTCAAACCCACGCTCTACAAATGATATTGTTTGGGCCTTTTTTACGTGCGAACCCAATATCATTTTGGGTCGTTACAAATTGTGTCCTTACAATTGGCGCCGTCTATGGGGAAGGCTTGTGTGTTGGCACGGGCGGTGGGCGTAAAGTTCCACTAGAGGCTACGTTTCTTCACTAGGGGCTGCGCTTCATAGTGACAGCAACACAGATGGTTCTAGGGGCTTGGCCGAGGAGCTAACCCCCTTAAACCAAGGTCCCATGCCATAGCCGAGGGGTTAATTCCCCCAACTACGAAGTTTTGGACAGAATCAAGGTATTGCATGGTCCTCGGACTCAAACCTATGGGGAAACCAACTGCTTTTTGCTCAGCATGCCATAAATGTCCCTAAAAGGAAGAGTGATCACAGTGCGGAAACAGCACAAATAAAAGGCTGCCAGTACTGCAATAAAGCATTCTGCACTTAACAGAGCCATGCTCTTCAACTTTTACAACCACCCCCAACCACTTTGGGCATGGGCTGATGGGACAAGTATCAGCCTTGGAAAGTCGATCCTACACGTGGACGAAGGATAAGGAATACAGGATAATATAAAAAGAGGAACAAGCAATCCGGAAAAGGGAGCTGGGAAAAAAGGCCAAGAACCAAAGCCTCCTAGACCGCCTCAAGGAGAAAGACTCCTCGAGCGAACACGGCCTAATTCTGTACGAACAAGACGACTAACCCTCACCCAGTGACCAAGGCCTAGCCTTTCAAACCCACGCTCTACAAATGATATTGTTTGGGCCTTTTTTACGTGCGAACCCAATATCATTTTGGGTCGTTACAAATTGTGTTCTTACAATTGGCGCCGTCTGTGGGAAAGGCTTGTATGTTGGCACGGGCGGTGGGCGTAAAGTTCCACTAGGGGCTACATTTCTTCACTAGGGGCTGCGCTTCATAGTGACAGCAGCACGGATGGTTCTAGGGGCTTGGCCGAGGAGCTAACCCCCTTAAACCAAGGTCCCATGCCATAGCCGAGGGGTTAATTCCCCCAACTACTAAGTTTTGGACAGAACCAAGGTATTGCATGGTTCTCGGACTCAAACCTATGGGGAAACCAACTACGCTAAGTTTTGGACAGAACCAAGGTATTGCATGGTCCTCGGACTCAAACCTATGGGGAAACCAACTACTTAAAAAGCTAAGTTTTTGACAGAACCAAGGTATTGCATGGTCCTCGGACTCAAACCTATGAGAAAACCAACTACTTAAAAAGCTAAGTTTTGGACAGAACCAAGGTATTGTATGGTCCTCGGACTCAGACCTATGGGGAAACCAACTACTTAAGAAGAATGTTAGGTTACACAAACCTACAGGAAGATCATTTACTAAAAGTTGGATTAAGTCCTAGGCATAATGAAGATCCCGATCTGTCCTCAGAGCCTCAGCTCTAAGGGAATTGATGCAAACGAGCATTTGAGCTCAGCATGATCGTACCTCGGTCCTTGGACTAGATACTAAAAAAAAGGGCCAAGGCTACAAAAGCCATTAGGAAGGCGGCGAAACACTCTAAGTACTTGGCGGCCCACATGGACGGTCCACCTTTGAACCACCCATCCTCGGATGGTTACCTCCTACACCGCACCGAGCATTCAGCTGTCATCTCGGCCGTTTTGGGGTATGTACCGTTTTCTTAGGTCGGTATTATTGTGCCTAACAACTCTATTAAGTTCATAATAACATCTTTTTCTTAGCAAGGGTTTCGACCCTAAGTATCGTTTTTTTTAGGTCGGCATTATTGTGCCAAACAGCTCTAATAAGTTCGTAATAACATCTTTTTCTTAACATCTTTTCCTTAGCAGGGGTTTCAGCCCTAAGTATTGCTTTTTTTTAGGACGACATTATCAAGTCGAATAGCCTGATAAGTACAGCATTACATCTTTCTCTCAAACAAAGGTTTTTTCCCTAAATATCATTTGTTCAAGTCGGCATTATTGTGCCGGATAGTTTCAATAAGCATAGAGCGCGGTCTTTTTATTAACTGGGATTTCAACCCTAAGCACCGTTCAGATTATAAAAATAAAAAAGAAGTCATATGGTAGTACGTCTATTCACGGCATAACCATTTCAGAAAGAAGAGGTAGAATATACAAAATAAAGCAATGTTGACTTTTATTAATATAAAGAGGTATCACAGCGTACAATGAAGGGCTTAAACAAGCCTATACAGAAAACGAATTGCAAAAACAATAAAATAAAATAAAATAAAATAAAACAAACAAACAAACAAACGACTAGAAGTCTTTTTAAGCTCTGCTCCAAAGTCTTTCCAAATTCTGCCCCAATAGCACCCATATTGAGAGGAGGACTTCCCTTGGTGGAAGAGGAGAAGAAGAGGAAGAAGGAAAAGTACCAGGAGGGATCTGGTGATGGAAAAGAAGAAGAAGAAGGGGAGGCAAAAGGAGGCACCAGTGAAGGAAAAGAGGAAGAAACAGGGGTACTTTGTCCCTGCGTCAGTCCTGACTTCTAACACGCTGGTGCCATGTTAGCTATGCTCATAAGAGAGCGGCTGGTACTGATAATGGGTGACCCCAGCTCAGTCGCACCAAAAGTTTGACGCGACGAGCCCCTGTTTCGGATTTTGGCTAAAGGGAGGATGAGAAGTATCTTGAGTCTCTGTCATCCCTGTCCTGACCGAGCCATTTTGAGTTTCAGAAGAACATGGCATTTCTGGGAAAGGTATGGTCTCTTCATTCCCGCTCCTATCTCGGACGTATCACGATTCAAGGTGTAAGCGAGCGGATAAGAGAAACTCTGGGGGAGGCCAAGGGTTTCAGACTTTAAAAGGATTAAAAGGTCTCTGTGTAAGAGAAGTAACCTCTTGCCTTTCTTCTTATATGAAGGGCAAAACAGGAGGCATTTAATCTATCCAAATTCCCAAGAAAATCTGTAAACGGGAATATACCCACTCCACTTCCCCACGCCGTCAATAACCGTCGAATTTAAATGGTCTCGTAAAGGGAAATCATTAAAAACGCGTCTCAAGCACTGAAACGGCAGGAGCACATTGTGAATGAATTCAGAGGAATGTCTCGTAGTCCAGCGTGTTTCCTAGATAGATGAAGAGACACCCGCATTGATGAAGGGTAGATCTAAGCAGATCGCAATAAAGACGTGGCATCACCAAAACCCTCCTCTCTGACCAAGAGGTCGGACAGCAGGATTTTGAGGGGCTATTGTGGGGTCAGAGAATTTATGACCCCAGCCCATTTCATGTTAAGGCCCAAGGCCTGCGCCGAGGAGATACAGGGCCGAGGACGCACCATGAGAGTCGAAGACGGCCTAAGGAAATGGCCGAGGACGAGCTCCTACTCAGTATGCCATAAATGTCCCTAAAAGGAAGAGTGATCACAGTGCAAAAACAGTACAAATAAAAGACTGCCAATACTGCAATAAAGCATTCTGCAACTGACAGAGCCATACTCTTCAACTTTTACAACCACCCCCAACCACTTTGGGTATAGGCTGATGGGACAAGTATCAGCCTTGGAAAGTCGATCCTACACGTAGACGAAGGATAAGGAATACAGGCTAATATAAAAAGAGGAACAAGCGATCCGGAAAAGGGGGTTGGGAAAAAAGGCCAAGAACCAAAACCTCCCAAACCGCCTCAAGGAGAAAGACTCCTCGAGCGAACACGGCCTAATTCTGTACGAACAAGACGACTAACCCTCGCCCGGTGATCAAGGCCTAGCCTTTCAAACCCACGCTCTACAAATGATATTGTTTGGGCCTTTTTTACGTGCGAACCCAATATCATTTTTGGTTGTTACAAATTGTGTCCTTACATATATATTTTTGGATATATATGATAAAATTTGAGTGAAGAATATTGTTTCTTTTGTAGTAAAATACTAAAATTAACAAGATATGAGTCGTCACTAATCTATTTATAGATACTTAGATTTTTTTTTTTTTTTATATAGTAAAATGAGTAAAAAATAAAGCTGTCACTAGAGGCAACGTATCATGCACTAACTAATTGTCAAAAATGAGTAGGAAATAATAGTTCAATTTTTCCCCCCACTTGTTTAAGGCCACAGTTAAAAATAACAATTTACGCGCTTTGAGGAATCCATGGCCTCACCAAATGCTATTTTTGAGAGGAATTTTCTATTTAGTTTAATGTTAATTATTAAGGAAATATTGCTGGAAATCATTCCAAATGAAAAACTTTAGTGCTCATTTGCCTAGCACTGAAATTATATTTAAGCTGCGTTTTGCGTTTTTTTGGGGTCCCATGGCACTGTTCATGGATCACCAAACTCAGCAAAACATAGGTTTCTAGGTAAATTTGAATCCCACAACATTATTCACACTTTTAAAAATTATTTTGCTAAAATATTTTCAGTAATAAGATTTCAGTTTTCAGTAATAAACGGTATCCAAACAAACCCTTAGATCCATACAATTTCATGTCAACATCATGACTCTCTCATGCACTAAATGATACTTCTGATACCACCTTGGCTCCCCTTCCCTTGGCAATGTAAAGCCCTATGTGATGCATGAGCTCCTGCCATGACAAACAAAATGACAATCAAGAAGGATCTCATAAAATACATAAGCAGGTCAGGTTTAAGTTTTGAAACTGACAATTGAATCTAAATCACTCGAAATTATGCACCTCCACATTATTGTTACCCAGACTGAACAAGAGATTGCAAAGTTCAACCACAAAAGGAAGAAACGTCTATTTTGAAATAATTCTTTAATCACATATTCTTCTAACCACTACAACACTGCAGGCGGGCCCACAGTAGTCATCTCCATCAAAATCTATCTTTTTCTGACTAGCAATCCAAAGAAACCAATTTTTACTATTATTCTAACAGCTAATATTATGTTGTGTTCAATCTCAAACATGTCCCCCCCGCCTATCAAGAATATTTTGATCTATAGCATCTCCTCATGGTTGTGCCTAGAAATAGCCCTACTATAAGTCTCACGGACAGAACAAAAATAAAGCTACTTGTATCAAAGGAACCACATTTTTCTGAAAATATTCTGCAACCTAAACCATAGAGTAAACACGGAGGTAGGGAGAGAACTTGATGCCAACCCTTGATGCAAGCTTATCTGAACAGCTCTCCAGTACTTGTAATTTAGTTTACTAGTGTTGCAAAGGTTGTATGTAGAATCTCAAAACAATAACATCAATATAACCATCTTTTTTTTTCCCCTGTTTGGTGGCTAAGCAACAAGAATATGATCAATTGCAAAGAAGGTTCAACAACTCAGGCTTGATAATATCCAGGTTTAACTTCATCAATTGCATCAAACTGCATGGTTTAACTATCATTTATGGATAGTTTACTTACAGACCAAGATAACCATAATTACAGTTTGGAGAATTTCAAGCTCCTGTTTGCATTCTATATCTAAGCAATGAAAAGAAAGATAACAATACACATAGATTCAGAAATAGTTGTACATAACAACAATAAATACAACCACGCCTTAGTCCCAAAACGTTGAGATAGAATACGGATCCTCTACAAACTAATCAAGGTCGGTCAAATATATTAGGGGACGTCCCAACTTGTATTTGTAGTGATTCATTTATAATAAAGTGACTAAATTATATGTTGGGCATCAATCTACTGCAATCCCCATTCTTTTTTTGGCTTGGGACCGGCTGTGAATAAAATATATGTCATGCAGCAACTTGTTTCTTTATAAAACTATTATTTCCTTCCTCATTGAATATATAGATCAGATTGTCTTTTTATGTAAGTGCTTTACTAAACATACAGAAATTCCTAGGCCTAACAGCAAACATTTACTCTGAGATCCAAGTAACTAGGTCCTCCACATTCAAATTTGAATAGTTATAAGGATTTAAAAGAAACTCAAAAGTTTACTGCA